>NC_029790.2:91411458-91492918 GCF_000816755.2 Arachis ipaensis
AGGGGTTAGCATATGACCCCAGAGTCCTCCTGGACTGTTCATTTCCACTTAGATCCATGATGGAGAAAGAGAGATGATGTACAATAAAAAAAATTTATTTTTATTTATTTATTTATTTATTTATTTAATTATTTCGAAAATAAAATAAATTAAAATAAAATAAATAAAAATAGGTGAAGATTTTCGAAAAAAATGAGGGGAGAGAAAGCGGTCAGGAAGTTTTGAAAAAGATATGATTTGGAAAAGATTTTAAATTTTTGAAAAAAATCTGAATTTTAAAAATAATTTTTGAAAATTTGTTTTAAAAATAGAGAGAAAAGATTTTTTTGAATATAAAGAGGAAAGAGAGAAACAATAAGATAGCCCAAGATTTAAAATTTTTAGATCTAATGCTCCTTGTTTTCGAAAATTTTGGAGGGAAAACACCAAGGAACACCAAACTTAAAAATTTTAAGATCAAGACGCAAGAAAAACTCAAGAACACTTTGAAGACTCACAAGAACACAAGAACATGAAGAAAGAACACCAAACTTAAAATTTTTAGAAAACCAAAATAAAATTTTCGAAAAACAAAGGAAAACCAACAAGAAAACACCAAACTTAAAGTTTGGCACGAGATTTAATAGAAAAATTATTTTTGAAAAATTTTTGAAAAGAAAATAAAAGACTCTGACACAAAAGACAAAAATTTCCTAATCTAAGCAACAAGATTCACCGTCAGTTGTTCAAACTCAAACAATCCCCGGCAACGGCGCCAAAAACTTGGTGCACAAATTGTAAATCACACTTTTTACAACTCGTACCACTAACCAGCAAGTGCACTGGGTCGTCCAAGTAATACCTTACGTGAGTAAGGGTCGATCCCACAGAGATTGTTGGCTTGAAGCAAGCTATGGTTATCTTGCAACTCTTAGTCAGGATATTAATTAGTGGTTATCAATTGACTTGCAAATGAACAAGAGAGCATGAATTAAAGGTTACTTGTTATGCAGTAAATGAGAATATGTTGGAGTTTTGGAGATGCTTTGCCTTTTGAATCTCTGCTTTCTCCCTATCTTCTTCTTCACGCACGCACGTCCCTCCTATGGCAAGCTGTGTGTTGGAGGATCACCGTTGTCAATGGCTACCATCCTTCCTTTCAGTGAAAATGGTCCAAGTGCGCTGTCACCGCACAGCTAATCATCTGTAGGTTCTAGATCATACCAGAATAGGATTCGCTATCCTTTTGCATCTGTCACTACGCCCAGCACTCGCGAGTTTGAAGCTCGTCACAGTCATCTAATCACAAAATCCTACTAGGAATACCACAGACAAGGTTTAGACTTTCCGGATTCTCAAGGATGCTGCCAATGGATTCTAGCTTATACCACGGAGATTCCGATTAAGGAATCTAAGAGATACTCATTCAATCTAATATAGAACGGAGGTGGTTGTCAGGCACACGTTCATAGGTTGAAAATGGTGATAAGTGTCACGAATCATCACATTCATCATAATAAGGCGCAAATGAACATCTTAGATAGGAACAAACGTGATTGAATAGAAAACAGAAATACTGGCATTAATTCATCGAGACACAGCAGAGCTCCTCACCCCCAACAATGGAGTTTAGAGACTCATGCCATCAAAAGGTACAAAGTTCAGATCTAAAATGTCATGAGAAACAAAACAAGTCTCTAAAAGTTGTTTAAATACTAGACTAGTAAACTAGGTTTATAGTAAATGAGTAAACTATGATGGATGGTCCAGAAATCCACTTCTAGGGCCCACTTGGTGTGTGCTGGGGCTGAGACTTAAGCTAATCACAAAAAAATACACAAAATCATAGTAAAGTCCAGAAATATGAATTTTTCCTAGAAACTACTAAAAATAAACTAAAAACTAACTAAAACACACTAAAAACTCTATGAAATTAACCCCGAAAAGCGTATAAAATATCTGCTCATCAATGGCTTCGAGAGCGTTATTGGCAATTACTTTTCTCATTAACTTTGCAAGTTACTCCCATTCCACGTTAGTGTTAACATTAGTGTAACTAACGTAGCCACTAATGTGGTTGTTCTTTGCTTCCTTTGTCCTGAAATCAACCAATAAAGTGCATCAAAGTTCTAGTCCAAGTCATGGGAATTGCAACATCCAATTTGTCATTAAATTAATGAAAAATCCTCATGAAATCATGTAAAGTGCACAATGTATGCTTGAATCAAGATGTAAGTGAATATCTATCCAAAACTAGCTTATTTCCTAAGGAAATGCATGAAACTACCCTAAAAACAGTAAAGAAAAGGTCAGTGAAACTGGCCAAAATGTCCTGGCATCAGTATGTGAGCACAGAATATTTTTAGAAGAGGGAGCAAGACCTATCCGTCAACCCCAAAGAAGATTGAATCCTACTATCTTGGAAGTTGTCAAAAAGGAAGTGACTAGACTATTGGTTTAGCCTTTGCTTAGATGGATTATCTAGAGTATTAGATAGATGTGTTAATACAAACCTTGTATTGAATTTTGAAAAATGTCATTTTATGGTAAAACAAGGGATTGTATTAGGACATGTGGTATCTAATACTGGCATTTCTGTAGACCCAGCAAAGGTGAATGTTATTTCTAGTTTACCTTACCCCTCCTCTGTGAGGGAAGTCCGTTCGTTCTTTGGCCATGCAGGTTTTTACAGGAGATTCATAAAGAATTTCAGTAAGGTAGCACTTCCCTTATCCAGATTACTGCAGAAGGATATTGAGTTCGAGTTCAGTGAGGATTGCAAACAAGAGTTTGATAAGCTGAAGGCCGCCCTGACTCAAGCTCCAATTGTGAGAGGACCAGACTTTAGCCAGCCGTTTGAAATCATGTGTGATGCTTCCAACCATGCAGTAGGAGCAGCGTTGGCTCAGCGCGAAGGTAAGGATCCTTTTGTTATTGCTTATGCGTCTAAGACTTTAGACGTTGCCCATTCCAATTATACTACTACTGAGAAAGAGCTTATTGCTATTGTTTTTGCTCTGGATAAATTCTGAGCTTATTTACTTGGTACTAGAGTAGTAGTGTATTCGGACCATGCAGCTTTAAAGTATCTATTATCTAAAAAGGAGTCCAAACCAAGGCTTATACGTTGGATACTACTATTACAAGAATTTGATTTAGAAATAAAGGATAGGAGTGGTAACCAGAATTTAGTGGCAGACCACTTGAGCCGCCTTGAGCACATTAAGGATGATTCTGCTCCTATAAATGATAATTTTCCATTTGATAACCTGCAAGCAGTATCTGAAGTATCTCCTTGGTATGCATCTGTAGCTAATTATCTAGTTAGCCGCACATTTCCTCCAAACTTTTCTAAGCATCAAAAAGACAAGCTGAAAAGCGAGTCTAAATATTATATATGGGATGACCCATATTTATGGAGATGTGGCGCTGATCAGGTAATTAGACGGTGTATGCCTCAATCAGAATTCCAGTCCATCTTAGAGGCCTGTCACTCATCTGAGAGTGGAGGACATTTTGGCCCTCAAAGAACTGCTAGAAAAATCTTAGACTGTGGATTCTGGTGGCCTACTCTTTTTAGAGACGTTGCTGAATTTTGTAAATCTTGCCTCCCATGCCAAAAATTTGGTAATATATCCAAAAGGGATGAGATGCCTCAACAATATATGCTTTTCTGTGAAATTTTTGATGTTTGGGGCATTGACTTCATGGGTCCATTTCCAAATTCTAATGGTTATTTTTATATATTGTTAGCTGTGGATTACGTTTCAAAATGGGTGGAAGTAATTCCTACCCACACATATGATGCTAACACTGTTGTTTCCTTTGTGAGAAACCATATTATCTGTCGCTTTGGATCACCACGAGCAATCGTGAGCGATCAAGGCACCCATTTTTGTAACAAGAGACTAACAGGACTAATGAAGAAGCATGGGATAATTCATAAGGTTGCGACAGCATACCATCCTCAGACCAATGGGCAAGCCGAGGTGTCAAATAGAGAGATAAAGCGTATCTTGCAGAAGATAGTAAAGCCTCATAGAAGAGACTGGAGCACCAGGCACAAGATGCACTCTGGGCATACAGAACAGCTTATAAAACACCTATTGGTATGAGTCCTTTCCGCTTAGTTTATGGAAAAGCTTGCCATCTCCCAGTTGAAATAGAGCACAAAGCCTTTTGGGTAGTCAATGAGTGCAATATGGGAATTGAGAAAGCCGGAGCTGAAAGGAAGTTGCAGCTGCAAGAACTGGAGAGCCTTCGCCTAGAAGCTTATGAGAACTCAAGACTACACAAGGAGAAGATGAAGGTTGTACATGACCAGAACATCAAGAGGAAAGAGTTCCAACTTGGGGACTCAGTCTTCCTTTACAAATCTCGACTGAGGCTCATGCCATGCAAGTTGAGATCAAGATGGGAAGGTCCTTACAGAGTAGAGAAGGCCGAACCGTACGGAGTTTATCACCTTAGACATCCTTCGAGCTCGGAGCTTATCAAAGTTAATGGACATCGTTTAAAGCTGTACCATGGCGAAAAGCGGAAGAAAGACAAGGAACTCGAGATCTTCCTCTTGGAAGATCCCCACATAGCCAAAGACTGAGCTAGTGGAGCGTCCAACTTACGGACGTTAAAGCAAAGTGCTAGGTGGGAGACAACCCACCATGGTATGATCGTTCTTTTCTCTATTTTTAGTTTTCTTATCCAATAACTCTTCTCTTTATTAGTAGATTTCGTGCATCTGCATTTACATACTTTTATTTAAAAAAAAAAGAGAGAGAAAAGGGAGAGAGGAATATGCCACGTGACGCGACCGCATCAGCGACGCGTCTGCGTCGCAAGGAGAGGGGAGAAAAATAAAAACGAACAGAGAGTCACGCTGGAGCGTGGCTGGAGGCATGCCAATGGCACAAATCAGCCCACGGACCGCGTCGTCGACGCGTCCGCGTCGTATGGGCATAATGACCTTTCATGCGACCGCGTGCCCTGATTTTTTGACGTAAAAAGGGCGCACAGCTGAAAGTTGTGCTAGAGTGGTGCTGGACTGGCGCTGGACGCGCAGTCCCCCTCACGCGACCGCGTACCCCACGCGACCACGTCGTACCCCATAAACTGCCCACTCACCCGATCGCATGCCCCATGCGATCGCGTCACCTAAAATTTGGCATTTAATGATTTTGAACAGAGAGTTGTGCGAGTGCAAGGCAACCCTTGCGCCACTAGCACAAACTAGGGTCATGCGACCACGTGACCGACGCGACCGCGTCAATCACCTTAAGCGCAAGTCGCGCGACCGCGTGACCCATGCGATCGCGTCGCTTGCGGCGCACAGTTTTCCTAATTTTGCCAAATATCATATCTTTTTCTCTCCAAATCCTATTTTCTCTTTTCCCTCCTTATTTTTTCCTCCTCCCCTCTTCCTTCTATCTCACCTTTCACTCTCTCCCCCTCACCTCCATTAACAAGGTTTTATTTTCTTCTTCACCCTTTTCTTTTCTATCATTCTTCTTATTTTATATGTTATTTTCTTTTCTTTTCTTTTTCTTTTCATTATTCATATTTTCTTTCTTCTTCTTTCCTTTTTACATGGTGTTAGAATTTTATTTGAGTCATTATTCTTCCTTATATGCTTGTGGATTGTTGCAAATTGTTTGACAATTATATATTATTTTCTTTAAAGGGTTGCTTGCATGTTCACTTTAATACTTTCTATACTTTATTTACCTTGCAGGCTATGTGTTTGTGAAAAAGCCCATATGGCATTTTGCACTTCTCTATGTTATTCTAATATTCAATGCTTGCTTTTCACAAATTCCCTTTACTATTATATTAATTGAATTTAATTGTCAATACAAACGTGATGGTTTGTTACAAAGTAATGCTTCGTCTATGCTACTCATGCCCTTTTCCAGCATGCCAATAAACACCTTGCATTCACTTGTCATTATATGCACTAGCTATTTTCCTTTGATGACTTTTCACATGTACTCATGAGCGTGTGTTAATGTCAGTTACCTCCTAATGTGCATCCATCACCACCTTTTCCATTCTCTTCCTTGCTATATATCTCTTTGAATTTAATTTACTTTCTCTTCCCTTTTTCAGGATGGCCACCAAGAAAGGAAAAGAGAAAGCTACTCCCAAACCACCAGCAAGAAGAGGAACTAAAAGAGAACTAGTGGTAGAGCCTTCTTCAACTGCAGTCAAGCCCTCAACAAAAAGAGTTAAGAGGATCATTAAGGTTGATGAAAAAGAGAAAGCCTTTCCAGCAAAGGACACTGTGCGATTTCCAAATCGCTACTGTGAGCAGATGTTCCCTATTCTAGCTGAAAGGAGTTACAACAATGAACACCTTCTTATCCTCCCGCCCAATATTGCTACTTTTGTTAAGCCGCAAATTGAACGAAGACAATGGGGTTTCCTACAGAGACAACAGAAGCAGGTCAATCTTTCTTGGGTAGTCGAGTTCTACTCTAACTTCTACCTGCCTACCCTGCAGTCTGTCTTTGTCCGTCAGAAGCAAGTCCCCATTACAGAAGAGGCTATTCAACAAGCTTTGAGTCTTCCCCCTATTCCAGAAGGATTGGATGCCTTTCAAGAAGCTGTACTCAAGCACCAGATGTACCAATTTGACTGGAAAGCTGTTCTCAGAGTTATCGCACTACCTGGCAGCCGTTGGATCTACGGATACCATCGTACCCACCCTAAGGGAATATCAGCTTCAGCACTTACCTTTGAGGCTCGCGTATGGGCACAGATCATGTCCCATTACGTCTTTTCGAGCACTCACGAGTCCTCCTTCACTGCAGACATGGCCGTTCTACTATGGTGCATCCTTACAGACCGGCCTCTGAATCTACCAAGACATATCCGAAATGCGATGGGACACGTATAAATTGCGGACAACTTACCTTTTCCCGCCTTGGTTTCAGATCTTGTCTCAGCAGCCGGAGTTTCCTGCAGAGCTGGAGACACCAAAGCCATGCTTCCACGGGATGATCAGTATGTCCCCAATGGGAAGTACCTCAGACTTCCAGCAGCCACTACAAGCCTTCCTACTGCACCGGTTGAAGATATCCCTTCTTCAACACCACAAGCACCTACAACAGATGAACTGCTCCAGCAGATAATCAAAAGATTGGATTGGCAAGAACAGAAAGCAAAGTTAAGAGAGCATCGTAACGAGCGCCGATTCAAACCCCTCAAGGAGCTACTCAAGGGACACTTCAAGGACTCAGACACCCCGGACTCCACTTCTTTTACCAGCACAGGGAGCCATGATGGTCCCAACTGTGGAGATACTACAACCAGCCCACCCCTGTTTCCAACAGATGGCACCGAGGATGGTGCAAAGCCTTAAGTGTGGGGAGGTCGGTCAGTACCTGACTTCCGGAGGTAATTTCTCTTCCCTAGCACCAATAAATTAGGATATTTTAGTTAGTTTTTCTTTCTTTTATAGAATAGGATAAATTGCATAGTAATAGGTTAGTTGCATGCATGCTCTACTTGATTGAAAAGACAATAAGTTTCTTCTATGACTCTATCTTTGGAACAAAATTTCACTAATTTTTCACATTTTTATAATAAATTTGCTTGAAGTTGTATTTGAAACATGATGTTTGAGCTAAAGAACACACAACCTGTGAAGATTTGAGCCTTTATGCATGGTTACATTATTTAACCATAATTATTTTATTCTTGTGTGTTTACTTCTCTATGATTATAATCTATATTTTATTTTATCTTATATGTCCAATATTTATTATATTTATATGCTTGCACATGATTGAGGCCATTATTTGTTTAAACTCACTCATCCAAATTAAGCCTACCCTTTTCAATTATCTTTGTTAACCACTTTGAGCCTTTAAATCCCATTTGTTCTATATTTTACCACATTACTAGGCTTAAGCGGAAAAACAATTGTATATCCCAAATTGAATCTTTGGTTAGCTTAAGATAGAATTGTGTGTGCTAGTTAAGTATGGGAAATTGTGGGAACAAAAGTTATTAAGGGAACGTGTCATGATAATTTAATGGGAATTTGGATACCTACTCATGTGAAACTATAAGAATTAAAAATCTATGTGCATTGATAAGCTATGTTTATTTTTGCCTCTAAAAAAAATTTAATAAATAAATGAATAAGGGGACAAAATTACCCCAATGCTGAATTGAGAATTCAAAGATCAATGCACATATGATAAAAATTAAAATAAAAAGTTGATACATGGTATGGAATGTAAAAGGGGAATTCTGGGTAGCTAGGTATGAATTCTAAGGTTATGCAAGTTATATAGGTTGGGTTAAAGCTTGGGTTAATTAAATATTCAATTTATAAGCTCACTTGACCATACATGTATCCCTACCTACCTTGGCCCCATTACAACCTTGAAAAGACCTCATGATGTTTGCATTGGTATATTAACTGTTGTTGATTGGTTAAGAGAAGAACAAAAGTTAGAGAGCATGATTAGAGAAGGATAGAGTGATTACCCTATACACTAGAGAGGTTAGAGCGTACATACGTCATCAGTGAGGGTTCAATGCTTGAATTTTCATGTTCCCTGCTTTCATGAGCTATCTTCTTGCCCTTTTATCTGTCTTACTGTATGATGATAGAATTAGTGGAGTTTGATTTGTAATTGTTTTAAAGAGCTTATTTACTTTTGATCAAGTGGACAAGAATCATATAGTTGCATATATATATAGGATTACATTGCATTGCATGAGTTTCTACATGTTCATACTTATTTACTTTATCTCCTTTAATTAAGCATGAGAACATGCTAATGTTTAAGTGTGGGGAGGTTGATAAACCACTATTTTATAGTTTATATTGTGTTTAATTGTGTGGTTTTATCATGATCCTTACCCACTTATTCATTAATTTGGCATGCATTTATATTTCCTTCCTGAAATTATTACATGATTGAAAACTGCTTCCTAGAGACTTTTAATTATGCATTTTAATTCTCCTTTATTCCATTCGATGCCGTGATCTGTGTGTTAAGCGTTTCAGGCTTTATAGGGCATGAATGAGTTGGAGATTGGAAAGAAAGCTAGCAAAAATGGAAGGAACACAAGAAATTGAGGAGATAACCAGCAAGAAGTGACGCAGCCGCATGGCTCATGCGACCGCGCGAAAGAGGAGAAATCGCAGTGACGCGGCAGCATGGCTCATGCGACCGCGCGGACTGGAAAAGCACGAGCAACGCGGAGGCATGGACGTCGCGAACGCGTGGCGAGGAAAAGCGCGAAGGACGCGTCCGCATGGATGACGCGATCGCGTGACATGCGCGATCTGCATAATCTCCAGGATTCACTGGGGGCAATTTTGGACCCTATTTTGACCCAGTTTTCGGCCCAGAATAGAAAACTAGAGCCAGAGAACATGCAAAAACCAAAGGAAACATCCATTCTACACAGTTTTAGTTTTTAGATCTAGTTTTACTCCTCCCCTAGGTTTTCTCTCTAGACATTCATAGTTCTTAGGATTTAATTTGCGATTTCTCTTTGCATTGGAACACTGAGAAGAGTTATTACCTCATCAAGACTTCACATTCTAGTTCATTTTCTTTACTTGGTTTACTCTTCCATGTTCTCTGCTTTGTTTAATTTTACCATTGGAATATTCTTAGGATTATTTAATACAAGGATCACTTTTATTTTTAATTGACTATTTTAATTTTTATTTATAATGTCTTTCTTTAATTCCTTTTCATATGCTATGAATTTTACCTTTACAATGAGTGAGTAGTTCCCTAACTTGATGGGGAGTTGATTGAAAGGAACCCTTGAGTTGGAAGGTTCAAGAGAAAGATTGTAATTGGGTTATTATTGGTTTGCTCTCTAATTCCTGACACCAATCCTCCCCAGAGTGGATTGGGACTTGTGGATAGAACAGCATTCCAACTTGTTTTACCTTCCCTTACTTAGTAAAGGATAACTAAACGAAATAACTCTCAATTGTCAATTAATCTTAGAGTATTCCATCAAGAATAAGGCTTCCATGTAATCAACTCCCAGTCAAGGCTTTTATTTACATTATTCAATTTCATCAATTTAATTTCCTGTTTACTCAACTCAAACCTTTTCGAAAATATCTGATTAATAAATTAGCACCCTTTCCTGCAACTCGTTGGGAGACGACCTGGGATTCATACTCCCAGTTTTTTAAATTTCAATTTTCTGTGACACCTTTCTAAATTGAGCAGTGGATTTCTGGCGAGTTAAGAACTATACTTGCAACGTATATATTCTAATAATTTTTAATTCACCAATTTCTGCCCGCATCAGTCATGGTCATTAATCTCCTCAGGTCTAGACCGAACATCCGAACGGACTAGATCAATCTGGAAGAAGGTGAAGTGCATGCTAATCAATCTCTCTACTGATCCTACTCAAAATGCCATAGACAAGGTCCGATTTTCCGAATCAGAGATTGTTGTTCTTATGGTTCTAGCCCTTAGAGCCAGAGGAACCTCAATAGCCCCTGACTAATGGGGTTATATGTAACATACCTAATTAATCCAGATAATTCTGTTGGAACTCGTGATGCATCCTCAAGATGTAGCTCAATACTGTTCGGATCAGGACTCGTAAGAACTCATGTAGAATTAAAATTCATAAGGATGAAGAACGACAACGCATCATAGAATAGAATCACATATTGATTGAAATGGAAAAGTACTTGTGTTAATTCATAGGAATCAGCAAAGCTCCTAAGGGGGTAGTTTGGGCGTTCAACGGCCATTTTGGGCTGTCCAATCTGAAGAAAAGCATAGAGTATTATATATTGCTGAAAAGCCCTGGAAGTTAGCTTTCCAACGCCGTTAAGAACGCGTCATTTGGACCTCTGTAGCTCCATAAATGCTTGTTTGAATGCAGAGAGGTCAGAATCTGACTACATCTGCTCTGCTTTCGTTGCCTCTGACTCAGACTTTGCCAGAACTTCACCAAATTCATTCAAAATTCACCTACAATCATAGAAAAACATAAAAGCTCAAAGTAATATCCAAAGAATTGAATTTTTCATTAAAACCTACTAAAAGTCAACAAAACATACTGAAAACACTAAGAAATTGATGTCAAAAAGCGTATAAAATATCCACTCATCAACCACCGAGGTATATTTTGCTGCATTGCTCGGTAGTGGACGGCGGCTATGTTTCGGACTTCTTCAATTAAATCGTGTTCAGTTCTCCGAGTTTCGTCATGATTGGTTGCTTGTATTCTTAGTGAGGATTGAGAGATCTCCAAAGGAATCATTGCATCAGACCCGTAAACTAAGCGGAACAGAGTTTTCTTAGTAGTAGAATGTGTAGTGGTGTTATAACCCCAAAGTATTTTTGGAATCAGCTCGGCCCAAAGTCATTTTGCATCGTTCAATTTCTTTCTCAAAGCATGTAAGGATAACTTTGTTTGCAGCTTCGACTAATCCGTTAGCCTGTAGATGTTCAACTGAAGAGAAGTGTTGTTTGACTTTTAAGTTCTGTAAAAAAAGATGTGAAATTATGGTTGATAAACTGACGACCACTATCAATAATAATATGATGAGGTATACCAAATCTACATATAATGTGTTTCCAAACAAAGGAAATCATTTGTTGTGATGTGATTTTGGTCAATGGTTGTACCTCAATCGATTTGGAAAAATAGCCAATTGCCACAACTAAAAATTTTACTTGTCCTGGCACAATAGGAAAAGGGTTGAGGATTTTGATCCTCCATTGGTAGAATGGCCAACTTACCTCGGAGTGATGCAATAGATCGGCTGGTACATGTATGATTGGAGCATGTTTTTGACAATTTGTACAGGTTTTCATCTTTTGATGATAATCTTTCTATAAGCTCGGCCAGAAAAACCTAGCTCGAAAAATTTTGGAGGGTAAGCTCCGTGTCCTCTATATGTGTGGCGCATATTCCTTCATGAACCTCGGCCAAGGCAAGATCAGCTTCTGACCTATTTAGACATTTTAAGAGAGGACAAGTATAGCCTCACTTATACAGGTTATCATTTAACAAAGTAAAGAATGAAGCTTGTCTCCTGAATTTTTTCAAATTAGTGATTTTAGGAAAAACATTTATAGTTTTTAGATAATGGATGTAAGGCCATCGCCAATCATCCTTGTTAGCGATGTGGCAAATGTTAATGAAATGGATGCTAGATGTAATCAAAGTGGATTGTAAGAGAGTAGTAGTGTGTGATTGTGTACTGGCGAGCTTTGACAGAATGTCAGCTCGGTGATTTTGTTCCTTGGGAATATGATGGATTTCGAATTTTGAAAAATGAGATATAAGTTTCTTGACAACATCTAAATATTTTGTTAAAAGAGGATATTTTACTTGAAAAGGTTGATTTACTTATTGTACTACTAGTAAAGAGTTACATTGTACCTTTATTGCAGAAATATTTAATTTGATGTCTAACCTTAAGCCGGTAATGAGTGCTTCATATTCGGACTGATTGTTGCTGGCCTTGAAGGAGAAGCATAGAGAGTGTTCCAAAACTATTTTATTGGTGTCTTCCAGAAGAATTCCTGCTCCTGACCCCTGAGAGTTAGAAGCATCGTTGACGTATAGTGTCCATTCTACTGGCATATTATCGAAGATGGGAGTAGTAAACTTGGCAACAAAGTTGGCAAGGTATTGTGATTTGATTAAGCCTCAGGATTGATATTTGATATCAAACTCGGATAATTCGATCGACCACTGTATCAGTCATCCAGCTAGTTCTGGTTTTGTGAGTACTTTTCGTAGTGGTTGCCCAGTTTGGACATTGATGGTATGGCTCTAGAAATAAGGTCGGAGACGCCTAGCTGAGAATACTAAGGCAAGGGCGAGCTTTTCTATCTTTAAGTAGCGAACCTCGGTATTTTGTAGTGATTTTCTAATGAAGTAAACAGGCTATTGCATCTTGTTCCTTTCTATAACAAGAATAGAGCTAATTGCCTAGTCAGTAATAGATAGATAAAGATACAGCTCTTCCCCAATTTCAGGTTTTTGCAAAATGGGAGGTTTTGAAAGAATAGCTTTTAAATTTGAAAAAGCAGTTTCACATTCATGATCCAATTTAAAGTTGTTTTTCTTTTTGAGTGATTGAAAAAAGTAGAAAAATTTGCAAGCTAAACAAGGTAAGAATCTTGATAAAGCAGCGAGTATTCTTATTAATCGTTGGACATCTTTGACTATTTTAGGACTTTGCATTTCTAGAATAGCTTGGCATTGTCAGCATAAAGCCGAGAAATTTTCCTCCTTGGACACTAAAGGCACATTTCTCAGGGTTTAACCTCGTGTTGTATTTTCGAATTTGTGCGAAAATCTCCACAAGGTCGTCTACGTGAGATTTGCCGACTTTGGTTTTTGCGACCATGTCATCAACATAGACTTCGATGTTCCGACCAATTTGCTTAGCGAATATTTTGTCCATAAGTCGTTGGTAAGTAGCCCCTGGATTCTTATGGCCAAAAGGCATAACTTTATAGCAAAAATGACCGTATTCAATTATAAAAGCAATTTTATCTTTGTCTGATGGATGCATGAGGATCTGGTTATAACCAGAGTATGCATCCATGAAACTTAAAGTGTCAAAGCCAGATGAATTATCAACTAAAGCATCAATAGATGGTAAATGATATGCATCTTTAGGACATGCTTTGTTTAGATCAGTGAAGTCGACACACATGGGCCATTTACCATTATGTTTCTTTAGCATGACAACATTGGCTAACCATGTTGTGAATCAAAGCTCTCGGATGAAGTTGGAATCGATGAGTTTTTTGGTCACTTCTAAGGATGCTTTTTTCTTTTCCAATCGCAGGTTGTACATTTTTTGTGCTATAGGTCGGATTGACGGGTTTATTTCCAGCTTATGAGATATTACTGAGAGATCGATGCCTGGCATGTCTGTGGGTGTCCAAGCGAATAGATAAGCATTTTATTGGAGGAATCTGACGAGCTTCTCCTTTTCGACACCATGCAATGTTGAACCTACAAAAGTAAACTTGTGTGGATCATTAGTTAAAGAAACTTTTTGTAATTCTTCATTTGAGGTAGGTTGGTCTTGAATCTCGGCGCTTGGATCTAACTCAACTAATGAGGGTAGCTCAAACGAGTTGGAGACGTCATTTACTTGTGTACCTATAGCTCAGTTAGAGATAGGCATTTTGAGACTGATGCTATAACAATGTCGAGTTTCGCGGTAGTCGCTCTGAATGGTTGCAACAAGGTTGTCCTGCACATGAAACTTAACACAGAGATGAATTGTAGATACAATTGCGCCAAACTTATTCAAAAAAGGTCAGCCAAGTATTAAGTTATAAGGATTGAAATAATCAACCACAAGGTATTGAACATCTAAAGTTTTGGTTAAAGGACTCTCACTAAGTGTAGTTTGTAACCACATTGATGCTAACACGGGTACTCGTTCACCTGAAAATCCTACCAGGTCTCCAGTGGATGGCTGTAATATATTATCACTTAACTTCATTTTTTGAAATGTGGAGTAAAATAGGACATTAGCGCTGCTTCTTAGATCCAACAAGACTTTCCGAACTATTAGGTCTCCCAGTTGAATGGAGATGACAACTAGGTCATCTAAATTAAGTTCAGTTGAGTTGAAATCGAACGGTTGGAACACATTTCAGGGAAGGTGGATAAAGTTTGATTAATGTTAATAGTGTTCTCTACAGCGAGCATAGCTCGGTAAGCGCATTTGTGAGCGGAGCTTGATGTTCCACCTCTGGCGAAGCCCAAAGATATGAATTAATCACACCTCGGGGTTGATTGGGCTGAGCTGTGTGTGCTTTGTCCTTATCCTGAGAAGATTGACCAACAGAAGATAAGTCAAATTGATGTGTGTTGCACTTTTGGATGTGGCCTCTGATGAGCGGATATTTTATACGCTTTTTGGCATCATTTTCATATAGTTTTTAGTATGTTTTGTTTAGTTTTTATTAAGCTTTTATAGGTTTTAGTGTTAAATTTATATTTTGAGATCCAACTATGAGTTTTTGTGTTTTTGTACAATTTCAGGTATTTTCTAGCTGAAATTGAGGAGCTGAAGCAGAAGTTTGATTCAGAGTAGAGAAAGCACTGCAAATGTTGTCCGGATCTAAATGCGTTGAACTGGCATAAGGTTATCACATTCTACATGAGTTCAAAGTGCGTCTTTCATCGGACAATGATGAATCACCAGCTTGAATATACGTCTCTCAGACGGCTAATCCACGACTTCGTTGGGGACTTCTCAAGAGATCAGTTTAGCCAATTTTTGGGGAGATTAGGGTCTCTGTGGTAGAGACTAGAACCCAAGGTGCAGCATTCTCTGATTCGGAAGATCTGACCTTGTCTGTGGCATTTTGAGTAGGATCATTACGGAGAATGAACTGTACGAGCTTTACCCTCAATCATAATGGATCCGCATTAAACCTGGGGTTCAGATCTGGAGGAGTATTGGCAGCTGCTCAAATCAGTGTCAATCACATACAGCCTGCCATTGAAGAAATCACTCACAAGCAAAGGAAACAGTACTACCAGATTTAATTTAGAAAGACAAAGTAACTCCAGTCCTCAACTATTCTCTTTTCATAGTTTATACAACTTCTGAGTTCTAATTACCCTATTTATTTATTCCCTTTATTTTTATACAATTAAAAATAACATACCAACATCTCCTACTCTTTCATCTGCCTGACTAAGACCTGCAGGATAACCATAGATTGCTTCAAACCACAATCCTCGTGGGATCGACCCTGACTCGCTCAGGTATTACTTGGACGACCCAATGCATTTGCTGGTACAACAGTACGAAGGTATGGGGATTCATACGCACCAGCCTCCGATGTATTTATCTAGATGTCCTTGCTGAGCTAAGTGCTCGAGCAAGTCTTTGGCTACAACACACTCATCAGTAATGTGCCCGTGTTTTTTATGAAAAGCATAGTACTATGTCTTGTCCACATTCTTTGTATCTTGGTAGGTTTCGGCCTTCCGAGGAGGTTTGATCAACTTCGAATTTAGTATTCCCTTCATGATTTCCTCCCCTTTAGTGTTGAACTGGGTATAAGAATCATAACGCGGAGCTAACCAGAAAGGTTTCTTGTTGTCCCGAGCTTTATTGTCATCTTTATTGTTTTGATTCTTCTCAAATTTCCGGGCTTGGTGCAGCTCTTTGATCTCCATTTGACCCTTAGCTTTTTCTCAAAACTCGGCCAATGTTTTGGGCTTGGCCACTGTGATGGCTTCTTAGAACTTTCCGGGGTAGAGTCCACTTTTTATAGCATGAAAATGTACCTCAAGGTGAAGGTTTGGGATGTTCATCGCTACTTTGGTGAAGCGGGTGACATACTCCCTTAAACTCTAGTGTTGTCCTTGCTTGATAGTGTTTAGATAGTCAGAATCATTTAGATAGATGGAAGATGCAACGAATTGATCTTCAAATTGCTGAGCGAGCTCTTGAAAGCGTGAAATTGAACCTGTAGGCAAAGATGAAAACCAATCAAGTGCAGGACCATCTAAAAAGGTAGGAAAACAACGACACAAAATAGGATCAGAAGCACCATTCACTATCATCATAGATCGAAACTTCTTAACGTGCTTTTTTAGATCTCTCATGTTATTTAGGAAGTCAGAGTTATTGGTAATGAGAAGTTCCTGGGTAGTTTGAAATTAATGATGTTGGCCGTGAATGGTCCAACAGCGTTGTCCAATCCATCATCGTCATCGTTTTGTTATTGGTCTCCTTTTGGTTGTTGAGTTTCCGAGATGTGTGTTGGATCAGAGTGTTCTTCATTGTATTCTATTTATTTATTGTGATCATCATTATTTTCAATCTAAGAATTAGTTAACTCGGCTATTTGATTTGCCATTCATTGGTTTTCCTCCGTCATACGCTAATTAGCTTGTTGTAGCTCTATTACCATCCGAAGAAGTTTGGATGCAGTGGGAGGAGGCAGGTCAGCCATGGACAGGTATGGAAGCTTTGGGACCTAAAGAAAGAAGGTTTTTTGTTTCTAGGCCCCACGGTGGGCGCCAATTGTTCATGTGGAGGTTGGTTGGTGTATAGCTCGTTCGCTAGTGAATGTCTGCAAGCTTTCCGTCTGGATGAGTTATACGTCGACAATGAGAGAACAAGGGGTGGGTACCTACAAAAGGTACTCCGACGCTCAAGTCAGTAAGTGAATAATAGACTATGCAAATTGCAATTATCTGAACAATCTTCTTACCCTTTTCCTTTATATCTGAAATGAAGAGTAACAATTATGTCTTTGAGTAAATGATGCTTTAAAAGGAGAGTAATAGCATGTTCGAGCGTTTTGGTCCTTGTTTGAGTAACTGTTACTGACAACCGATTTGTGACAATAATAGCCAAGTTATAACGTATAACTGACGTATAACGGTCATATCACATTCTGATGCGAATTTGTATCAAGAGATAGAAAGAATTAGATAAAAATTCAGATAAAATAAAATAGAAATTTCTAAAATTAGGACCAAGAGAGAAATTAAAGTTTCTAATTATATTATGCATATCTACACTATTACATCATATTCGTATTTATAGTATACTTCTTTAATTAGACTATAAGCCCAATATTAATCCTAATTAACATTACCTTCTCCTTCAAAACAACCTTGCCCTGAATGTTGCGAAAAAAATATCAAGCCAAATTAACTTTGTAAATGCAACTTACAATTAATAGAAGAAACAAATAATTCTAAAAGAATATTTTCTATTCTACTGCTTAAAATAAAAATTGACCACTAGGATTTCATTGTTTAAAAAAAAATAGATCCATTAATTGATTATTATAGTGCTCTTTAGATGTTGCCCCAATAATTGACCCACTCTCTAGGATTTAAATTTGGGTTGAGCACACATATTGGAGGCCTAACCCGTGAGGAAAGAGTAGTACCCTCCCCTCCCTTTCATTCTTGATGATGGAGAAGAGGAGAAAAGATGTAACACCCTATTTTTTAGCACCTCATGATCGGACTAAAAGTCAAGCCGTTACCTACCTCTATTCCTTTAATTTCATACTATATTTATTTAATATTGACCTTCGCGAATACAAACTGGATTTTCAGTTAAGAAATTGAAAAGTCTTTACATTAAACCACCTAACACATAGTTATATCCACATAATATTAAATACATAGACTTATTCAAAATTTCTCAAATACAAGTCCTACTCCTCTAAAAACTAAAAAATAATTGACGAGGGGGAAAATAAAATCTAACACTAAACCAAAGGCAGAAAATGAAAATATATTTATACATAAAGCTCTATAGCATGGCCGTAGCTTTGCGCCAAAGATTTTTGAATCTGTCACTGAAAAAGAAAATCTATAAGGGATGAGAACATCATCCTTGCAGGTTCTCAGTAGGGAAGAGAATACCATCAAAGCAAAGAAATACTTCAAATAGAAAGAATTTTATTATAGAAAGAGTTTTGTTTTTAAAATAACCTTTTGGAAAGGCTATGTGAGAAAACTTACTTTGAAAGGTCGTAAAGAAAACTTCTTTAATTTACCAATCTGTAAGGTGAAAATTTAAAGAAATGAAAAGGGCCAAAGACGTGCCTAAAGTACGACGGCGGCGGCTAAACTCGACAACGACTGCGACGCCACTTGCGACGGCGACCGGACGACAGCGACGGGGTGAGACTGAGTGACAGAAGCACGACGGCGTGAGAACTGTGCCTCCTCTCCCCCGTCTTCCCTCTCTTCGGTTCGTGCTCGACGAAAGTGGCGATGGGGAAGCTCCATAATGGCAACGGTGACCTCAACGACGGCAAGCTCGACGGCATCTTCTCCCTCTCGGCCTTGGCTCACATCTCCCTCTCTCCTAGCACCGCTATCCCTCGGCCTCCCTCTTGTGTGCGACATGACAGCGCGGTGGCAGTGTTGCCCGCCGGCCCGTCCTCCCTCTTTCCCCTCTTTTTTCCTCTTCTTTTTCCTTCTCTCCATCTATGTTTCTTTCTTTCTTTCTGAGTGTGGGTGGCAACTTGGGGTTTAGGGTTTGTGTGTGTGTGTGTGTGTGTGTGTGTGTGTGTGTGTTTTGGGATTTTAGGGTTAGGGTTTAATTTGGAAATTTTTAGATTCATTAGAGTTTGGTAATTTTAATCAAATTAGGGTGTATTGTATTAATTTGAAATCTAATTTAATCTCTTAAAATTACTTTAAAAAATATTATTTAATTATTGATAAACCCCTATTTTATGATTCATCTTGTGCTCAATTGAGTGTTTCTATCAATTCTTCACCCACTTATTCATATAAATTGCATGGTTTTACAATTCCTTCCTTATTCTGTGATACAAGTAAAAACATGTTTCCTATGCCTTAAAAATATTAATTTTAATTATCCTTTATTACCATTCGATATCGTGATCTGTGTGTTAAGTATTTTCAGGCTTCATAGGGCAGGAATGGCTTAGAGGACAGAAAGGAAACACGCAAAAATGGAAGGAACGCACAAAATGGAGTTTTGAAGAAAATGGCAGCGACGCGCACGCATGGATGACGCGGACGCATGCCTCGTGCAGAACACAAGCAACGCGCACACATGGACGACGCGAACGTGCTGAACAAAAAGCACGAACGATGCGTATGCATGACTGACGCGTACGCGTGGCAAAGAAAATCTCCAAATGACACGCACACGTGACCCACGCGCACGCGTGACGGACGCCACGTACAGGAAATTGCAGAAAACGCCCTTAGCGATTTCTGGGCTGTTTTTGACCCAGTTTTCGGCCCAAAAAACACAGATTAGAGGCTATAAAGTGCGGAATCCATTCATTCATAGAGAGAACATTAATTCAACAACTTTCATATTCATAATTTTAGATTTTAGATGTAGTTTTAGAGAGAGAGAGAGAGGCTCTCTCCTCTCTCTTAGGTTTTAGAATTAGGATTTCTCTTAGTTTATGGTTACTTCTTCATTTTAGGTTCAATGTTCCTTTAAATTACGTTTCTCTTCTACTTTTATTTACTCTATTACTTTAGTTACTCTATTTCACTTGCTAATTACTTATGTTGCCAAATTGGCTTATGAACTCTTCATGTTAGAATTGATTTTCTTATTTAATACAAATTGAGGTATTTCAGATTGATGATTGCTTTCTTCTATTTATGATATAAATAATTTAGATTTTTTCCCTTTGCTTTGGTTGAGTAATTCGTGACTGATGAGCGTATAATTTATACCCCCTTTGCTTTGGTTGAGTAATTCGTGACTGATGAGCGGATAATTTATACCCTTTTTGGCATTATTTTTACATAGTTTTTAGTATGATTTAGCTACTTTTATTATATTTTTATTAGTTTTTAATCAAAAATCACATTTCTAGACTTTACTATGAGTTTGTGTATTTTTCTATGATTTTAGGTATTTTCTGGCTAAAATTGAGGGACCTGAGCAAAAACCTGATTCAAAGGCTGAAAAAGGACTGCAGATGTTATTGGATTTTGACCCTCCTACACTCGAAGTGGATTTTCTAGAGCTACAGAATCCCAATTGGTACACTCTCTATTGCGTTGGAAAGTAGACATCCTGGGCTTCCCAGAAATATATAATAGCCCATACTTTGCCCAAGATTTGATGGCCCAAACTGAAGTCCAAAGCCATCCTAAAACATCTTGGCGTAAAACGCCCAAACTGGCACCAAAACTGGCGTTTAACTCCAGGAACAGCCTATGCACGAAAAAGCTTCAATGCTCAGCCCAAGCATACACCAAGTGGGCCTCGAAAGTGGATTTTTGCACTATCTGCACTTAGTTAGTTATTTTCTGTAAACCTAAGTTACTAGTTTAGTATAAAAACTACTTTTAGAGATTTATTTTAGATCTTTGGAATATCTTTTGATCACTTTTGATCTTAGAGACCATTGTACACGTTTGGGAGCTGGCCATTCGGCCATGCCTAGACCTCTTTTCACTTATGTATTTTCTACGGTGGAGTTTCTATACCCCATAGATTAAAGTGTAGAGCTCTGCTGTTCTTCATAAATTAATGCAAGTACTGTTGTTTTTCTATTCAATTCACACCTACTTCTTCTCCAAGATATACTCTCGTACTTAATTCAGTTAAGTCAGAATGAAGGGGTGACCCGTGACAATCACCCAATCTTCGTTACTCGCTTAGCCAAGATCCGCGTGCCTGACAACCACAAAGCGGTCTACATGATGTTCAACGTAGTCATTGGACGATAGCTGGAGTATATTCTCTTGGATATCTAATACACAGACTGAGTCCGTGAGATTAGTATCTTCGTGGTATAGGCTAGAACCAATTGGCAGCCATTCCTGGGATCCGGAAAGTCTAAATCTTGTCTGTGGTATTCTGAGTAGGATCCGGGAAGGGATGACTGTGACGAGCTTCAAACCTGCGAATGTTGGGCGCAAGTGACAATGTGCAAAAGGATCAATAGATCCTATTCCGACGCTAGTGAGAACCGACAGATGATTAGCCATGCGGTAGCTGTGCCTGGTATTTTTCATCCGAAACGAGAAATCCGACAGTTGATTAGCCGTGCAGAAACCGTAGAGGACCATTTTCACTGAGAGGATCCTACAGCTTGCGATGGAAGGGAGCACGCATGATTGGAAGAAGACAATAGGAAAGCAGAGGTTCAGAAGCAATAAAGCATCTCCAAACGCTTATCTAAAATTCCCACCAATGAATTACATAAGTAACTTTATTTTATTTTATGATTTATTTATATTTTAATTATCAAAACCTCATAACCATTTGAATCCGCCTGACTGAGATTTACAAGATGACTATAGCGTGCTTCAAGCCGAAAATCTCCGTGGGATCGACCCTTACTCACGTAAGGTTTATTAATTGAACGACCCAATGCACTTGCTGGTTAGTTGTGTGGAGATGTGATTCACGATTTCTGTGCACCAAGTTTTTGGCGCCGTTGCTGGGGATTGTTCGTGTTTGGACAACTGACGGTTTATCTTGTTGCTTAGATTAGGTAGTTTTATTTTATATTTTAAGCTTTTGTTTTAATTTCAAAAAAAAATTTAAATTATATTTTATTTTGTTCTTCGGAATTTTTAAGAATGAATTCTGGAGTTTCATCATGATCTATTGAAGCCTGGCTGGCTGTCATGCCATGTCTAAATTTTTTGGACCGAGGCTTCCACTTATCATTGTAGGAGCTTTTTGATTCCCATCAATTTGGCTGTTGTATGTAATGCTCTGCTGAAGCTTGGCTGGCCATTGGCCATATCTAATATTTTGGACTGAAGCTTTCACACAAAGCTTGGCTGGCTATTAAGCCATGTCTAAAATTTTTGGACCGAAGTTTTAGACTAACATTGCATGATCCCTGAAATTCTTATTAAAAATTTTGAATTTCTTTATTTTCTTCTTCCCAAAATAATTGTCGAAAAATACAAAAAAATTAACAAAACCATAAAAAACCAAAAATATTTTGTGTTTCTTGTTTGAGTTTAGTGTCAAATTTTAAGTTTGGTGTCAATTGCATGTTTTAATCTTTCTTAAATTTTCAAAAATTCATGCATTGTGTTCTTCATTCATCTTCAAGTTGTTCTTGATGATTCTCTGTGTTTAATCTTGTGACTTCCTTGTTTGTTGTTTTTTTCTTGTTTTTCATATGCATTTTCGAATTATTAGTGTCTAAAGTTTAAAAATTTTTAAGTTTGGTGTCTTGCATGTCTTTCTTTTCTTAAAAATTTTCTAAAATATGTTCTTGATGTTCATCATGATCTTCAAAGTGTTCTTGGTGTTCATCTTGACATTCAAAATGTTCTTGCATGCATTGTTTGTTTTGATCTTGAATTTTTATGTTTTGCATCATTTAGTTTTTTTTCTCCTTCCTCATTAAAAACTAAAAAAAATAAAAAAAAGTATCTTTCCCTTATTTTGCTCATAATTTTCAAAATTTTGAATTGATTTGGTCAAAATTTTTAAAATTAGTTGTTTCTTGTTAGTCAAGTCAAAATTTCAATTAAAAAAATTCTATCTTTCCAAATCTTTTTCATTTTTCCTTCCTATTTTTCAAAATTTCTAAAAATTGATTTTCAAAATCTTTTTCTTAATTTTATTTCATATTTTCAAAATTAATGCTAACATTTCATGTTTTGATTCAAAATTCTCAAGTTGTTACTTGCCTATTAAGAAAGGATCAATCTCTAAATTCTAGAATCATATCTTTTAGTTTCTTGTTAGTCAAGTAATCAACTTTAATTTCAAAAATCAAATCTTTTTAATTTCCTTTTTCAAATCTTTTTCAAAATGATTTTCAATCATATCTTTTTCAAAATTTAATTCTAAAATCTTTTTTTTCTAACTTCTTATCTTTTCAAAATTGATTTTCAAATCATTTTCAATTAACTACTTGACTTTTTGTTTGTCTTACTATTTCTTATCTTTTTCAAAACCACCTAACTACTTTTCTCTCTCCCTTATTTTCGAAACCCCTCACCACTTTTTCAAAATTCTGTTTAATTAACTAATTGTTTTAAATTCTAATTTTATTTTATTTTCCCTCTTAAATTCAAATTTTAATTAATAACTAAAATAAAAATAAAAATATTTTTCTTTTCTTTTAAATTAAAAATTCGAATATTCTTCTCTCTCTCTCTCATCTCTTTCTATTTATTTTATTTATTTACTAACAATTCTCTTCTTCTTATAATTCGAACCCTCTCCCTCTCTCTGTGTTTGAATTATTCCCTTCTTCATTCTATCCTTCTATTCTTCTACTCACATACAGGAATCTATATACTGTGACATAGAGGATTCCTCTTCTTTTCTGTTCTCTTTTTTTTCATATGAGCAGGAACAAGGATAAGAATATTCTTGTTGAAGCTGATCCTGAACCTGAAAGGACTCTGAAGAGGAAACTAAGAGAAGCTAAAGCACAAAACTCTGGAGAGGACCTAACAGAAATTTTCGAAAAAGAAGAAGACATGGCAGCCGAAAATAACAACAATGGTGGAGATGCAAGGAAGATGCTTGGTGACTTTACTACACCCACTTCTAACTTCTATGGAAGAAGCATTTCAATTCCTGCAATTGGAGCAAACAACTTTGAGCTTAAGCCTCAATTAGTTTCTCTAATGCAGCAGAATTGCAAGTTTCATAGACTTCCATTGGAAGATCCTCATCAATTTTTAGCTGAATTCTTGTAAATTTGTAAGACCAATGGGGTTAATCCTGAGGTCTACAGGCTTATAATTTTCCCTTTTGCTGTAAGAAACAGAGCTAGGATATGGTTGGATTCACAACCTAAAGAAAGCATGAACTCTCGGAAAAAGTTGGTCAATGCTTTCTTGGCCAAATTCTTTCCACCTCAAAAATTGAGCAAGCTTAGAGTGGAAGTCCAAACCTTCAGACAGAAGGAAGGTGAATCCCTCTATGAAGCTTGGGAAAAATACAAGCAGTTGATCAGAAGGTGTCCTTCTGACATGCTTTCAGAATGGAGCATCTTATGTATATTCTATGATGGTCTGTCTGAATTATCCAAGATGTCATTGGACCACTCTGCTGGTGGATCTCTTCATCTGAAGAAGACGCCTACAGTAGCCCAGGAACTTATTGAAATGGTTGGAAATAACCAGTTCATGTATCCAAGTTGTTACTGAGTTATTTTGTTGTACAGTGATGTATATATATGTATTTAGCTTTCTCTCTGCATAACTTATTCTTTTGATCCTCTTAGAGGTTTATGGAGAGAGAGGATTTTGTCTATGTACTCTCGGGTTTCGGATATGTGTATATATGTGTGTAAATATTCTCCGGCCAGTCTTGACTTCGCGGGCTGGGTTAGGAGCTTGTTATCTTGTATCTTTGGCACTCTATTCCTACTTTTATAATCTTTGTTTGATGGTTTTAGCTTTCTTAGCACGTAAGTTAACTCGTTTCTTGAGTATTGCACTTTTATTTCGAAATTTTTATTTCCTCTATTCTTTAAGGCTCCTAGTATATTATAATCTTTCTGCTATCACATGTACACATTTTACTTTAGAGGTCGTAATACCACATCACCTCTATTTTACAACTTAAGCACAAAACTTAGTATGGTAGGGTGTTACATTATGGTATCAGAGCAGTTCGTTCCTATAGAGCCTGAGAGACAGACTGATTGTGCTTCTGTGCCTTCCCTGTATATGTGTTTATGTGCTATTAGGATATCTGACTGATATATATGGCATAAATGTTTGTGAGCATGCATTTGGAACTTAAAGCATTAGACTTGCGATATTGAGACTGATCAGCTTAATATCACTTGTTTGGTATGTATAGGAACTAGATGTCGACTCGCGGACGCGGTCACAGGCGAGGTAGAGGTAGGATAGGCACCATTACTCCGGGCCCGACAGGGAATGATTCAGTAGACTTTATGGCTGCCTTGGGAAATATGGCTGCAGCTATGCAGGCGACAGCCGAGGCATTGGGTAATCAGATAAACCAGGGTAATCACGGGAACAATAATGATGAGGACGGTCCTATGACACTTGCTACATTTCTAAAAGTTCACCCTCTGACCTTCGAGAGAACCTCAAATCCCACTGCTGTAGATAATTGGATTCTGGCTATGGAATAGGCGTTGCAGGCTCAACAGATTCCTGAAGAGCAATGAGTTGAGTTTGGAACTTATCAGTTGCAAAGAAAGGCTCAGTATTGGTGGCAGGGGTCACGACGTATCTTGCAGCCTGATGGCGCTGCGATTTCTTAGGAGGTTTTCCGAACAAAGTTTTATAAGAAATATTTCCTAATTCAGTTAGAAATGCCAAGGAGCTTGAATTGATGTAATTAAAGCAGAGCCAGATGACTGTTACTGAGTATACTAACAGGTTTGAGGAGTTATGTTGCCTTTTTCGTATATGTCAAGGTGCGCCTGAAGATTTTACTGAGTGGAAGTGTTGATGCGTGGTAGAAATTAGGCCAATTAAGAGATTATAATATAATAGAACAGCGCTGCGAGTATAGCTCTTAACTAGCAAAAATCCGCCTCATCAATTTAGAAAGGATGTCACAAAAATTTAGAATAAAAATACTGGGAGTATGAGTCCCAGGTCTTCTCCCAACGAGATGCTAAAAAGGGTGCTAAGTTATTAATCAGGAGTTTTCCGAGAATTTTGAGAGTTGAATGAAAGAAAATAAATAATTGTAATTAAGTGCAATAAAATTAAAAGGAATTTATATTATTCAAAATAAAAAGTCTTGACTGGGGGAATGATTAATTAGAAGTTCTATCCTTGTTAGAATTCTCTCAAGTGTAGTATAAAGAGGTTATTGTTTTCACTTAGTTAACCCTTACTAAATAAAGGAAAGTCAAGCGATTGAGCTAACTCTTATTCGCAAATCCTAGTCCTCTCCCTTGGGAAGGTCTAGCGTTAGTAAATACAGAATTAGCCAACAACTTCTAATTTAACTAATCAATTAAGTATTCCAACTCAAGTGTCTCCTCTTAATCAACCCCCATGTCAAGTAGGGAATCTACTCTATTGACATGGATACCATCTTCATTATTGGCAGTTTGGAATAGAAAAGAGACATGATAATTTAAATAAAATAGGGATTCAAAACTAATTAAAAGTAAAAGTAATCCTTTGCATTAACAATCCATGAAAATAATCCAATCGTAACTCTAAACAAGAATTAAGAATATGGCATAAATAAAAGAGTAAGGAAACAAACTAGAATAGTATCTTCAACGGAGGTGATGACTCTTCAATATCCAAAAGCAAAAGCATAAAACTAATAAACTATGAATATAAAGAAAACCTAGAGGAAGGGTAATTTTCTCTCTAGATTCAGATCTAAAAACGTAAAACTATCCTAATGAGAATGTGTGAATGTTTGTTGAGTCTCTGCAAGTTCCTTGGCTCTAGTCTCTGTTTCTGGGCCAAAAACTGGGTCAAAACTCGGCTCGAAATCGCCCCCAGCATTTTCTGTTATTTCTGCAGATCACACAGGTCACGCGTACGCGTCAGTCACGCGTGCGCGTCATTTGGCGAATTTCCATGTCACGTGTACGCGTCGGCCACGCGTGCGCGTCTTTTGTGCAGACTCCAATCCACGCGTACGCGTCAGGCATGCGCACGGGTTGCTGCCAATTTCTCCATTCTGCTCGCTCGCGTGAGCCATGCGTGCGCGTCGGTACTCGCTAGTTATCTCTTTGGTTTCTTATGTTCCTTCCATTTTTTGCAAGCTTCCTCTCCATTCTCTAAGCCATTCCTGCCTTATAAAGCCTGAAACACTTAACACATGGATCACAACATCGAATGGTATAAAGGAGAATTAAAATATACTAATTAAAGATCTCTAGGAAGCCAGTTTTCAACCAAAGAATAAAACTAGGAAGGGATTGTAAAATTATGCAAATCATATGAATAAGTGGGTGAAGACTTGATGAAACCACTCAATTAAACACAAGATAAACCATAAAATAGTGGAATTAGCATGTCCTCATGCTTAACTCAAGGTGATAAAAATAAATGAGTAGGGAAAAGTAAGACTCATGCAATGCAATGCAACCTATGTATGAATGCAACTATATGCTAAGATGGTTTTGCCAACTTGGTTAAAAGTGAATAAGTTCTTCAAGAAAAATATAAATAAAATATCACTAATTAAAATCACACAGTAAAAACAAGTAAACTTGTAAGAAGACAGCTCATGAAAGCAGGGAACATAGAGTCAAGCATTGAACCCTCACTGATAGTATATGTGCACTCTAATCACTCAAGTGTATAGGGTAATCACTCTACTCTTCTCTAGTCATGCTTTCTAAACTTTGTTTTTCACCTAACCAATCAACAAGTATTTAATGTACCAATGCAAACATCATGAGGTCTTCTCAAGGTTGTAATGGGGCTAAGGTAAAGGTAAGGGTATATATATATGGCTAAGTGAGCTATAAATTGAATCCTTGATTAACCTAAGCTGTTACCTATACATACACTCAATACTTTTAAATTCATGCCTAGCTACCCAAAATTTTCCCACTTTTGTATCACATACTCATGCATCAACTTTTCTCTTAACTTGTATCACACATGCATTGATCTTTTTATTAACTTAACATTGGGGTAATTTTGTCCCCTTATTCATTTATTTATTTATTGAATATATATATATATATATATATATATATATATATATTGAATGATAAAAGCAAACATAATATATCAATGCACATGGGTATTTAATTTTTCTGGTCTCACATGAGTAAGTACCCAAATTTCTAATATTTTGTGAATTGTAAAAATATAACACATTCCCTTGTTAACCCATGTTCCCACAGTTTTTCCACACATGATTGACACATAATCTCTATCTTAAGCTAACCAAAGATTCAATTTGGGGTATTACTTGTTTTTCTGCTTAAGGCTAGTGATGTGGTAAAATATATAACAAAAGGGATTTAAAAGGCTCAAAGTGGCTAATAAAGGTAAATGGAAGGGTAGGCTATTTGGGATAAGTGAGCTAATAATCAAATAATGGCCTCATTCATATGCATGCATATAACACATTAAACATTGGACATATAGGATGGAACAAATTATAGATTACAATCATAGAGAAGCAAACACACAAGAATAAAATATTATGGTTAAATAATGTAACCATATAATTAAGCTCAAATCTCACAGGTTGTGTGTTCTAGCTTTAAACCATGTTCCAATTTACAGTCTTCAAACAGGTTTTAACACAAAAATTTTGATTTAAATTAGTGAAATTTTTTTCAAAAATAGAGTCTTGAAAAGAAACATATTATTTTTCAACCAATTAGAACATGCATGCAATTACCTATTACTATGCAACCTATCCTATCCTAACGAAAGAAAAATAACTAATTTATTGGTGTTAAGAAAGAGAAATTACCTCCGGAAGTCAGGTACTGACCGACCTCCCCATACTTAAAGCTTGGCACCGTCCTCGGTGCCATCAGTCAGGAACAGAGGGGGGCTGGTAGCAGCATCTCCACAATCGGGACCGTCATGGCTCCCTGTGCTGGTAAAAGAAGTGGAGTCCGGGGGGTGTCTGGGTCTTCTGCAGGTGGGTGGTTACCAACAATCAGCTCCTTGAGGTATGTAAATCGGTGCTTGTTACGGCACTCTCTTCACTTTCCTTGCCGGTCTAGCCGGTTTAATTTCTCAAGTATCTGATGGAGCAGTTGGTTTATTGAAGGCGCTTGTGATGTGGACGAAGAAGGAATATCTTCGGCCGGTTCTGCAGGCCGGCTAGTAGTGGCTGCTAGAGGTCTGATGTACTTCCTGATGCATAGAAACTTGTTTCTCAACAAATTTCCCTCGGCAAGTATACCGAATTGTCGTCAAGTAATAACTCACAAAAGAGTGAGGTCGAATCCCACAGAGATTAACGGATTAAGCAATCAATGGTTGATTGATTATCCTAGTTAGACGGTTCATATTTGGATGATGAGCAACAGGGAATTGTAAATTGGCATAAAAGTAAAGAAAGCAATAAAGTGCAGAAAAGTAAAATGACAAGAAAAGTAAATGTAAGAACTAAAAATAAAATGAACATTGGGATCAAGAGATATTGCAATCCTCCGGATCAAGTTCATTCTCATCTCTTCCTCAATCAATGCATTCATTGATCTCCTTGGCAATCTTAAGTGATTGGATCCCAATTCCTTGGCAATCCAATCTCTCTAAGCTTGAACAATTTCCCAATTCCTTGATTTAATTGCTCATGGGAAGAGATGAAGTTTGGTCACTGATTATACCACACACATTCATAGATCAAAGTATTGGTAGGATTAAATGTCACAATATCCATCCAACCCCCAACCTAATCCAATGTGAGAGAGCATTTCTAGCATGATTTCCTCATTCCTCTTCCAAGTTTCAGAGGAAATCCAAGTATGAGCAATTTCTCTTCTGAGACAATTACCCAATTGGATGAAGATCGAAAGCTCTCTAGTAAAATCAAGAGAAAAGAAAGAAGAAGAAGAATAAGAACTACAATTGATCCATTGAATCACAATAGAGCTCTCTAACCCAATGAAAAAAGTTAGTTGATCATTGCTCTACCAAAATAGAAAAAAAAGAAAGTGCAGAAAAGTAAAGATGAAGATTAAAACTAAAATTGAAACTTCAAGATTTATAAATGAAAAGTACAACTAAAACGAAACTACTCCTAAGGAAGAAAAGAAGAGAAAAGGAAGAAGAGTGTAGCAGGGGAGGGGTCCGAAGACCGACTCCCCTTGGAGTGTGCCAATTCACAGAAGTTCGAATTGGTCTTCACTCTCTCCTCCTTCCTTCAATTTCCCCATTCCAGAATGAAATCAATGTAGAAACTAAGGCCTTTTTATAGGCTCTCCTAAATTACAAAATAAAATTAAAAACAAATTACAATGAAATGAAAATTAACTATTCTAGATGCTTCTTGTGGCCTTGATTGGTTGACAATTGTGGGCTTGCTTGCTTGAGCTTTGAAGTGTACTTGAGAGAGAAGTAAATCAAATTGAGGTCCAGGGTGACTTGGCTTTATTGCTTCCGTTAGCCACACTAACGCTACAAGTGTGGCGTTAGTGCTGAAGTTAGTGTGGCTAACGTCACACTTGCTACCCAGTTGGTGTTTTTGGGGCTTAAAAGATGCCTCTAATTTGTGCTTCAATTTCATGCCCACTATAGAGTATTATATATCGTTGGAAAGCTCTGAATGTCATCTTTCTAACACAACTAAAATCACTTCAATTGGACCTCTATAACTCAAGTTATGCTCCTTTGAAGGTGACAGGGTCGCTGGCATAGTTGCTGGCGTTACTGGAAAAAGTGAGTCACAATAACGTTAGCGATCAGGGGATGAATATTGCGAGGTTCTGAAGTTCAAACTTAATGTCCACCCATACTATTATATATTGTTGGAAAGCCCTGGATGTCTACTTTCCAACGCCTTTGGAAGCGCATCATTTGGAGCTCTACAGCTCGAGTTACATTTCTTGGAAGGTGAAGAGGTCAGCTGGCCTTACTACAGGTTGATACCACGTTCATCTTTGTACTTTCGTGGCAGGTTTTCTCCCTCAAATTTAGTGTCCACCATGTAGTGCCATATATGCATGGAAAGCTCTGGAATCCTAGTTTCTAATGCCACTGAAATCACTTCATTTGGAACTTTGTGGCTCATGTTATTCTTGTTTGAAGAAGGCATGGTCAGGCTGCCAAGTGAGATCTTTGCCGATGTTAATGTCCACATTAGTGTAACTAACGTGGCCATTAACGTGGGTCTTCCTTTTCTTCGCAAACTTTAGTGGCACTCACTTTTTCCACTAACGTTGGCGTTTCCCTTTCCTTCCACGTTAGTTCCCACGTTAATGTAACTAATGTGGAAGCTAACGTTGGTCTTCTTTTGCTTTGCTAGCATTATTGGCACTCACTTTTGTCAATAACGTTGCTCCTTCTTCAAAGTTAATGCCATTAACTTTCTCACTAACGTTGGGGCTTCTCTTTTCTTCCATGTTAGTGCCCACGTTAGTGGAGCTAACGGGGTTGCTAACACGGGTCTTCTTGCCTTTTGCTAACGTTAGTGGCGTTAACGTTCTCACTAACTTTTCAAGCTTTCCTTCCTTCCACTTTAATGACCACATTAGTGGCGCTAACGTAGCCACTAACGTGGCTCTTCTCTGCTTATTTTGGTCTGAAATCAAGCAAACAAAGTGTATCAAAGTAACATACAAGACAAACTTCATTATACTAAGTGTGCTAATAATACCCAAAATCAAAACTTCACTTAGTGTGATCTATTTCATCATATTTACCCTGTATATTAGCTAAAATTCACATATGCTTGAGATTTTATTTCATGCAAAGATTTTTCATGCTTTTGCTCCTTTATCAACAGAAATTGTATGAAAACTGAATTAAAATCTACCGAAAAAGCATAGAAAAACAGGCCATGATGCCCTAGCATCACTTCCCGTTAGGGACGTACTGATCATCCCATGGAATCATGGCCTTGGTGTCCCCAGCTCTGTAGGAGACTCCGGCTGCTGAGATTAGATCTGAAACCAAAGCGGGAAAAGGTAGGTTTCCCGCAATCTGTACGTGTCCCATAGCATTCCGGATGTGTCTTGGTAAATTGAGAGGCTGGTCTATAAGGATACACCAGAGTAAAACAGCCATATCTACAGTGAAGGAGGACTCGTGAGTGCTCGGAAAGACGTAATGGGACATAATCTGTGCCCATACTAGAGCCTCCAAGGTGAGTGCTGAAGCCAATATTCCCTTAGATCGGGATCGATGGTATCCATAGATCCATCTGTTGCCAGGTTGTGCTATAACTATGAGAACGGCGTCCCAGTCAAATTGGTATGTTTGGCGCTTGAAAGAGGCTTTTTGGAGTGCGTCCAATCCTTCTGGAGCAGGCAAAAGATCTAAAGCTTGCTGAATAGCTTCTTCAGTTTTGTGGACTTACTTCTGACGGACATAGACAGACTGCAGGGTTGACATGTGAAAGTTTGAGTAGAATTCAACTACGCATGAAAAGATTGACCTGATGTGGCTATCTCCGTAGGAATCCCCATTGTCTTCGTTCAATTTGAGGCTCAACAAATTCAACAATATTGGTCGGGAGGATGAGAAGGTACTCATTATTATAGTTCCTCTCAGCCAGGATGGGGAACATCTGCTCACAGTAGCGGTTAGTGAACCGCGTAGTGTCCTTTGCTGGAAAGGCTTTCTCTTTTTCATTGACCTTGATGGTCCTCTTGATTCTCTTTGTTGTGGGCTTTACTACTGTTGAAGAAGGTTCTGCAGCTAGTGCTCTTTTTGTTCCTTTCCTTGCTGGTGGTTTGGGAGTAGCTTTCTCTTTACCCTTCTTGGTGGCCATCCTGAAAAGGAAAAAGGAAAGTAACTTTTAAAGTTAAGGGTTAGAGCAAGAAAGAGGATGGTACAAGTGATAATCAATGCACGGAAAAGAAGGATGTCGTTAACACATGGTCGCGACTACATGTGATAAGTTCATCAATGGAAATATAGCAAGTGCAGGTGGTGTCAATTAAATGCAAGATGTTTATTGACATGCTGGCAAAGGCATGAGTAGCATAGATCAAGCATTAATTAATTAAATGTAATATCACTCGTAGCAAACTAGCCATCACGTTTGTATTGACAATTATATTTATTTAATAAAATATTTAAGGAGTTTTGTGAAAAACAGGCATTAGAGTAGAAGAATAAAATATTTAAGTATGCACAATGCCATACGGGCTTTTTCACAAACACTTAGCATGCATGGTAAATATGTTATTGAAAGTATTGAATTTGAACATGCAAACAACCCTTAAGAAGTAATATTAATTGTCAAACAATTCCTTAATAATCCACAAGAAATTATAGAAGAAAACACTCATCCAAATAAATTGTTAACACCAATTAAAATAATGTAAAAGGAAAAAAGAAAGACAACTAAAACATAGATAATGAAAGTAAAAAGAAAAAAGAAGAAGAAAACATAAATAAAAATAATAATGGAAAAGTAAGAAGGGAAAAAGAAAAGAAAAGAACCTTGATGAAGAGGGTGAAGAGAGGGAAAAGTAAGAAAGAATAAAGGAGAAAGAGGGAAGAAGAAAGAATTAAGAAGGAGGAAGAAAAGATTAGGATTATTGAAGAAAATATTGGAATTCTGGCGCAGGTCTAGTTAAACTGTGCGTCGCATGCAACGCGGACGCGTGGAGCACGCGTTCGCGTGGTTGGCGCTATTTTCAGGTGACGCATTCGCATGGGTGTCGCGCACGCATGACCTGATTTGTGCTATTGGCGCGACTGCAGCCTCGTGCACGCACAACTCTCTATTTCATACGCATATTGCCAAAATTTAGGGCGACGCGTGCGCGTGGGTGACACGCACGCGTGAATGGCCTAATTTTGAAAAATGACGCGTAGGCGTGGGTGACGCATACGCGTGATGGGTTTTAGGCTTCCATCACCATTCCAGCCCCACTCCATCATAACTCTCTGCCATACACCTCTTTACATCGATTTTGCAGGGTTACGCGTGCACGTGGGTGACACGCACGCGTGGGAGGCTAATTTTTGAAAGTGACGCGGACGCGTCAGGGACGCATTCACGTGGGCGTGTTTGTGCCTTAGGCACGCCTCCAGCCATGCTCCCGCGTGACTCTCTGCTTCTTCTCTTCTTTTTTCGAATACACATATGACGTGGATGCGTCAGCGACGCTTGCGCGTCACGTGCTTTTTTTTTATGCAGAATGCAAATGCAAATGTAGACTATATGTAGAGATTATGAGAAGAGTCACTAAGAAAAATAAAGTAGAATAAAATAAAACAAAACTAAGACTGAAACGGAACGATCATACCATGGTGGGTTGTCTCCTACCTAGCACTTTACTTTTACGTCCTTAAGTTGGACGTTTCTCCAAGCTCATTCTGCTTCTGGTGGTGGGTCTTCCAAGAGGAAGACCTCTAGCTCTTTGTGATCCTTAATCTTCTCCCCATGATAAAGCTTTAGGCGATGTCCATTGACCTTGATGAATTTAGAGCTAGAAAGATGATGCAGGTGAAAAACTCCGTATGGCTCTGCCTTTTCTACTCTGTAGGGACCTTCCCATCTTGATCTCAGCTTGCCTGGCATGAGCCTCAGTCTGGAGTTATAAAGAAGAACTAACTCCTCTGGTCTGAATTCTCTCCTTTTTATGTGCTTGTCATGGACAACCTTCATCTTTTCTTTGTATCGCCTGGAGTTGTCATATGCTTCTAAGCGAAGGTTCTCCAATTCTGCCAGTTGCAGCTTCCTTTCAGCACCAGCTTCCTCAAAATTCATGTTGCACTCCCTTACAGCCAAGAAAGCCTTGTGTTCCACCTCTATCGGAAGGTAGCAAGCCTTTCCGTACACTAAGAGGAAGGGGCTCATCTCAATGGGTGTCTTGTACGCTGTTCTATATGCCCAGAGTGCATCTTGTAGCCTGGCACTCCAGTCCTTCCTATGAGGCTTTACTATCTTCTCCAGAATGCATTTAATCTCCCTGTTAAACACTTCTGCTTGTCCATTGGTCTGGGGATGATAAGCTGTTGCTACTTTGTGAACAATTCCATGCTTTTTTCAGTAATCCTATTAGTCTCCTGTTACAAAAGTGAGTGCCTTTATCACTCACGATTGCTCGTGGTGATCCAAAACGACAGATAATATGGTTTCTAACAAAGAAAACAACAGTGTTAGCATCATCAGTATAGGTAGAAATTGCTTCCACCCATTTAGAGACATAATCTACAGCTAACAATATATAAAGGTAACCACTAGAGTTTGGAAATGGACCCATGAAGTCAATGCCCAAAACATAAAAAATTTTATAGAAAAGCATAATCTGTTGAGGCATCTCATCCCTCTTGGTATATTACCAAACCTTTGGCATGGAGAACAAGATTTACAAAAAACAGCAGCATCTTTAAAAAGAGTAGGCCACCAGAATCCACAGTCTAAGATTTTTTTAGCTGTTCTTTGAGGGCCAAAATGTCATCCACTCTCAGAAGAGTGGCAAGCCTCTAAAATAGAATGGAATTCTGATTGGGGCACTGAAGAGAGAACTTTTGTGTGGTCTAGAAATTTGCAGATAAATCTTCGTTGCAGGTATAGCTTCTAAACCAATAAAAGTCCTTTCTTGCAAACGTTTTGGTTGTCACAAGTAACAAACCCCTTTTAAAATTGATAACCGAAGTATTCAAACCTCGGGTCGTCTTCTCAAGAAACTGCAGGGAGGTATGTTCTTATTATTGGTTATGAGTTTTGTAAATTGGGGTTTTGAAAGTAAGGAACAAGTAATTTAAATGACAAATAAAATAAATAGATAACTGTAAAATAAACTCTTGGCAAGGTATGGGAATTTGGAAGTCCTATCCTAGTTATCCTTATCAATGGTGATGAGAATTGAGTTTTAATCCCACTTAGTTAGCCTTTACTAAAGCAAAGGAAGATCAAGTGGACCAATTAGTTTGATCCTCAGGTCCTGGTCAATTCCTAAGAAAGGACTAGAGTTATTGAAGTTCAATTCAATTAGCAAAGACAACAATTATCAATCACATTGAGTTTGACAACTCATGAGTTACCAATTACTTAACCAAGGCCAAAAGGGAAAAAGTAAACTTACTCGAATAAAAATATCTTTAGATTGGAAGCAACAGTAACATAAATAAAAGAAAGCAATCATAAACTAAAATACCTCAAATAACATTAATTAAGAGAATCATACATAACATGGAAGAGTTCATAAATTAAATTGATGAAGTAATTAAAAAGGGAACATTGAACCTGATAAAGAGTTGGAATACTAACTTGAAATAATAAGAAATTCTAATCCTAAAACCTAAGAGAGAGGAGAGAACCTCTCTCTCTAAAAACTACATCTAAACTATGAAAATTGAATAATTGAAGACTCCTTAATGAATGGATGCGTTCCCTCACTTTATAACCTCTAATCTGTGCTTTCTGGACTTGGATCTGGGCCAAAAAGGGTTTCAGAAATTACTGGGAGCATTTTCTGTAATTTCTGGTGCGTGGCATCTGTCACACGTCCGCCTGGGTCACGCGGTCACGTCATCTGGAGTTTTCCTTATCACGCGTTCGCTTTGGTCACGCGTACGCGTCATCTGTGTTCTGCTTATGACGCGCGTCCGCGTCAGTCACGCGTTCGCGTCGCTGTCTTTTCGCGCTAGGCATGCAGCCGCGTCGTCCATGCGTTCGCGTCACTGCCAGTTTCTTCAAAAACTCCATTTTGTGCTTTCCTTCCATTTTTGTATGTTTCCTTTCCATCCTTTAAGTCATTCCTACCTTAGAAGATCTGAAACTTCTCAACACACAAATCACGGCATCGAATGGTAATAAAGGGTGATTAAAATAAATAATTTCAAAGCATAGGAAACATGTATTTCACATTTATCACATAATAAGGAAGGGAAAGTAAAACCATGCAATTTACATGAATAAGTGGGTGAAGGATTGAATAAATCTCTTGAATTGGGCACAATATATATCATAAAATATGGGTTTATCAGGCACACACCTTCTAATTACCTAGTCTGCACCACACCTCCATAAGTATGGGTTATCCCATATATAATATTTAGACTCGCTTTTCAGCTTGTCTCTTTGATGCTCAGTAAAATTAGGAGGGAAAGTATGGCTAACTAGATAATTAGCTACACGTGCATACTAAGGAACTACTTTAGATACTGCATGCAAGCTATCAAATGGGAAAGTATCATTTATAGGAGTGAAGTCATCCTTAATGTGCTCAAGGCGACTCAAGTGGTCTGCCACTAAAATCTGGTTACCACTCCTATCCTTAATTTCTAAATCAAATTCTTGTAGCAGTAATATCCAACGTATCAGCCTTGGTTTGGATTCTTTTTTAGCTAATAAATATTTTAGAGCTGCATGGTCTGAGTACAATACCACCTTAGTACCAAGTAAATAAGCTCGGAATTTATCCAGAGCAAAAACAATAGCAAGAAGCTCTTTTTCAGTAGTAGTGTAATTAGACTGAGCAGCGTCTAAGGTCTTAGACGCATAAGCAATTCGAAAGGATCCTTACCTTCGCGCTGAGCCAGCACCGCTCCTACTGCATGGTTGGAGGCATCACATATAATCTCAAAAGGCTGGCTCCAGTCTGGTCCTCTCACAATCGGAGCTTGAGTCAGGGCGATCTTCAGCTTATCAAATGCTTGCATGCAATCCTCACTGAACTCGAACTCAATATTTTTCTGCAGTAGTCTGGATAAAGGCAATGCTACCTTACTGAAGTCCTTAATGAATCTCCTGTAGAAACCTGCATGGCCAAGGAACGAACGAACTTCCCTCACAGAGGAGGGGTAAGGTAAACTAGAAATGACATCTACCTTTACTGGATCTACAGAAATACCAGTATTAGAAACAACATGTCCTAGTATAATACCTTGTTTTACCATAAAATGACACTTTTCAAAATTCAATACAAGGTTTAAACTAACACACCTGTCTAATACTCTAGCTAAACTATTGAAGCAAAGGCTAAAGGAATCACCATATACGCTGAAATCATCCATAAAAACTTCCATACATTTCTCAATAAGATCTGAAAAGATACTCATCATGTATCTTTGGAATGTAGCCGGTGCATTACATAAGCCAAAAGGCATCCTCTTATATGCATACATTCCAAAGGGATATGTAAAAGTAGTCTTCTCCTGATCTTCAGGAGCTATATGAATTTGAAAATAGCCTGTATAATCATCTAAAAAGCAGTAATGGGATTTACCTGACAGGCGATCAAGCATCTGATCAATAAATGGCATGGGGTAGTGATCCTTGCGAGTAGCTTGGTTGAGACGCCTATAGTCAATGCAAACTCTCCATGAATTCTGCACTCTAGTTGTTAGGAGCTCTCCATGCTCATTCTTGACTGTGGTGACTCCAAACTTCTTGGGCACCACTTGTACTAGACTGACCCATTCACTGTCTGAGATGGGGTAAACAATATCTGCTTCAAGTAGCCTGGTCATTTCTTTCTTGACAACTTCTAAGATGGTGGGATTCAATCTCCTTTGGGGTTGACGGACAGGCTTTGCTCCCTCTTCTAAATATATTTTGTGCTCACAAATTTGAGGGCTGATGCCTACTATATCCGCCAAGCTCCATGGTGCACGAAATTACAATCACACTTTTGCAACTCCGCACAACTAACCAACAAGTGCACTGGGTCGTCCAAGTAATACCTTACGTGAGTAAGGGTCGATCCCACGGAGATTGTCGGCTTGAAGCAAGCTATGGTTATCTTGTAACTCTTAGTCAGGATATCAATAATTCTCAGATTTAATTGTAAAAAGTAAAAGAACATGAAATAAATACTTGTTATGCAGTAATGAAGAACATGTTGAGGTTTTGGAGATGCTTTGTCCTCTGAATCTCTGCTTTCCTACTGTCTTCTTCTTCATGCACGCAAGGCTCCTTCCATGGCAAACTTTATGTTGGGCATCACCGTTGTCAATGGCTACTTCCCGTCTTCTCAGTGAAAATGTTCCAAATGTGCTGTCACCGCACGGCTAATCATCTGTCGGTTCTCGATCATGTCGAAATAGGATCCATTGATCCTTTTGCGTCTGTCACTACGCCCAACACTCGGGAGTTTGAAGCTCATCGCAGTCATCCCTTCCTAGATCCTACTCGAAATACCACAGACAAGGTTTAGACTTTCCGGATCTCAGGAATGGCCGCCAGTAATTCTAGCCTATACTAGGAAGGTTCCAACCTTAGATTAGAAACCCAAGAGATACACATTCAAGCTTGATTGCATGTAGAACGGAGGTGGTTGTCAGGCACGCATTCATAGGTGAGAATGATGATGATTGTCACGGATCATCACATTCATCAGGTTAAAGTGCGAATGAATATCTTAGAATAGAAGCAAGCGTGATAGAATGGAAAACAGTAGTAATTGCATTAATTCATGAAGAACAGCAGAGCTCCTCACCCCCAACAATGGGGTTTAGAGACTCATGCTGTAGAAGATACAATATGAAACGTGTAGAATGTCATGAGGTACAAAATGAATCACTAAAAGTGATTTTTATAATCAACTAGTGACCTAGGGTTACAGAAAATGAGTAAGCTAGGGTGTTTAGTGTAAAAATCCACTTTCGGGGCCCACTTGGTGTGTGCTTGGGCTGAGCATTGAAGCTTTCATGTGTAGAGACTTTTTTTGGAGTTAAACACCAGCTTTTGTGCCAGTTTGGGTGTTTAACTCCAGTTTTTATGCCAGTTCTGGCGTTTTGACGCTAGAATTTCTATGCTGACTTAGAACGCCAATTTGGTCCATCAAATCTCGGGCAAAGTATGGACTATTATATATTGCTGGAAAGCTCAGAATGTCTACTTTCCAACGCTATTGAGAGCGTCCCAATTGGGTTTTTGTAGCTCCACAAGATCCACTTCGAGTGCAGGGAAGTCAGAATCCAACAGCATCTGTACTCCTTTTTCAGCCTCTGGATTAGATTTTTGCTCAGGTCCCTCAATTTCAGCCAGAAAATACCTGAAATCACAGAAAAATACACAAACTCATAGTAAAGTCCAGAAATGTGGTTTTTGAATAAAAACTAATAAAAACATAATAAAAACTAACTAAAATATACTAAAAAGATACTAAAAACAATGCCAAAAAGCGTATAAATTATCTGCTCATCACAACACCAAACTTAAATTGTTGCTTGTCCCCAAGCAACTAAAAATAAAATAGGATAAAAAGAAGAGAATATACAATGAACTCCAAAAACATCTATGAAGATCAGTCTTAATTAGATGAGCGGGGCTATTAGCTTTTTGCTTCTGAACAGTTTTGGCATCTCACTTTTTCCTTTGAAGTTCAGAACGATTGGCATCTATATGAACTCAGAATTCAGATAGTGTTATTGATTCTCCTAGTACAGTATGTTGATTCTTGAACACAGTTACTTTATGAGTCTTGGCCATGACCCTAAGCATTTTGTTTTCCAGTATTACCACCGAATACATAAATCCCACAGACACATAACTGGGTGAACCTTTTCAGATTGTGACTCAGCTTTGTTAAAGTCCCCAATTAGAGGTGTCCAGAGCTCTTAAGCACACTCTTTTTCCTTTGGACCATGACTTTAACCGCTCAGACTCAAGTTTTTACTTGACACCTTGAAAGAACTGAAGATTGATGGTTTAGAGGTTATAGTAAACTCTCGTTGCAAGTATAGTTACTAAACCAAGCAATCAACCTTTCTTACAAACGTTTTGGTTGTCACAAGTAACAAACGCCTTTAAAATTGATAACCGAGTATTTAAACCTCGGGTCGTCTTCTCAAGGAATTGCAGGGAGGTGTTCTTATTATTGGTTATGAGTTTTTAAATTGGTTAATGTATAAGATAAAAAGTGAGAATAGTAAATGGCAAGAAAGTAAATTGTATTAATTTAAATAAATAATAAAACTCTTGGCAAGGTATAAGCACTGGAAGTCCTATCGTTATCAATTGTGATGAGAATTGGAATTTAATCCCACTTTGTTAACCTCTAACTATGAAGGTAAATCAAGTGGATTAATTAGCTTAATCCTCAGGTCCTAGTCAATTCCTATGGAAAGACTAGAGTTATTGGAGCAACTCCCAGTTTCAACCACTACTTTATTTGACAGCTCAAGCGTTACCAATTACTTAACCAAAGCCAAATGGAAGAATTCCAAATTAAATTAAAAGCATTCATGTAAATAAAGCAAAGCAAAATTAAATCTGAAAATACCTCAAATTACATTAATAAAAGAAATCAAATCTAACATGAATATTCATAAATAAAAGGAACATTGAACCTGTGATTGAAGTTGTAAGTTGAAATAATAAAGTTGAAATCCTAATTCTAAGCCTAATCCTAAGAGAGAGGAGAGAACCTCTCTCTCTAAAAACTACATCTAATCCTAAAATTGTGAATATGAAAGCTTTTTATGAATGGATGCATTCCCCCACTTTATAGCCTCTAATCTGTGTGTTCTAGGCTAAAAACTGGGTCAAAAACAGCCCAGAAATCGCTCCCTGCAATTTCTGTTATGTTCAGGTCGCGGGCAAGTGACGCGGAGGCGTCGTCCACGCGTCCGCGCGGATTGAAGTTCCCAGATGCGATGCGGGCACGTCATTCACGCGTTCGTGTCGCCTAACTTTGAGGTAGCTATGGCAAATTATATATCAAATCGAAGCCCCGGACGCTAGCTTTCCAACGCAACTAGAACCGCATCGTTTGGACCTCTGTAGCTAAAGTTATAGCCATTTGAGTGTGAAGAGGTCAGGCTAGACAGCTTAGCAGTTTCTCCAACTTCTTGTATTCCTTCCACTTTTGCATGCTTCCTTTCTATCCTCTGAGCCATTCTTGCCCTGTAATCTCTGAAATCACTTAACACACATATCAAGGCATCTAATGGTGATAAGAGAGGATTAATATTAGCAATATAAAGGCCAAAGAAGCATGTTTTCAATCATAGCACAAAATCAGGAAGAAAGACATAAAGCATGCGATTAGTATGAATAAATGGGTAAAGAGTTGATAAAAACCACTCAATTGAGCACAAGATAAACCATGAAATAGTGGTTCATCAACCTCCCCACACTTAAACATTAGCATGTCCTCGTGCTAAGCTCAAGAGAAGCTATAAAGGTGAAGAGGAGTAGTAGAATGTATGAAATACAACCTATCTATATGAATGCAACTACATGCAAAATAATTCTACCTACTTGGTTAAAAATAAATAAGTTCTCCAAGACAAACATGAATCAGATTTCACTAATTCAAATTATACAATAAAAGACAAGTAAACTTGTAAGAAGATAGCTCATGAAAGCAGGGAACATAGAATCAAGCATTGAACCCTTACTGGTAATGTATATCACTCTAATCTCTCAAGTGTCTAGGGTTAATCACTCTATTCTTCTCTAATCATGCCTTTTAAACCTTGTTCTTCATCTAACCAATCAACAAATATTTAGCATACTAATGCAAACATCATGAGGTCTTTTTAAGGTTGTAATGGGGCTAAGGTAAGGGTGAGGATATATGTATGGCCAAGTGAGCTATAATATGAATCTTTAATTAGCCTAAGCTCTCACCTAATATACATATACTCTATATACTTTTAAATTCATGCCTAGCTACCCATAATTCCCACTTTTATATGATTTCCATACTCATGTACCAAAATTTTGATATTTTTTTACTTTTATCACATGTGCATTGATCTTTTTATTAACTTAGCATTGGGGTAATTTTGTCCCCTTATTTATTTACTTATTTATTGAATATTTTTTTATTTCTCTCTCTCTTTTTTTTTTTGTAGAGAAATAAACATAACTTATCAATGCACATGGATTTTCTATTATTTTTCTATTTTGGTTTTTCATGAGTAGGTTCCCAAATTCCCAATATTCAAATAAATTAGAAACATGATACATTCCCTTATTAACCCATGTTCCGACAATTTTCCCACACTTAGTTAATGCACAATCTCTATCTTAAGCTAACCAAAGATTCAATTGGGGTTTTTAATTTGTTTTTCTGCTTAAGGCTAGTGATGTGGTAAAATATAGAATAAATGGGATTAAAAAGGCTCAAGGTGGCAAACAAAGGTGATTGAAAGGGTAGGCTTATTTGGGATAAGTGAGTAAAAAATCAAATAATGGCCTCAATCATATGCAAGCATGTAAATACACTAAATATTGGACATATAGAATGGAACAAAGCAAAGGTTGCAATCATAGTGAAGAAAACACACAAGAATAAAAATTTATGGTTAAATAATGTAACCATATAAATAAGCTCAAAATATCACAGGTTGTGTATTCTTTGGTTCAAAAACCAATGTTCCAAATACAACTTCAAACAAGTTTTAACACAAAAAATTTTTCAATTTAAATTAGTGAAAATTTTCAAAGATAGGGTCTTAAAAGAATTTTATTACTTTAACCAAGTAGTAACTAGATGCATAAAATCAAACAAATATGCAAATGAACAACTAATTTAACAAAGAAAATTAAACATTGGTGCTAAAATATAAAGTGACTAACCCATGGAAGTCGGTATCGACCTCCCCACACTTAAAGATTGCACCGTCCTCGGTGCATGCTAAGATGTGCAGGTGGACGGGCTATTCCAACTGGCGCTTTTCTACGAAGATTTTGCAGATGGACTTGTCTGTCTCCCCATGTAAACGTCTTCTGGTTCGCTTCTTGGTGGCCATCCTGAAAGAAAAAGGGAAGAAAGGTAACCCAATAATAAAGATAAGAAAATAAATGAAGTATGGTTGGGTTAAAATCTTGGATTACTTTTTGAAAAAGTCAAAATAAGTTTTTTTTGAGTAATAAGACTATTCCAATTACAATACTCATAAAGAAACAATCTTAATAAATGAAAAAGGGGTGGATCTTTTGGTAAAATAATAAATTTAGAAAAGAAAATAAAAATATACAAAATTAAAATGCAATGAATGAAAGTATGCAAATAAATAAAATAAAATAAAAGATAAGAAGAATGAGAAGGGAACGAAATAAAGTAAGAAAGAAAGAAGAAAGAAAAAAAGATAGAAGAAATTAGAATTGGGGAAGAAAAGATAAGATAATTGGCTGATCTGGATAAGCTGTGCGGCGCAAGCGACGCGGACGCGTGGAGGACGCGATCGTGCGACTTGTGCTTAAATTAATTGACGCGGTCGCGTCGGTCACGCGGTCGCGTCGGTCACGCAGACGCGTGACGCATTTTGTGCTACTGGCACGAGGGCAGCCTCGCGCTCGCACAACTCTCTGTTCAAAATCTTATTTTGCCAAAATTTGGGTGACGCGATCGTGTGGGTCATGCGATCACGTGAGTGGCCAATATTGGGATATGACGCGGACGCGTGGGGCACGTGTTCGCGTGGTAAGGGCTGTGCGTCTAGCGCTAGTCCAGTACCACTCCAGCATAACTTTCGGCTATGCACCTTGTTCACGTCGATTTTCAGGTCACGCGGCCGCGTGGGTGACGCAGTCGTGTGGGAGGCAAATTTTCCTATGTGACGCGGACGCGTCATCGACGCGGTCACGTGGATCAATATGTGCTAAAGGCACGCCTCCAGCCATGCTGTCACATGACTCTCTGTACACTTTTCATTTCCAAACGCACTGGTGACGCGGACGCATCAGCGACGCTGCCGCGTCGCGTGCGTATTTTTTTTTAATCTGAAAAAAAAATGCAGAATGCAATGTTAATGTGAATGTGATGAAAAACTCCAGGTTCAATATAATAAAATAAAATAAAACTCAAAAACAAATAAAACTAAATAAAAATGAAAAAGAACGATCATACCATGGTGGGTTGTCTCGCACCTAGCACTTTTAGTTAAAGTCCTTAAGTTGGACTTGTGCTTGAACTCATCCAGGAATCTCCACCAATGTTTGTAATTCCAATGGCCTCCGAGGTCCCAAACTAGGCACGTAAAGTCCTTGAGCAGTTTTAAACAGGTTCTCAGGCTTCCAGCATGCTGAATGTCAGAACAGACTCCAGGATCCCAAACTTTGCTTTTACACCCGTCTTTGTGTTGATCATCATGATTCCATCCGGGTAGCAAACAATCTGAATTCTCACTAAAGCGGCCAAACAACTTCCTAGACCCATTCAATTGAGCTCTACACTAACCTTTGCGTTTAAACTTAAAGCTTCCAACCATAATGAACCTTGCAGGACAATTCTTACCACTGGCCATCTTCCTCTTACTCTTAATGCCACAAAGAGCTCTAAGTTGACCATCCGTCTCCAGTAGCCCATATTCAAGTGGGATTAGAAAGCTAAGGGATATGAATTTTACCCACTTGAATGTTGTGAAGGATGATGGCAACTTAGGGGGAGGAGTCTCCAATAACTTTGGCAAGGTGATTTCAAGCTCCACTCCCTTGTGCTCTTTGACAACTTCCACCTCTTTGCAAGCTTCTTCAATTTTAACCTCTTCCTCTTGGTAGCTTTCTTCCAGTTCAATCTTTTCTTTATTGCTCACCAAGGGCATGGGAGGCTGTGCTTCTGCTTCTTTAGTCTCCATTTCTTGATCAACCTCTTCCAAGTCTTCAACCATGGTATGCTTTGGAGGTTGTACACCCTCCTCAACATCAATTTCAATCGCCTTGGAAGGAGGTTCTATAACCTGACTTTCCCATGGAGGTTCAGCATCTCCTAAGTCTGTAACCACTTCTTCCTCTTCAATAATTACAGCTTCCTCCACTTGTTCCAATACAAAGTCATGCTTCGTATTGTCTACTGGAATTTCTAATGTCTTCTTCATGCTATGTTCTACATTAGATTGTCCACATGAAGCCATGGGGGTTCCTTGAGTGTCCGAACGTCGGGAAGCTAATTGATTTATTGCTTGATTCAATTGATGCAGTGTGGCATTAAATTTTTCAAGTGTTTCCTTGAGTTGCTCCGTTGATGCTTGGGGTGATGGATATGGACATGATGCATAGGGAGGTGGTGGTTCTTGGGAGTAATTGGGTTGGAATTGGGGTAGTTCTATATATGGTTCATATGGTTCATAAGGTGGTTGGTATGGTGGATGAGGGTTAGGATCATATGAAGGTGAATGGTGGTAGTTGGCTTGTGAGTGTGGTGGTTCAAAGTTGCGTTGAGGAGGTGGTTTATAGGCATATGGTGGTGGTTGTTGATAGTCCATTGGAGGTGGTTGTCACCAAGAGGGTTGATCAAATCCTTGTGGCTCCTCCCAAGAACAAATAAACAAGAAAAAAGTAAATATTTACAATAACCAATAATAAGACACACGTTTGCAATTCTCCGGCAACGGCGCCATTTTGAAAGAACTGAAGATTGATGGTTTAGAGGTTATAGTAAACTCTCGTTGCAAGTATAGTTACTAAACCAAGCAATCAACCTTTCTTACAAACGTTTTGGTTGTCACAAGTAACAAACCCCTTTAAAATTGATAACCGAGTATTTAATCCTCGGGTCGTCTTCTCAAGGAATTGCAGGGAGGTGTTCTTATTATTGGTTATGAGTTTGTAAATTGGGGGTTTTTAATGTATAAGATAGAAAGCAAGAATAGTAAATGGCAAGAAAGTAAATTGTATTAATTTAAATAAATAATAAAACTCTTGGCAAGATATAAGCACTAGAAGTCCTATCCTTATCAATTGTTATGAGAATTAGAATTTAATCCCACTTTGTTAACCTCTAACTATGAAGGTAAATCAAGTGGATTAATTAGCTTAATCCTCTGGTCCTAGTCAATTCCTATGGAAAGACTAGAGTTATTGGAGCAACTCCCAATTTCAACCACTACTTTATTTGACAGCTCAAGCGTTACCAATTACTTAACCAAAGCCAAAAAGAAGAATTCTAAATTAAATTAAAAGCATTCATGTAAATAAAGCAAAGCAAAATTAAATCTGAAAATACCTCGAATTACATTAATAAAAGAAATCAAATCTAACATGAATATTCATAAATAAAAGGAACATTAAAGCTGTGATTGAAGTTGTAAGTTGAAATAATAAAGTTGAAATCCTAATTCTAATCCTAATCCTAAGAGAGAGGAGAGAACCTCTCTCTCTAAAAACTACATCTAATCCTAAAATTGTGAATATGAAAGTTTTTTATGAATGGATGCATTCCCCTACTTTATAGCCTCTAATCTGTGTGTTTTGGGCTGAAAACTGGGTCAAAAACAGCCCAGAAATCGCTCCCTGCGATTTCTGTTACGTTCAGGTCGTGGGCAAGTGACGCGAAGGCGTCCGCGCGGATTGAAGTTCGCAGATGCGACGCGGGCGCGTCATTCACGCCTTCGCGTCATTTAACTTCGAGGCAGCTATGGCAAATTATATATCAAATCGAAGCCCCGGACGTTAGCTTTCCAACGCAACTGGAACCGCGTCGTTTGGACCTCTGTAGCTAAAGTTATAGCTGTTTGAGTATGAAGAGGTCAGTGATAAACCCATATTTCATGAGTTCTTTTGTGCTTAATTTGAGTGATTTATACAATCCTTCACCTACTTATTCACATTAATTGCATGGTTTTACTTTCCCTTCCTTATTATGTCATATTGTGAAAAACATGTTTCCTAAGCTTTAAAAATTAGTTATTTTAATTACCTTTATTTCCATTCGATGTCGTGATTAGTGTGTTGAGTAGTTTCAGATTTTCTAAGGCAGAATGACTTAAAGGATGGAAAAGGAAACATACAAAATAGGAAGGAGAAGGCAAAACGGAGCTTTAAGGAAACTGGTATCCACGCGACCGCATGGACGAAGCGATCGCGTGCCAGAAGCGAAGATGCGGCGACGCGGCCGCATGACTGACGCGACCGCGCGCCATAAGCAGAACACATACGACGCGGACGCGTGACTGACGCGACCGCGTGGCAAGGAAAAGCTCCGAATGACGCGACCGCGTGACCCACGCGGATGCGTTTCTTGCTAATTGAGCTGAACTTAAGTAATCCCAACCTTTTCTTAGGAAATAAATAGGATTCAAAGGTCAATTTAATTAGTCCCTGACTTTCCTTTGCCCTAGTAAAGGTTGACCAAGTGGAGTTTAGATTCAACTTTCATTATAGTTGAGAGAAATAACTACGTTGGACCTCCAACTTCTCTTACCTTACCAAAAGTCTGCTTTGCAGTATTTATTTATTTTAATTGTCATTTACTTTACTTGTCATTTAAATTACTTGCTTCTCATCTTCTAAACCCCGATTACAACCTTTATAGCCAATAATAAGAACATACTTCCTCGCAGTTCCTTGAGAAGACGACCCGAGGTTTGAATACTCGGTTAACAATTTTTAAAGGGGTTTGTTACTTGTGACACCCAACACATTTGTACGAAGGGATTTTTATCGGTTTAGAGACTATATCTACAACGCAACTGTTTCTATGAATCTCTTTACTGGTAAAATTCCTATCGTCAGTCAGGCTGGACAACTTAGCAGTTTCTCCAACTTCTTGTATTCCTTCCACTTTTGCATGCTTCCTTTCTATCCTCTGAGCCATTCCTGCCCTGTAATCTCTGAAATCATAGCACAAAATCAGGAAGACATAAAGCATGTTTTCAATCATAGCACAAAATCAGGAAGGAAGACATAAAGCATGCGATTAGTATGAATAAATGGGTAAAGAGTTGATAAAAACCACTCAATTGAACACAAGATAAACCATGAAATAGTGGTTCATCACACCTTCAAACCACAAGCACATGGTTAGGGACAGCTTGGTTTAGCCCCTTAGGCCAGGATTTTATTCCTTTAGACCCTCCTATCCACTGATGCTCAAAGCCTTGGATCCTTTTTATTTTACCCTTGCCTTTTGGTTTAAAGGGCTATTGGCTTTTTCTGCTTGCTTTTTCTTTTTCTTTCTCTTTTTTTTTCTCTTCTTTTTTTTTTCTGTAAGCTTTTCACTGCTTTTTCTTGCTTCAAGAATCAATTATATGATTTTTCAGATTATCAATAACATTTCTCCTTTTCTATTATTCTTTCAAGAGCCAACAATTTTAACATTCATGGACAACAAATTAAAAAATATGCACTATTCAAGCATTCATTCAGAAAAACAAAAAGTATTGCCACCACATCAAAATAATTAATCTGTTTTAAAATTTGAAATTCATGTACTTCTTTTTCTTTTGCAATAAAAAACACTTTTTATTTAAGAAAGGTGATGGATTCATTTTCATAGCTTTAAGGCATAGACACTTAGACACTAGTGATCATGTAATAAGACACAAACATAAATAAACATAAAGCATAAAAATTTGAAAAATAGAAAATAAAGAATAAGGACATTAAAGAACGGGTCCACCTTAGTGATGGCGGCTTGTTCTTCCTCTTGAAGATCTTATGGAGTGCTTGAGCTCCTCAATATCTCTTCCTTGCCTTTGTTGCTCCTCTCTCATAACTCTTTGGTCTTCTCTAATTTTATGGAGGATAATGGGTTGCTTTTGTTGAGGTCCATGAGTGGGCTCTCTTTTTTCTCCATCCTCTTTCTAGTGATGGGCTTTTGAGATGAATCTCTCCATCGCTCATGACTCGGAGTTGGAGGCCACTGCCTTCTCTTTCCTCTTCCTAGAGGTTTCTCCGGCCTTAGGTGCCATAAATGGTTATGGAAAAATGAAAAGCAATGCTTTTACCACACCAAACTTAGAAGATTTGCTAGTCCCCGAGCAAAAGATGTATGAAAATGAACGGGTGAAGATGGGTTATTATAGGAGTGGGGAGAGGGTAAGGTTCGGCCATGTATGGGTGGGGTTGTGATGGATGGATGTGGATTGGTGAAGGTTTTATGGAGAAGAGGGTAGGATTTGATAGGTGAGGGGTTTTTGGGGAAGAGGTATTGAGGTGGTTGGTGAAGGGTATATGGGGAAGAGTAAAAAGGTGTGAAGAAGAGAGAGAGTAAGTTGAGGTTGGTGGGGATCCTGTGGGATCCACAAATCCTGAGGTGTCAAGGATTTCTCATCCCTGCACCAATTAGGCTTGCAAAACGCCCTTTGCTGCCAACCTGGCATTAAACGCCAGGTTATTGCCCATTTTTGGCGTTTAACGCCAGCTTCTTGCCCTTTTCTGGCGTTAAACGCCAGTCTGGTGCCCATTTCTGGCGTTAAAAACCCCAGAATGGTGCCAGACTGGGTGTTTAATGCCCATTATGCTTCCCTTACTGGCATTTAAACGCCAGTAGGCTTCTCCTCCAGGGTGTGCTATTTTTCATTCTGTTTTTCTGTTTGTTTTTGCTTTTTCAATTGTTTTTGTGACTTCACATGATCATCAACCTACAAAAATCATAAAATAACAATGGAAAATAGAAATTTAACATAGATAAGTAAAATTGGGTTGCCTCCCAACAAGCGCTTCTTTAATGTCAGTAGCTTGACTGTGGGCTCTCATGGAGCCTCACAGATACTCAGAGCATGATAATGGCCTCTTAACACCAAATTTAGAGTTTGGTTGTGGCCTCCCAACACCAAACTTAGAGTTTGAATGTGGGGTTTTATTTGACTCTGTATTGAGTGAAGCCTTTCATGCTTCTTCCCTTTCCTGTCTGCAAACCATGGTGCTTCCTGAATGGTGAAGAGTTGCTCATCCGGAAAGGTTTCAGAGATCTCAGTAGGAGGGAGGGACGCCCCTGCTACTGGTTCTATCCGGAACAGGTGATCAGCTACCTGGTTCTCTGTCCCTTTTCTATCTCTTATTTCTATATCAAACTCTTGCAGAAGCAACACCCATCTTATGAGCCTGGGTTTTGAATCCTGCTTTGTGAGTAGGTATTTAAGAGCAGCATGATCAGTACACACAATCACTTTTGAACCTACTAAATAGGATCTAAACTTGTCAATGGCATAAACCACTGCAAGTAACTCTTTTTCTGTGGTTGTGTAATTCTTTTGTGCATCATTTAAAACACGGCTAGCATAGTAAATGACGTGCAGAAGCTTGTTATGCCTCTGTCCCAACACTGCACCAATGGCATGGCCACTGGCATCACACATTAGTTCGAATGGTAATGTCCAGTCTGGTGCAGAGATGACTGGTGCTGTGACCAGCTTAGCTTTCAGGGTTTCAAACGCTTGCAGACACTCTGTGTCAAATACAAATGGCATGTCAGCAGCTAGTAGATTGCTCAGAGGTTTTGCAATTTTTGAAAAATCCTTTATAAACCTCCTGTAGAATCCTGCATGTTCCAGAAAGCTTCTGATTGCCTTTACATTGGCAGGTGGTGGTAATTTTTCAATTACTTCCACTTTAGCTTGATCCACCTCTATTTCCTTGTTTGAAATTTTATGCCCAAGGACAATTCCTTCAGTCACCATAAAGTGACATTTTTTCCAGTTTAAAACTAGGTTGGTCTCTTGGCATCTTTTCAGAACAAGTGCTAAATGGTCAAGACAGGAGCTGAATGAGTCTCCAAATACTGAAAATTCATCCATGAAGACTTTCAGAAATTTTTCCACCATATCAGAGAAAATAGAGAGCATGCATCTCTGAAAGGTTGCAGGTGCATTGCACAGACCAAAAGGCATCCTTCTGTAGGCAAATACTCCAGAAGGACATGTGAATGTTGTTTTCTCTTGGTCCTGAGAATCCACTGCAATTTGGTTGTAACCTGAATAGCCATCCAAAAAGCAGTAATATTCATGACCTGCTAGTCTTTCTAGCATTTGGTCTATGAATGGTAAAGAAAAATGATCCTTTCTGGTGGTTGTATTGAGCCTTCTATAGTCAATACACATATGCCACCCTGTAACTGTTCTTGTAGAAACCAGTTTATTCTTTTCATTATGAACCACTGTCATTCCTCCCTTCTTAGGGACAACATGGACAGGGCTCACCCAGGGACTATCAGAAATAGGATAAATAATCCCAGCCTCTAGTAACTTAGTGACCTCTTTCTGCACCACTTCCTTTATGGCTGGATTTAGCCGCCTTTATGGTTGGATCACTGGCTTAGCATCATCCTCCAATAGGATATTGTGCATGCATCTTGTTGGGCTAATGCCCTTAAGGTCACTTATGGACCACCCAAGAGCCGTCTTGTGTGTCCTCAGCACCTGAATTAGCGCTTTCTCTTCCTGTGGATTTAAAGCAGAGCTTATGATCACCGAAAAAGTGTCACCTTCTCCCAAAAATGCATATTTCAGGGATGGTGGTAGTGGTTTGAGCTCGGGTTTAGGAGGCTTATCCTCTTCCTGAGGAATTTTTAGAGGTTCTTTTATTTCCTCTGATTTTTCCAGATCAGGATGAACATCTTTAAAGATGTCCTCTAGCTTTGATTCGAGACTCTCAGTCATATTGATCTCTTCCACCAAGGAGTCAATAATATCAGTGCTCATGCAGTCATTTGATTTATCTGGATGCTGCATAACTTTGACAACATTTAACTTGAACTCATCCTCATTGACTCTCAGGGTCACTTCCCCTTTTTGGACATCAATGAGAGTTCGTCCAGTTGCTAGGAAAGGTCTTCCTAGAATGAGAGTTGCACTCTTGTGCTCCTCAATTTCCAGCACTACAAAGTCAGTGGAAAAGGCAAATTGCCCAACCTTGACAATCATGTCCTCAATTATGCCTGATGGGTATTTAATGGATCCATCAGTAAGTTGAAGACATATCCGGGTTGGTTTGACTTCTTCAGTCAAGCCAAGCTTTCTAATAGTGGATGCAGGTATTAGGTTGATACTTGCTCCAAGGTCACATAGAGCTGTCTTGGTACAAGCACCCTCTAATGTGCATGGTATCATAAAGCTTCCTGGATCTTGAAGCTTCTTTGGTAAGCTTTTCAGAATGACTGCACTGCATTCTTCAGTAAGAAACACCTTTTCAGTTTCTCTCCAATCCTTCTTATGACTTAAGATCTCTTTCATGAACTTAGCATAAGAGGGTATTTGCTCAAGTGCCTCTGCAAATGGGATCTTTATCTCAAGAGTCCTGAGATAGTCTGCAAAGCGGGCAAATTATTTATCCTGTTCCGCTTGGCGGAGTTTCTGAGGATAAGGCATCTTGGCTTTATATTCTTCAACCTTAGTTGCTGCAGGTTTATTCCTTATAGAGGTGGTTGGAGAAGCCTTCTTAGAGGGGTTACTATCAGCACTTGTAGGTGTCTGATCCCTCATTGGCGTTTGAACGCCATGATTGGGTGCTAGATGGGCGTTTAACGCCAGCTTCCCACCCTTTTTTGGCGTTTGAACGCCAGAACTGGGCAGGGAATGGGCGTTTAACGCCAACTTTTCTCCCTTTTTTGGCATTTGAACCCCAGAAGTGGGCATCCACTGGCCGTTTACCGCCAATCTTTCACCCTTTTCTGGCGTTTGAACGCCAGAATTATTCCTCTCTGGGCTCTTTCTGTCCTTAGAGGGATTTTGGGTAGTGGTTTGGTCATCCTCTGTCATTTGTTCCTTTCTTGGCTTTCTGCTACTTTGAGCTGATTTATTCAATGTCTTCCCGCTCCTTAATTGGACAGCTTGGCATTCTTCTGTTATCTATTTAGATAGCTGCTGTCTTGTCTGATTCAATTGTGCTTCCATATTCTTGTTAGCATTTTTAGTGTCTTGGAGCATCTCTTTAAATTCTGCTAATTGTTTTGTCACAAGGAGTAATTGCTGATTAAGTTCAACAATCTGTTCTTGAGGATTAGGATCAGTAGTTACGGCCCTAGCCTCTTCTTTTATAGAGGATTCACTGCTTGAGTACAGATGCTGATTTCTAGCAACCGTATCTATGAGTTCTTGAGCTTCTTCAATCATCTTCCTCATGTGTATAGATCCACCAGCTGAGTGGTCTAGAGACATCTGAGCTTTTTCTGTCAGCCCATAGTAGAAGATGTCTAATTGTACCCACTCTGAAAACATTTCAGAGGGGCATTTTCTCAGCATCCCTCTGTACCTCTCCCAGTAATTATAAAGGGATTCATTATCCTCTTGTCTAAAGCCTTGGATGTCCAGCGTTAGCTGTGTCATCCTTTTTGGAGGGTAAAATTGATTCAAGAATTTGTCTGTTAACTGTCTCCATGTTTTTATGCTTGCTGTGGGTTGGTTATTTAACCACCTCTTAGCTTGATCTTTTACAGCAAAAGAAAAAAGTAATAATCTATAGACATCCTGATCCACTTTTTTATCACGTACTGTGTCAGCAATTTGTAAGAACTGTGCCAGAAACTCAGTAGGTTCTTCTTGTGGAAGACTGGAATACTGGCAATTTTGCTGCACCATGATAATGAGCTGAGGATTTAGCTCAAAACTGCTTGCTTTAATGGGAGGTATACAGATGCTACTCCCATATGCAGCTGTAATGGGGTCAGCATATGACCCTAGAGTCCTTCGGGACTGTTCACTTCCACTTATGTCCATGATGGAGAAAAGGAAATTGATATGAAAAATTTTTCTTTTTTTCTTTTTTTTTTAATTAAAAGTAACCGAAAAAAATAAAACAAAATAAATGGAAGATAAAATAAAACTTTCAAAAATTAGAAGAAAATAAAAGTAAATTGAAAACTAAATTAATTAATTAATTAAAAAATTTTGAAAAAAAAATGCTTAGTTAATTTTGAAATATGAAAGAGAAAAGTAGTTAAGTGATTTTTTGAAAAAGATTTTGAAATTAGCAATCAAAAAGATATGATTGAAAATTATTTTGAAAAAGATATGATTGAGAATATATGATTGCAATTAAAAAAAAAGATATGATTAAAAAGATATGATTGAAGAAATTAAAAAGATTTGATTTTTGAAAAAGATTTGAAAAGATCAATTTTTGAAATTAGAATTTTGACTTGACTAAAAAAAAGATATGATTTTGAAAATCTTTGACTAATTTAATGCAAAATTTCGAAATTTATGAATAGAATAAGGAAAAGATATTTTTTTTATTTTTGAATTTTAATGAGGAAAGAGAAAAACAACAAAATGACACTAGACTTAGAAATTTTAGATCAAAACAAAGAGAACAAACAAGAAAACTTTGAATGTCAAGATGAACACCAAGAACACTTTGAAGATCAAGATGAACACCAAGAACAAATTTTTGAAGTTTTTTTTCTTTAAGTAAATAAAAGCACAAGGGACACCAAACTTAAAATTTTTAGAAAATCAAACACAAATTTTCGAAAATTTAAAGGAAAACACAAAGAAGACACTAAACTTAAAATTTTTAGAAATCAAGAAGAACTAGGAACATGCAAATTCGAAAAATTGAAAGAAAATAAAAACATGCAATTGACACCAAACTTAAAATATGAAACTAAACTCAAATAAAGGACTCAAAAATTAAGTGACTCTAAACCAACAAAAATAAATTATTCCTAATCTAAGCAACAAAATAAACCGTCAGTTGTCCAAACTCGAACAATCCCTGGCAACGGCGCCAAAAACTTGGTGCACGAAATTACAATCACACTTTTGCAACTCCGCACAACTAACCAGCAAGTGCACTGGGTCGTCCAAGTAATACCTTACGTGAGTAAGGGTCGATCCCACGGAGATTGTCGGCTTGAAGCAAGCTATGGTTATCTTGTAACTCTTAGTCAGGATATCAATAATTCTTAGATTTAATTGTAAAAAGTAAAAGAACATGAAATAAATACTTGTTATGCAGTAATGAAGAATAGGTTGAGGTTTTGGAGATGCTTTGTCCTCTAAATCTTTGCTTTCCTACTGTCTTCTTCTTCATGCACGCAAGGCTCCTTCCATGGCAAGCTTTATGTTGGGCATCACCGTTGTCAATGGCTACTTCCCGTCCTCTCAGTGAAAATGTTCCAAATGCGCTGTCACCGCACGGCTAATCATCTGTCGGTTCTCGATCATGTCGAAATAGGATCCATTGATCCTTTTGCGTCTGTCACTACGCCCAACACTCGCGAGTTTGAAGCTCGTCACAGTCATCCCTTCCCAGATCCTACTCAAAATACCACAGACAAGGTTTAGACTTTCCGGATCTCAGGAATGGCCGCCAGTAATTCTAGCCTATACCACGAAGGTTCCAATCTTAGATTAGAAACCCAAGAGATACACATTCAAGCTTGATTGCATGTAGAACGGAGGTGGTTGTCAGGCACGGTTCATAGGTGAGAATGATGATGATTGTCACGGATCATCACATTCATCAGGTTAAAGTGCGAATGAATATCTTAGAATAGAAGCAAGCGTGATAGAATGGAAAACAGTAGTAATTGCATTAATTCATGAAGAACAATAGAGCTCCTCACCCCCAACAATGGGGTTTAGAGACTCATGCCGTAGAAGATACAATATGAAACATGTAGAATGTCATGAGGTACAAAATGAATCACTAAAAGTGATTTTTATAATCAACTAGTGACCTAGGGTTACAGAAAATGAGTAAGCTAGGGTGTTTAGTGTAAAAATCCACTTCCGGGGCCCACTTGGTTTGTGCTTGGGATGAGCATTGAAGCTTTCATGTGTAGAGACTTTTCTTGCAGTTAAACGCCAGCTTTTGTGCTAGTTTGGACGTTTAACTCCAGTTTTTATGCCAGTTCTGGCGTTTTGACGCCAGAATTTCTATGCTGATTTGGAACGCCGATTTGGGCCATCAAATCTCGGGCAAAGTATAAACTATTATATATTTCTGAAAAGCCCAAGATGTCTACTTTCCAACGCAATTGAGAGCGCACCAATTGGGTTTCTGTAGCTCCAGAAAATTTACTTCGAGTGCAGGGAGGTCAGAATCCAACAGCATCTGCAGTCCTTTTTCAGCCTCTGAATCAGATTTTTGCTCAGGTCCCTCAATTTCAGCCAGAAAATACCTGAAATCATAGAAAACACACAAACTCATAGTAAAGTCCAGAAATATGGTTTTTGAATAAAAAGTAATAAAAACATAATAAAAACTAACTAAAATATACTAAAAACATACTAAAACAATGCCAAAAAGCGTATAAATTATCCGCTCATGACTCCACCCAATTGCTTTCTTATGTTTTCTCAGCACACTAAGCAGTTGCTCCTCTTGTTGGGAAGTGAGTTCCCTTGCAATGATAACTGGGAATCTCTGATTATCCTCAAGGTAAGCATACTTGAGGTGGGGAGGAAGTGGCTTTAATTCCAATTTCTGCTCATGGCTAGGCTCTGGATCATCCAGGGCTAGTGATATTGGCACGGTGTCTTCATTATGTTCAGAGGGTGTCCCCACACTTTGACCTTACTCCATATACTTCTCTTCTACTTCTTCTTGGTGAACTTCAGCTACAGTTTCATCAATGATGTCGCACTGGAAGATAGAATGATCTTCCGGCGGGTGCTTCATAGCTTCATTTAAACTGAAACTCACTGCTCTGCCATCTATCTCAAAGGAGTAAGTTCCTGAGAATGCATCCAGCTTGTACTTCGAAATCTTCAGGAATGGTCTTCCAAGCAGGATTGATTATGGTCTTCCTGAGTCATTAGGGGGCATTTCTAGGATATAGAAGTCAATGGAAAATGTGAGCCCTTTAATGCTCACTAATACATCTTCAGCAATTCCAACTACCGTAATAATACTTTTATCTGCTAACACAAAATGAGCTGCCGACCTTTTTAAGGGAGGGAGCCTCAAAGCATCATATATAGACAATGGCATTATACTAACACACGCTCCTAAATCACACATGCAGTCAGAAAATATTACACCTCCAATGGTACAGTTAACCATGCATGGACCTGGGTCACTACATTTTTCAGATATACCTCCCATTAAAGCAGATATAGAACTACCTAAAGGAATAGTTTTTAATTCATTAATTTTATCTTTATGTATGCACAAATCTTTCAGAAACTTTGCATATTTAGGTACTTGTTGAATAACATCAAAAAGGGGAACAGTTACCTCAACCTTTTTGAAAATTTCTACCATTTTGGGATCAAGTTCCATCTGCTTCCTGGAATTCCTTGCAAGGTGTGGAAATGGAATAGGAATGGCGCCATTTGCAGCCTCTGCATCCTTTGGTGCTCCATTCCTTTGCTGAGCTACTTCTTCTTCAACCTTGTCTTGTACTTCTTTTTCCTCTTCAGCATCTTCCACTTCAACTATATCTTCAACTGCGGCGTGTTCTATTGGGCTTGGCTCCTCATGATTCCTCTCTTGAAGTGTGGTTCTGGATCTCAGAGTGATGGCATTGATGCCACCCTTGGGGTTAGGTAAGGGTTGAGAAGGAATTCCACTGGAGCTTGAAGGTTGGTTGGTGGAAGCAGGTAATGAATCTATTTGGGAAACGAGAGCTTGTAAAGTGGCATTCAGACCATTTAGAGTAGAGTTCAGTGTAGTTTGCATGTCTTGTTGTCCTTGTGCAAGAGAACAAAGCATCTCGTAATTTGATGAGGAAGTAGGATAAGTGATCTGAGGGGCCTGTTGTTGGTTGTGCTGGGGTCCTTGTGACTGCCTCAGGTGAGGTGCTCTGTAAGGCTGGTTCTGATTCTGCTGTCTGTTATTGTTATTCCACCTCTGATTTCCATTGTTGTCTCTGCTTCCTCTATTATAGTTGTCCCTCCAGCCATGGTTGGAATTATCTCTCCAACCTTGGTTGGAGTTATCTTGCCATCTTTGGTTATAGTTCCCACCTAGGTTGTAGTTGTCGCCTTGTTGATTGTATCCTTGATTCGGGCGGTCATAGAAGTTATGAGTAGCTACCACAGTGTTGTCTTCTTGTTGGAGCTGCGGGCACTCATCAGTGTAATGACTATAATAAGCACAGATTCCGCATATTCTTTGGGGGACTAGCTGTTGGCTTTGTTGTGGTGGGGAAGGCTGAGTTTGTTGTTGATTCAACTGCATCTGCTTCAGTAGGTTGGTCATTTCACATATAGCTTGTGTAACGACAGTAGTCTCACTACTAGAGGAAACCTCTGCAACAGTCTTTGAGTGGCTGTTCCTGTGTCTGTGATTTCTAGTAGACTCAGCTAAGTCGCTGATTAGTTGCGATGCTTCATCTGTGGTCTTGTACTTTTTCAGAGAAACCATTACTAGCACCATCTAGTGTAGTCTTATCCCGAGGCTTCATGCCCTGAGTGAAGTAGCTGATCAACACTAACCTATCAATCATGTGATGGGGGCATGCGTCCAGAAGGTTCTTAAAGCGCTCCCAATACTCATAGAGAGTCTCTGATTCTCCTTGAATAATGCAGGAAATCTCTTTCCTCAATCTATCTGTAACTTCAGCTGGAAAGTATTTTTCAGGAATTCTCTCCTGAGCATATCCCAGTTGGTAACAGTTGCTTCAGGTTGAGAGTAGTACCACTCCCTCGCCTTTTCTTCGAGAGAAAACGGGAAGGCGGTTAACAGAATAGAAGTTTTATTTGCACCATGACGCCTAATAGTAGAACAGGCAGTCTGAAAATCCCTTAGGTGCTTGATAGGCTCTTGAGCAGGTAAGCCATGAAACTTGGGCATCAAGTTGATTAGTGCAGTCTTCAGTTCAAAATCTGCAGCCAGAGTTGGATGATGCACTTGATACGGCTGTAGTGTAAAATCTGGGGCTCCAGCTTCCTGGAGAGTAATCCTCATAGGTGCTGCCATTCTATCTGCACGTGAGTCAACTGAATCAGTAGTAAAGTAGCTTATTTCTTCCTCAGATGGCAGTTCAGATTCGCCCTCAGATGAGACTGGTGAATCAATAACAATCATTTCACCACCCTTAGAGGCTAACCTGCGCCGGGCTCGCCTAATATGTGAAATAGTTCTTTCAATTTCAGAATCAAATGCAGCTAAGCTCGGATCAGGCAGTGAACACGTCATTCAATGAAAGAAACATACAGCTCATGGTAACAAAAATAAAATATGCAAATAAAATAAAAATATGTACACTAATTAATAATTCAGCACACAATTGCAACTCCCCAGCAACGGCGCCAAAAATTGATGCGTGGCAGAAATTAGGCCAATTAAGAGATTATAATATAATAGAACAGTGTTGCGAGTATAGCTCTTAACCAGCAAAAATCTACCTCATCAATGAGTATGAGTCAAAAATTTATAATAAAAATTTAGAAAGGTCGTCTCCCAATGAGTTGCTAGAAAGGGTGCTAAGTTATTAATCTGGAGTTTTCCTAGAATTTTGAGAGTTGAATGACAGAAAATAAATAATTGTAATTAAGTGCAATGAAAATTAAAAGGAATTTATATTATTCAAAATAAAAAGCCTTGACTGGGGGAATGATTAATTGGAAGTTCTATCCTTATTGGAATTCTCTCAAGTGTAGTATAAAGAGGTTGTTGTTTTCACTTAGTTAACCCTTACTAAATAAAGGAAAGTCAAGTGATTGAGCTAACTCTTATTCGTAAATCCTAGTCCTCTCCCTTGGGAAGGTCTAGCGTTAGTAAATACAGAATTAGCCAACAACTTCCAATTTAACTAATCAATTAAGCATTCCAACTCAAGTGTCTCCTCTTAACAACCCCCATGTCAAGTAGGGAATCTACTCTATTGATATGGATACCATCTTCGTTATTGGGAGTTTGGAATAGAAAAGAGACATGATAATTTAAATAAAATAGGGATTCAAAATTAATTAAAAGTAAAAGTAATCCTTTGCATTAACAATCCATGAAAATAATCCAATTGTAACTCTAAACAAGAATTAAGAATATGGCATAAATAAAAGAGTAAGGAAACAAACTAGAATAGTATCTTCAACGGAGGTGATGACTCTTCAATATCCAAAAGCAAAAGCATAAAACTAATAAACTATGAATGTAAAGAAAACCTAGAGGAAGGGTAATTTTCTCTTTAGATTCAGATCTAAAAACCTAAAACTATCCTAATGAGAATGTGTGAATGTCTGTCGAGTCTCTGCAGGTTCCTTGGCTCTAGTCTGTGTTTCTGAGCCGAAAACTGGGTCAAAACTCGGCCCGAAATCACCCCCAGCATTTTCTGTTATTTCTGCAGATCGCGCAGGTCACGCGTACACGTCAGTCACGCGTGCGCGTCATTTGGCAAATTTTCATGTCATGCGTACGCGTCAACCACGCGTGCACATCTTTTGTGCAGACTCCAATCCACGCGTACGCGTCAGGCACGCGCACGCGTCGCTGCCAATTTCTCAATTCCGCGTGCTCGCGTGAGCCATGTGTGCGCGACGGTACTCGCTGGTTATCTCTTTGGTTTCTTGTGTTCCTTCCATTTTTTGCAAGCTTCCTCTCCATTCTCTAAGCCATTCCTGCCCTATAAAGCCTGAAACACTTAACACACAGATGGAGACCAATTTTGAAAAGATAAGTAGTTAGGAGGTTAGGAAAGATATTTTGAAAAGATATTTTTGAAAAAGATAAGATAAGAAGATATTTTTGAAAAGATATGATTGAAGTTAGTTCCAATCCCAAAGTAGTTTGGGTATGGCTTTACAGCCAGATAGGCTTCAACATGCTTCATGAAACACTAGAATTCATTCTTAAAAATTCTGAAGCCATAGAATAATTTATTTTTGAAAACATTTTTTTTTTCAAAAACAAAAGAAAAATTTTTGAAAAAATTTTTGAAAAGAAAACGAAAAGAAAATTACCCAATCTGAGCAACAAGATGAGCCGTCAGTTGTCCAAACTCGAACAATCCCCGGCAACGGCGCCAAAAACTTGGTGCACGAAATTGTGATGTCCAGGCTCGAACAATCCCTGGTAATGGCTCCAAAGCTTGGTGCTTTGATCTTAATTCATAATTGTCACAACTTCGATACAACTAACCAGCAAGTGCACTGGGTCGTCCAAGTAATACCTTACGTGAGTAAGGGTCGAATCCCACGGAGATTGTTGGTATGAAGTAAGGTATGGTCACCTTGTAAATCTCAGTCAGGCGGATTTAAACATGATACTTTATTAGATTAAAATAAACAATAAAAGGGATAGAGATACTTATGTACTCTTAATTTTCTCTTCAGAGTTCTTTCAGGTTCTGGATCTGCTTCCACAAGAATGTTCTTATCCTTGCTCCTGCTCATATGATAAGGAAGAATGGCCAGAAAAATGATAATAATAATAGAGATCCTCTATACCACAGTATAGGGATCCCTTTGTGAGTGGAAGAGAAGGGGGAGATAAAGAATGTAATATAAAGGAAGAAACACAACTGTGAGAATGGAAGAGATGTGAGATGAGATGTTAGGATATGAATGAATAAATAGAATAGAATGAGGGAGAAGGAGGGAATTTTCGAATATTATTTTTGAAAAGGAGTTAGTGATTTTTGAAAATAGTTTTTGAAAAGTTGTTAGTAATTTTCGAAAATTAAGTTTTAAAAATTAAAATAATTAATAAATTAAAAAGAAATTTTGAAAAAGGGGACTAGCTACTAGGGTTTACATGAGTAAGTAATTGATGCATAAATCCACTTCCGGGGCCCACTTGGTGTGTGTTTGGGCTGAGCCTGAGTGTTGCACGTGCAGAGGCCATTTGTGGAGTTGAACACCAGTTTCTGTGCCAATTTGGGCGTTCAACTCTGGTTTTGGATCCTTTTCTGGCGCTGGACGCCAGATTTGGGCAGAAGGCTGGCGTTGAACGCCCGTTTACGTCGTTAATTCTTAGCCAAAGTATGGACTATTATATATTGCTGGAAAGCCCTGGATGTCTACTTTCCAACGCAATTGGAAGCGCGCCATTTTGAGTTCTGTAGCTCCAGAAAATCCACTTTGAGTGCAGGGAGGTCAGAATCCAACAGCATCAGCAGTCCTTTTTCAACCTCTGAATTTGATTTTTGCTCAAGTCCCTCAATTTCAGCCAGAAAATACCTGAAATCACAGAAAAACACACAAACTCATAGTAAAGTCCAGAAATGTGAATTTAACATAAAAACTAATGAAAACATCCCTAAAAGTAACTAGATCCTACTAAAAACATACTAAAAACAATGCCAAAAAGCGTATAAATTATCCGCTCATCACTATTTTATGCATTTTCTCGTGACAACTATATTTTCTATCTGCCTGACTAAGATCTGCAAGGTAATCATTGCTTGCTCAAACCAACAATCTTCGTGGGATCGACCCTCACTCACCTAAGGTATTACTTGGGCGACCCGGTACACTTGCCAGTATATCTATGCGAAACGTACAGAGCCAGTTTCGTTCATCAGCACAATCAGACAAAGAAGAATAAAAATGAAACTCCTTTAAAAGATCCTAAATAAAAATCCAAAGAGAATACTATAAGACACAAAGTGTCATAATAGAGCAAGATACAAATAAGATACAGAACATGGAGTAGAAGAATAAAACTGCTTAAGGTTAAAGGATTGTGCGTCGTGCCTCTTAAGATGAATATTCCAATAGATTCAAGCAAACTTAGAGTAACACAACCAAGAAGGAAAAAAATCAAATCAAAACTTCTTTAGAAAGTTCTAAAACAAAAATTTTGAGAGGATTAAATAAATTATTATGCATCACAGTGGTGCAAGTTCAAGTCACCTCAAGGGTTTCCTAGCTCATGTAGAGGAATGCAAAATCAATGACCGTATTACAAGAATCAAAAGGGAAAACTAAGAACATGATCAACTAGATTATGCATAATAAAATTCAAATTTTCTTTCAAGAAGTAGTGAAGCAATTAATTCCAAGATGAAGAAAAGAAAAACAAATGATATGTGAGATAACATGGCACGATTCACAATGCATCCATTGACACCAACCAGTTAGAAAGGAATATAAAGCTCACAAGTAGGGGTAGCTAAAGTCAATGGTTAATGTTTCCAGAGATTTGTGAATCATTTGTTGCACCATAAAAAATCCAAGTGATAAGGGTAAATGTCTTAAAAGTTTCAAGAAACAACCAGTTACAAAACCAAGCAAAGACAATCTATGAATGGTAAGATAAGGTTGGCAATTAAATCAATCACATTTCATGAGAGAAATAAAGAACAAGATATTCTAATACAATTGATAGAGAAAGAGATAACTCCAAGTACGAATAAAGAGTATACGTCGAAATAGAACCAACTTCAGAAATTAATTCCTAATAGTCCCAAAACCCGTGAACCACATCACTTATTAATTCTACTTTATCTATGATAACCCATTAATGTTTGCGTACACATAAACTATCAACATTAAGTTGGCTAGACTTAACATCATATGCATAAAGCTCTAGTTCTTATTATCCGGACAAGACCTACAACATGACAGACACTCAGAGTATGCAATGAAGCATAATCAGTCCATTCTCAAGGCTCTAATAAGGATGAACTGCTCTGATACCATAATGTAACAGCCTAACTTTTAGCACCTCATGATCGCACTAAAAGTCCAGGCATTAGCTACCTCTATTCTTTTAATTTCATGCTATATTTATTTAATATTGAACGTTCGCGAATACAACCATATTTTTTATTTAAAAATCGAAAAGTCTTTAATTTAAACCACGTAATCACATAATTATATCCACATAATATTAAATACATAAACTGATTCAAAATTTATCAAATGCAAGTCCTACCCCTCTAAAAACCAAAACAATAATCGACAAGGGGGAAAATAAAATCTAAAACCAAACCAAATGCAGAAAATGAAAATATATTTATACATAAAGCTCTGTAGTTTGGTCGCAGCTTCACGCCAAAGATTCCTCAACCTATCACTGAAAAAGAAAATCTGTAGAGGGTGAGAACATCATCCTTGCAAGTTCTCAGGAGGGAAGGGAATACCATCAAAGCAAAGAAATACTTTCAAATCGAAAGAATTTCATTATAAAGTTAGTTTTGTTTTTGAAATAACCTTTTGGGAAAGCTATGTGACAAAACTTACTTAAAGGTCGTAAAGAAAACTCCTTTAATTTACCAATCCGTAAGGTGAATAATTTAAAGAAATGAAAAGGATCAAAGACGTACCAAATACTAAATGCACACCCAAACAAAATATTCAAATGCATATGATGCATGTCTGTCCTATGGCTAATGAGCTCATATGTCGGTTATACAGCTAACCCGACATGTCCGGTAGTGAACCCTGTACAGTTCCTGCATGTGCGCATCCCCAATCTCAAAATTCATATTCATATATCAAATACATTCGGGGAACATCCGGAAAGGTATAAGTGTCCGGCCACATCTTGCGACGGAGGGTCAATAGAATCTCAAATCTCAACCTGGAAAAAGTGGGACCGAACCACTGCATCTACCTAGGGAGACTCGTGACTCAGATAAATTTTTAAATCACATCATTCTCAACCAGGAACAAGTGGGGGCGAAGCACTACATCTACCCTGGAAGACTCAAACTATAACTCAGAGCAAGTGGAACGATGCCACTACATCTACTCAGGCAGATATATCTCAATTAGAATCAATTTCATTATCAATTTCACCTTCAATCTCATTTCAATGCATCATCAATAATAATTAAAATCTATCCTCATCATCCTTCATTATCATAATCATCCTCATCATCCTCAATCATAATCTTTCGCACATATCTCAAGTTAATCAACTTCTCATCATAATCTTTATATTAATCTCACTTCTCATCATCATCCATATAATCTCAACTTAAAATCAAAATCCTCAACAAACTCATCAATAACTATGCCAAAACTCTACTCCGCACTCCTTATCATTCATCAGGTGAGGCTTGGGCCATTACATACGGCTTGTGGGTATGAGGTCTCTAATACGACACCCTAGACTCGAGGTCAAGGTTGTATACTAACTCAAATAAAACATAATCATTCATAGCCCACAATAATCTAACTCAAAAATTGCATAACCCCTTCAATTTTATTAAGTCATTTCTCTAATTAATCACTTTATAAATTGACAATCCAAACTTCTCTAAATGCTCAATACCACTCAAACCTTATCCATGTTCAAACCTGATGAGCAGATAATTTATACCCTTTTTGACATTGTTTTTACATAGTTTTTAGTATGTTTTAGTTACTTTTTATTATATTTTTATTAGTTTTTATGCAAAAATCACATTTCTGGACTTTACTATAAGTTTGTGTGTTTTTCTATAATTTCAGGTATTTTCTGGCTGAAATTGAGGAACCTGAGCAAAAATCTGATTCAGAGGCTGAGAAAGGACTGCAGATGCTATTGGATTCTGACCCTCCTGCACTCAAAGTGGATTTTCTGGAGCTACAGAAGCCCAATTGGCGCGCTCTCAATTGAGTTGAAAAGTAGACATCTTGGGCTTTCCAGCAATGTTTAATAGTCCATACTTTTTCCGAGATTTGATGGCCCAAACTGGCATCTAAACGCCCACTAGAAATCTTTTTCTGGCGTAAAACGCCAGAACTGGCACCAGAACTGGAGTTAAACGCCCAACTTGGCATCCAAGCTGGCATTTAACTCTAGAAATGGCCTATGCACGTGTAAAGCTCAATTCTCAGCCCAAGCACACACCAAGTGGGCCCCGAAAGTGGATTTCTGCACTATCTGCACTTAGTTACTTATTTTCTGTAATCCCTAGTAACTAGTTTAGTATAAATAGCACTTTTACTATTGTATTCGTAGTTTTGGAACACATTTTATGCCATAGGTCATGTTTTGGAGGCTGGCCATTCAGCCATGCCTAGACCTTTTTCTCTTATGTATTTTCAACAGTGGAGTTTCTACACCTCATAGATTAAGGTGTGGAGCTCTGCTGTTCTTCATTAATTAATGCAAGTACTATTGTTTCTCTTTCAATTCACGCCTACTTCTTCTCCAAGATATACTCTCGTACTTAATTCAGTTAAGTTAGAATAAAGGGGTGACCCGTGACAATCACCCACTATCTCCGTTACTCGCTTAGCCAAGATCCGCGTGCCTGACAACCACAAGCGGTCTACATGATGTTCAACGTAGTCATTGGACGACAACCGGAGTATATTCTCTTGGGTTTCTAATACACGGACCGAGTCTGTGAGATTAGGATCTTCGTGGTATAGGCTAGAACCAATTGGCAACATTCCTGAGATCCGAAAAGTCTAAACCTTGTCTGTAGTATTCCGAGTAGGATCTGGGAAGGGATGACTGTGACGAGCTTCAAACTTGCGAATGTTGGGCGCAGTGACAGTGTGCAAAAGGATAGAGAGATCCTATTCCGATGCTAGTGAGAACCAACAGATGATTAGCCATGCGGTAGCTGTACCTGGTATTTTTCATCCGAGACGAGAAATCCGACAGTTGATTAGCCGTGTAGAGGCCGTACCTGGTATTTTTCATCCGAGAGGATCATACAGCTTGCCATGGAAGGGAGCACGCATGATTGAAAGAAAGCAATAGGAAAGCAGAGGTTCAAAAGCAACAAAGCATCTCCAAACGCTTATCCGAAATTCCCACCAATGAATTACATAAGTATCTTATTTAATTTTATGTTTTATTTATCATTTAATTATCAAAAACTCATAACCATTTAAATCCGCCTGACTAAGATTTACAGGATGACCATAGCTTGCTTCAAGCCGACAATCTCTGTGGGATCGACCCTTACTCGCGTAAGGTTTTATTACTTGGACGACCCAGTGCACTTGCTGGTTAGTTGTGCGGAGTTATGAAAAGTGTGATCACAATTCCGTACACCAAAACCCTAAACCATATCCATTCTTCCTAACACCCAATCAATTCATTAAACCCATAATATTTGTCTTAACCATCACACGGCTTTTCTCCAAATCAACATCACAAAATTGATCATCATATTCTTTAAAATAACTCTCTTTCTCTCAACTCTTATGTTTAATTCTATTAAAATCTCAAATTCACTCTCCTATTCCCAAACCCTTAAATTTATGATTAATTTATCCTTTTTAAAAACTTTAGCTAGTAAATCAAATCTCTTTTTGTTGATATAATAATCAAATGGGTAAAAAATCACAAATTAACAAAATCATAAAAATCTAATTTTCTTTAAAATCTTTAAAAGTATTCAAGACATATCTCCTTTGATAACTTAATCAAACCAAACTCATTTTTGAAACCATAACCAAAACTTTCAAAACTCTTCAAATTCTTAGAAAAATTCCGACAGAACCTCCCCTAAAAACAGGTGTTTGCATCCTTCACGGGTTCCCTCAATTCAACCTCAACATAACAAAATCAGCATTTTAATTCAACATTTTCAAGTCCGTCATTCAAAACCAATCAATTTCAATCCAAATACCAAATTCAACATATTTAATCAATTTCACCCGAATTTCAGAAATCGACAAATCAATAACAAATTAGGTACAACTTCAACCACAATAGAAAATCATTTGCATCACATGCATTCATTCATTTGAATTAATTCACTAAACTCATCAGGTATTCAAGTCCAAATATTTTAAATTTTGAAACAATCTCCCACCTCGATGAATCAAGCTCGCAGTGATTGTAACGTGTTAAATCCCTTTTCTCTTGGCCCGAAATAGCGGCGGCTGCATCCACATCTTTGTTTACTTCCACAACAAAAACAACTTTTATTTCAACCATGAAATTACCGGAACTCGACCCTGGAACGTTAACATTACGAAATTCTCAATAACATATATTAGAACACTAACAGTGATAGTTTTGGAATAGGTTTTAATTACTGCAACAAAAGAATAAAGCAGTAGCCTTGATGATTTCCAAGCGACCATGATAAATACGACAGCAACAACTCATATCTGACATAATTTAGATTTAAAGCGGGATTGATATTAAGTGGAATTAGAATAGAATTTGTAATATAATATTACGATAAACAGAAAATAGAGCCAAATAATCATTTTTACCAAATGGAACAAAGCAGTGATGACACCGGTACTTTTTTTGACAAAATGAACGGCGACAGAGCTCCAACGGTTCGGCAGCAGTGGCGTCGGTAAGGAACGGCTCCGACAACTACATGCAAATCGACGACGGTGGTTGTAATAATTATTCAATAACAACAATGTTCCAGGAATTCAAAAGAACGGAAACTAGAAGTAAGACCCTTACCGGCAGTGGATATCGGCGACAACAGTGTAGTTCTCCGGCAGTCAGAGGCTCGGCGACTGCATCTCCAGCATCGGCGATGGAGCGCGTGAAAGCCGCAACTAAACTCGACAACGACTGCGACACCACTTGGGACGACAACCGAACGGGGTGAGACTCAGCAACAGAAGCATGAAGGCGCAAGCATAGTGCCTCCTCACACGCGTCTTCCCTCTCTTCGGTTCGTGCTCGACGATAGCGGCGACGAAGCAGCTCCACAATGGCGATGATGACCTCAACGATGACAAGTTCGACAGCATCTTCTCCCTCTCGGACTTGGCTAGTGTCTCCCTCTCTCCCAGTGCCGCTCTCCCTCGGCCTCCCTCCTGTGTGCGACATGACGGTATGACATCAGTGTTGCCTGCCAGTGCTGTCCTCCCTCTTCCCCTTTCCTCCTTCCTCTTATTTTTCCCTCTCTCCCTCTACATTTCTTTCTTTCTTTCTGAGTGTGGGTGGCAGCTTGGGGGGTTTAAGGTTAGTGTGTGTATATGTGTTTTGGGATTTTAGTGTTAGGGTTTAATTTGGAGATTTTTTGGTTAATTATGGTTTGGTAATTTAATCAAATTAGGGTATATTGTATAAATTTGAAATCTAATTTAATCCCTTAAAAATATTTTAAAAAATATTATTTAATTATCAATTTACTAATTGGCTTTCAATCAAGTATTCTAATTTAAAATTAGAGATAATATAATTAATTTTCTTTGTTTAAATTCTTATTCTTTTACAACTACTAAGATTTATAATTTATACATAAAAAATTGTTCAATAATCCTAAAATTAGATAAAAATTCTAATCTAAATAGTCAAAACCTCATTATTTTCAAATTTTTAAAACTTTAAATTGTAAATAGGAAAATACTCAATAATTGTAAAATCAGATAAAAACCTTAATTTATTTTAAACTTGATTTATCAAAACTTACTTTAATTATATTTAATAAAATAATTTCTGAAATTAAAGTATTTAATGAATAAATAAATTGAAATTAGCTCATAATAAGAATTTTTCCAAAATTTATAGGTGTTACAAAAGAACCCGTCGCTGCAGCTCAAACCTAAATGCCGCTGGTCATTGTAGGCTTGCATGGAGGATCCGCCGTCCAGCTCTTGTCCAGCCATCTCGGTCTTCCATCACCATTGTTTGACGCGGCGTTCACTATGCCTCCTGCCGAAGCTGCCACATCCCACTGGAAGTCATCGCTGTGTCGTTCTCCACCGCGATCACAAGGAAAGACAGCTGCTGTGAGTGGTGGTGGCTTGGCCACTATCAAAGAGAAGTGAGGGAACCCCCAAACTTGGAGATCTTTGCTAATGATGGTGCACGATTGTGATGGTGTGGTTACTCACCACTGTTACTAAAGCAGAACGCGTGTCTCCCTTTTGCTCTGTTAAAGCGCCCATCTCGGCATTGCTCCCAACATCATCATCATCATCGTCGCGGAATAGCCTCAGATTGCGATTGTTCTCAACACCAATTGCAACTCCACTAGTCTGCCTCTCATTGTCATCTGTGACAATTAACCACGGATCTGGCGGCTCCGATGGTGGAACCCCTCGTTTGTCCATTGCAAGCCCAAATTCGAACCACTGCCGATCACCCCTAGGTCGCACCGTATCGCTACCACCAGGTTTTGCAGTAATTTCTTCACCTTTCTTGTTTGTAAATTTTGGAACTGAGTTTAGAAATTTTACTTGATCTGCAATTTCTGTTGATCTTACTGTTGCTGTTGTGGTTAGAATGCAAAATTGAAATCTGATTCTTCTTCCTTGACCAAATCCGTTGCTTATTTTTCTGTGTGTTCTGGAGTCATTTTGAATTCTAAAATTTTTGTTGCTGCATACTCTAATTCTGCATTTTCATATTCTGAATCTAAATTCTAGAAATGTAGATCTGTGATTATTAAATTTTTTGCTTCTAGCTTTGCTAAATTGTTGTTGATTAGTTGAAATCCTAACTCTGAATTGCCTTGAATTGTTAGATCTAGTTTATCTATTGATGATTTTAGTTTTGGATATTCTAATGTTGCACAATCTACTTTTTCTAAATTAATTTCCCAATCTAAAATATTGTGTTGAACCATTACTGGTAATACTGGCTGAAAATCAGGTTGGTATCAATACAAGAATGCTATTTCAAAGGTTAACCAATGTGCTATCGGATTGCACTGTCGTGAGAGCCAAAACACACCAGATTGCGGCCGATCAGTCTTTCGGTAATCTCTTAAAAACATTGCACTTCAGAGGTTCCAGTAGCATCCACCGCTGCCAAGCACAAAGAATCCACCAATAGCCATTTGCACCATGGAACAGTGGAAGAACATCATGGTAAGTTAGGTGACTTGAATCTAAACAACCTTGGGAAGTGGTAATCATTGTCGGCTTGGAGCTCAATGAAAGCACTATTTGATATGAATTTGTATCAAAAGATAGAGAGAATTAGATAAAAATTCAGATAGAATAGAATAGAGATCCCTAGAACTAGGGCCAACAGAGGAATTAGAGTTTCTAATTACATCATGCATACCTATAGTATTACGTTATACTCCTATTTATAGTATACTTCTCTAATTGGGCTATAGGTGTAAACCCCATAAAATTAATAAATAATTAGCTAATAAATTAATTATTATTCAAAAGAATTAGAAAAATTAATTTTTATAATTTAGAGGAGTAGAAATATTAAAAATGTGAATTTTGACATAATGTCTCCAAAAATTCAATCTTCTGTAACTTTCGATCCGGAGCTCCGATTGACGAGCTGTCAGCGATCACGTGTTCGTCTTAGAATTCTCTTCAATTCTATTCGAACAAAGTGGTAAGAAATTCTCATTTCTCTCCCAGTTATCCCTCTCCTTAATTTCATGATTTTAGGGTTTGGATATTGAGAAATTGAATGATTTTGATGGTTTATGTGAACTCTAGCAGCGGATAATCACTGGATTTTGTCCAATAGATCTGTGGGTAAGGTAAGAAACTGTTAAACCCTTGTGAATCGTTGAAATTATTGAATTAGTGAACCCTATGATGATTACGGTGATATTGTTTGAATTAGATTGTGTAAATGTTGATTTGGAGTTCAATTGGGCGGTTTGAAATGAAATCCGAGTGATTAAGTTTGAGAATTGATGTTTGGAAGCTTGAAACTTGTGAAAAGATAGGTTTTTGAGTCATTCCAAGTGATGCGTGAGCATCTTTTCTATCTTTTCCTAGTGAATTTGTATTTGAATTGTTAAGTTTAATCAAGATTTAAATACCTTTTAGCCGCTATGAATGCTACTTTGAGTTGTGTGTAACTCTATTTATTTCAGATAGCATTTTGGATGAATTTAATAGAGTTTGCATGAAGAAATGAAGCTACAGCAGAATAAGGAGTTGAAGCCAAACTTGGACTCTCCAAGTTTGGAGCTAGGAATGCTTCACCAACTCATATCACATTCGGCCTTCACGGTGCCAAACTTGAGATACTTCAAGTTTGACGCCACACTCAAGAACCCAAGGAGTGCTTACTGTTGAGTTGAAGCCAAACTTGAGATACCTGAAGTTTGGCGCCAACTAAGAAGAATGGAAGGATTGCATGCGGTTTCATTGAAGCCAAACTTGAGATATCTCAAGTTTGGCGCCAACTAAGGGAACTTGAGGAATACAATACGGACTTGATGAAGCCAAACTTGAGGTTACTCAAGTTTGGCACCAGCAATGGAGACTTGAAGGAGTGCCTACGTATCAATTGAAGCCAAACTTTAGGTTACTCAAGTTTGGTGCCACCTTAGAGAACTCAAATGGTCCCTATTCGTCATACAAGACTCGCACCAAGTGTATTGAATTAATTTTGATTTAAAATTTTATTTTATTTATAAATAGAAAAAGATATTATTTAGTTTTAGGAAATACAATTTACATTAATTAGGATTAGATATAAAAGGGAAAAGAATCAGCCCTTCGAGCTCTTATCTCCTCTTATCTTCTCTTCTCTTCTCCTCTACTTCATTCCAGAATTTGCAGTTTTTTTGAATCCTATTTTTCTCTCTGAACCATGAGCAGCTATGTAAGACCCAGAACTTTTGAAAAGTCTTATTATGATCAAGTCTCAAATCATATAGTTATTTATAGCCTTAATTTCAGAGATTATTTTATTAAGGATAATTAAGGCAAGTTTTGATTTATTGAACTTGAGATAAGTTATGATTATTATCCAATTTTACAATTATTGGGTTATTTTCTATATTCAAATTATAAAGTTGATAGTTATGAAATAATAAGGATTTTATATGATTTGGATTAGATAATTAATATTTTAAATATTAATATTGCTATTTTGGAAAATGAAGAAATTAAGTATATTATTTCTAATTATTTGCTTGGGACATTTTATTGAAAATAATTTGTAAAAATGAGGAGCAAATAGTATTTTCTATATACAATTAGTGTTGGATTTAATTTGGGTTTCAATTACTATATTATCCCTATTTTTGAGTGAAATTACAAAAATGCCCCTAACCCTAATGGAGTCCACATTTTCCCTTCCAAAAGCCAACCCTAGCTGCACATTATTGATGATAGTAGCAGCAGCAGCCACCCCCTTTTTTTCATAAACACACACGGTCCCCTGTGAGAGAAAAGAAGGAGATCCGGAGGGAGAGAGGCCGTAGTCACCACGCCTGCCGCTGCACCACCGTGCCGCCGCGCCACTGTCTAACCCGCCGCGCCTCGCCGCCCTTGCCGTCGCGGAGGAGAGAACACAGAGGAGAGAGACTGTGCGACTGTGAGAGAGGGAGATCGGCGAAGGGAAGGTTATGTTCGTGCGGCCGAGCCTCCCTGCCTCAGATCGTCGTCCAGCCGTCGCACCACCGCACCACTGTCATCGCTGAGTTCTCTTGCCCTGTTCTGCTTTGTTCTGCTCTCTGTTTAATGGCTGTTCTTGGTGCCTTGCTGCCCGCCAGGGTTGCTGCCATCGATTTGGAGTTGCCATAAAAGTGGCTGTTTCACTTTTAGTATTCATCCTTCTGTGGTTGGAGTTGCTGCGAGTTTGGGCCACTGGAAGAATGTTGCTGTTGCCGGAACCACCACCAGGACTGCCGCTTCATGGTTCAGTCACTTCTTATTTGCGGTAAGCGTTTACGTTCCGGTAACCCCTTTAGTCGCTGTCCTGTTAAACGTTGAGGTGTTGTAGCATTCGTTGTTATGAGAGTTAATCTCGTTTGTTATGTGTTGCGATTAGAGTTGATGTGGTTACTGCAAAAGTGAGAAAAGCTGTGGTTCAAGCATCTGGTGATTTCGGGATGAGGCAGAAAGGACTCTGTGAGACGTTTGGGTTATGGATTTGCGTTTTGAGGTAGGGGCGCTTTCCAAAAACTATGTTTTATGTATTGGAATTATTACATATGGATACTGGTGCGAGATATTGTGTATTTGGTGATTGTATCTGCCTTATGTATTATTTGATTGACTCGAATGACTATGGATGTCGGTTTGGCTGAATTGTTGTGTGGCTTTGTGAAAGGTAATGTCTGAAGTTGATTCTTTAAAGATTTGAAATATGAGTTTAATCCGTTGAGGATTGGTTTGAATTGAGTCAATTATTTTGATGATGTGAAAGATAGAATACTCTTGAAATTCAGCCTGGATTGCTCTAATTAATTTAGTTTTGATAAATGATTTATTGCTGAACCAATTCTTTAAAGCTTTGGAAATGAGTTAAATCGGTTGATATTGCGTTGATTTTGAAATGGTTTTCTTGAGATATGCCACTGAGGCGACTGTTGGATTTAGCTTGCTTTGAATTGATTTCTGGTTTTGAGCTGTTGAAAAGGAATGAGAAACAGTTTAGTTGGGACCCGAACCGGGTGGCAAAAGTCCAAGTTTTAGGGGAGGTGCTGTCGAAATTTCTACAAAATCCTAGTCTTGTTTAAAAAGTTATTTAAAAAGGATTGGATTTGAGAAGTTGTATTATTTGATTTATTAAGAGAATATTTATGTTTTCAAGCTTAATTTATTTAGTGAACTTTATGCCTTGAGTTTGACTTATTTAGAAATGAACTATTCTTACCGTTTGAATCACTGAAGGAAAGAATGATGCTCTAATATTGATTTCAATATAAAAAGGAGCTTTTAGTGATTTCAAAGGAATCTAGACTTTTGATTGTGTAATTAAGTTTGAGGCATATTGGAAGAGTCAGAAAAATGGGTTCCAAAAAGAAACCTGAAAGTGGTTTGATTCAAATGAACCGGTTTCTTTTCAAATGAGTTGGTTTTTGGACCGCGTTGGAACTTCTGATTTTGTATGGTCGGTTTCATAATAAATTCAGTTTTATTTACTTGAACCGAGAATCTGTGATTGAGATCTTTAAAGCCAAGGCTGAAAAGAGTTGAAATTTGATTTCAAAGTGAAATGGCTTGAGAAAAGTGATTTATGGCTTTAATGTCGGTTTTATGAATTTAATGATGTTGAATGGTGGAAGTGTTGTTTTGTTGTGGGCCGGAATAGCTGTGTATGATTATGAATATTGGTTGGTTCTGGATTGAACCGTGAGTCAGAATGGCTGTGTATGATATTGATTTATGGCTGACTATGAATTTTGAATTTTAAGCTGGATGGCTGAGATGGATGTTGATCCATGGCTGGGACTGAATGAATATATGCTTGAGATACCTGGGCAGTAGCAAGGGTTGTGGTTCGTCCCACTTGCTCCAGGTTAGAGACTGTGACGCCTGGGTAGTAGCGGTAGTAGTGGTGATTCCACTCGCTCCAGGTTGAGCTTTTAAACACCCGCCTGGGTAGTAGCCGCAGTAGTGGTTGTTCCACTGGCTCTGGGTTGAGCAGGTAGTAGCAATGGGGTTGTAGCTCAAACCCACTTGCTCCGCGATGGGTGTTTCTGTCCATGGTTAGCTACCAGGACATGTCGGGTTGGCTATATAACCGACAGATGATATCATCGGCCACTAGGGACAGGCATGCATCATATGCATCTATGTGACATTATTTGGGTGTGCATATTATACTTGGTTTGCCTATGTGATTAATTGCTAATTGTTCTACTTGCAATAACTGTTTGTTTGTGTTTGCATATTCCTATTTGTGTTTGCTACTGGGACTCTGTTAGATTGTGGTGATTGGTTGATGGTTGGATTGTTTGGGCCTAGGGCCGTGGTTGAAATGAGATGGACCGATGGTTGATTTTGGTTGTGTTCTGGTTTGGAAAAATATGAAAGGCTATTTTGGTTCAGCACAGATAAACCGTTTTGAAAGGCTCTTGAGTTTTTGAGAATTGAACTGTTCCTCTTTCAGAAAAAGGATTTTAGATTTCTTTTATTTGTAAACCGTTGTCTTTGAAAAGAGGCATAAGACGGTTATTAATCACTGGTGTGGTTTAGCTTCATGTATCCTATTACAGTAATTCCCAAAAACCCTCTACTGAGAACCCTTTCGAGGATGATGTTCTCACCCCCCTACTTTTTCCCCTTTCAGGATATGGGCGCAGAAGTTACGAAGAGCTTATTTAATTATTGTTGTGATACTCTGTATTGTTTTAGTTATGGTTTATTGTACCCTCGCCCTTATCTTGATATAATCTGTAAGAGGGATAGGAATTTTATTGATTATTGCTTGTAATATTATTTATATATATGTTTATGTATAAATATGGATGTACTCCTTATGAGTTGTTGTAAGTTGTATGGTATTTATGGATGTACGTTATCGAACGAAAGTATTTTTGGGAGCGGCATTGCGATTTAAAATTTTAAACAAACTCATATTTTAGTATTAATTAGTATAAGTGTCGTCGTAATGTCCGAGCTATCAGAGTCGCACAGCCGGAAGCGTGAGCTTTGGTAGTTAGGGTGTTACATTATGGTATCAGAGCAGTCCTTCCTGTAGAGCCTGAGGAATGGACCGACTATGCTTCGATTGCATACTCTGAGTGTTTGTCATGTACTAGGTCTTGTCGAATGACGAGAGTTAGAGCTTTATGCACATGACGGTCTATTGATTAACGCTGTTAGTCTCACATTGCATAATTCTTGGTATTAAGTTTGGCCGGCTTAATACTAGTAAATTATGTATATGAAAGCACTGATGGGTTATCATAGATGAAATACGAGTTTGAGTAAAGTGAATCGCGGGTTTTGGGAGCGTTAAAAACTATTTCTCGAGGATATTCAGTTGTTTGTCTTGAATTCTATTCGAGTTGACCTGTTCTTTCATGTCCTAATTTGAAGTTCTTGTTTGCTAATCCTTTGAAAAATAGTTTGACTTTTCAACTCTATTCCTCTGTTCATATGCATTCTTGTTTGATCTTAAGTGCATATGCTTCGTTGAACTCCCTGTTGTATCTATCTTCCTCTGTTTGAGTTCTTCTTGATTCAAGTATTCTTTGATATATCCTTGAACTTGTCTTAATGTGCTGTGACTTTTAACTCCGAGTTCCGAGTTCATTCTTAGAGAACTTGTTGATTTAGTTTTTCTCTTATTTGACAGTGATTACAGCCAGTTTTGAGAATTTTATAAAAGTTGTTGTTGACTAGATATGTACTTATCTATATATGAAGCTTTGAAGATTTCTTATACAGTTTAACAATTTATCTCTAATACCTTGCCTGTACTCTTACTGGTTTACGAAACTGCACTTACTTTAAAAGTAAATTGACTTTCTAGTAATTCTACTATAGCTCCAGTGTATATCTTCATTTGATTATGTATTTGGATATTTTTCAAAATTTTGAAAAGAAAGGATTTACCACTTTTGTCTCAGTTGAGTTTTGTTTGATAAACTTTATGTAATTCATTTTGATTTGAGTTTGATTTAGCATATTACATGGCTTATGCCATTGTTATTCTTTTGAAAATGTTGGACTCATGGCTTTCTTCTTACGAACGGACTAAAGTCTTCCTTAAGCCTTCCATCTCCATGAATGTCATGCTTGACCTTGTTTTTAACTGATCTTTTACATCTTGTGAACATTACCATTGATCTTGGTTTTTCCTCTCTTGTGAATCTCACTCTTATGCGAGTCAGCTTGATTTGTTTCAATTTCGTGCATCATTTATCCTCTCATTGTCCTTACAAGAGTTTTTAGTCAAAGATTTATCCTTAGGAAAATTACTAATGATTGGGTTGTATTTTCCTATGACTTTTGTATTCTTTTGAATCAATTGGAAGCTTGTTTGATGTTTCATGCCTAGTGAATCTTGTTTGAACTATCTTGGTTTAAGATCCTTTCTCGCATGGCTTGACTCCTTTTTACTACATCTTAAACTTCTTAAATGTTCTTCTGAGATGGTGATTTTAAGAACACTTTTGGAGTCTTGTTTTGAACTTTTTAAAGAAGTTTTGAATTCTCTTGTAAGAAGTTTTAAACGGAATTTATTTTCTGTTGCTTGATTTAGATTGAAACCATTGTTCAATTTTGACGAAGTTAATTTAAAGTTGGCATGCACTATTTTAAATGAAGTTTTGAAAAGCCTCCTTGTTTAGTGGAAACCGGTTTGTTTGTAACGCACCACTTATTTCCTTACCAGATTGCAAGTAAATTTTTACCTCGGAATTTCTTTTCTAAAAAGAGTTTAACTTCCTCTTTCGTCCTTGCTATAAATGTTATACACGCCTGTTTGAATACGAATTTTGAGAATTTTGAACAAGCATTTGATTATTTCCGAGTTTTTATGAACTGCTTTTGGCTAGGTTGTGCACCCAACTATCCTTCTAGAATATTTGAGGAAATATTTTAGCTCTTAGCCAAACTTGTGTGTATGTTGTTTTTAAAACGCTACATGGTCTACTTCAACATGAAATTGTATTGAAGTAAAGCCACATTTATGCTTTTGGCTACTCTCTTGAAGAATGTTTGTTGTTTAACTTCTCTTTCAGACTGCGAAGTGATTTTCCTCAAGTTTTCGATTCTTTTATGAACTATGTATTCGAAAGTATTTTTAATTATGCTCTTGAATTCTGTGAGCCTTGTCTTAGGTTTGAAATATTCTTTTCTGTAAACCTCATGCTTCCTCGACTCAGCTTGAGTTCGTCCCAAACTGATGCACTGGTTTTCTTCCTATTGATCATGTTGAACTTCTTTGATCTAAGGGTTATCCTTGAAGTTGTCAATTGATTTATTTCTAGCAAAATTTATTGCTTGAGTATCCTTGGTTATCTGGGATTGGATATATTCTCTCAAATCTATTATTGCTATCCTTGACATTTGACTATCCTTTCTAAATCTTGTATCCTTCTGAGTAGACTCGAGAATTGTTTTGATATCACGTGCGACTTGTAGACGTATACGTAATGTGATACGTTAGTTATTTAAGACGTGATATGTGTATATGAAAGGTGAAGCGGTAGGTGTGTAACGTTATGATGAGTTGTGGGTGTTTTGTCCCTTGCAAACGAGCTTGCGGGTGTTAGGCTTATGATTGGCTATGAGGTTGAAAAGTTCCTGATGAGGTTAGAAAGTTGAAGCCTTGAGGTTGATATGAGATTAGTGTGCGGATGACAAGCACGTCGTTTTAACCCCATCATGTTTTATAGCCTTCGATGCCTTGCTTTACTATCACCTGCTTGAACCATGTCACCTTTTGCATTGAGCCTATCTTGTAATGTTTGCTTTGCGACCATGCTCCTACCTTTGCCTCCTTATGCTTCTAACAATCAAAGTATTTGAAAAAGTGTATATATGATTTTATTTTGAGATATTTTTGCTTATTCCTTAAATGTGTCCAAGGGTGAACTGCTATGGAATTTCTTTCATTTTGTATCAATTTTCGAGGGCAAAAATTTTTATAAAGTGGGTAGGATGTAAGACCCAGAACTTTTGAAAAGTCTTATTATGATCAAGTCTCAAATCATATAGTTATTTATAGCCTTAATTTCAGAGATTATTTTATTAAGGATAATTAAGGCAAGTTTTGATTTATTGAACTTGAGATAAGTTACGATTATTATCCAATTTTACAATTATTGGGTTATTTTCTATATTCAAATTATAAAGTTGATAGTTATGAAATAATAAGGATTTTATATGATTTGGATTAGATAATTAATATTTTAAATATTAATATTGCTATTTTGGAAAATGAAGAAATTAAGTATATTATTTCTAATTATTTGGTTGGGACATTTTATTGAAAATAATTTGTAAAAATGAGGAGCAAATAGTATTTTCTATATACAATTAGTGTTGGATTTAATTTCGGTTTCAATTACTATATTATCCCTATTTTTGAGTGAAATTACAAAAATACCCCTAACCCTAATGGAGTCCACATTTTCCCTTCCAAAAGCCAACCCTAGCTGCACATTATTGATGATAGTAGCAGTAGCAGCCACCCCTTTTTTTCATAAACACACACGGTCCCCTTCCTGTTCTGCTTTGTTCTGCTCTCTGTTTAATGGCTGTTCTTGGTGCCTTGCTGCCCGCCAGGGTTGCTGCCATCGATTTGGAGTTGCCATAAAAGTGGCTGTTTCACTTTTAGTATTCATCCTTCTGTGGTTGGAGTTGCTGCGAGTTGGAGCCACTGGAAGAGTGTTGCTGTTGCTGGAACCACCACCAGGACTGCCGCTTTATGGTTCAGTCACTTCTTATTTGCGGTAAGCATTTACGTTCCGGTAACCCCTTTAGTCGCTGTCCTGTTAAACGTTGAGGTGTTGTAGCATTCGTTGTTATGAGAGTTAATCTCGTTTGTTACGTGTTGTGATTAGAGTTGATGTGGTTACTGCAAAAGTGAGCAAAGCTGTGGTTCAAGCTGCTGGTGATTTTGGGATGAGGCGGAAAGGACTCTGTGAGACATTTGGGTTATGGATTTTTCGTTTTGAGGTAGGGGCGCTTTCTTAAAACTATGTCTTATGTATTGGAATTATTACATATGGATACTGGTGCGAGATATTGTGTATTTGGTGATTGTATCTGCCTTATGTATTATTTGATTGACTCGAATGACTATGGATGTCGGTTTGGCTGAATTGTTGTGCGGCTTTGTGAAATTTGAGAAGTTGTATTATTTGATTTATTAAGAGAATATTTATGTTTTCAAGCTTAATTTATTTAGTGAACTTTATGCCTTGAGTTTGACTTATTTAGAAATGAACTATTCTTACCGTTTGAATCACTGAAGGAAAGAATGATGCTCTAATATTGATTTCAATATGAAAAGGAGCTTTTAGTGATTTCAAAGGAATCTAGACTTTTGATTGAGTAATTAAGTTTGAGGCATATTGGAAGAGTCAGAAAAATGGGTTCCAAAAAGAAACCTGAAAGTGGTTTGATTCAAATGAACCGGTTTCTTTTCAAATGAGTTGGTTTTTGGACCGGGTTGAAACTTCTGATTTTGTATGGTCGGTTTCATAATAAATTCAGTTTTACTTACTTGAACCGAGAATCTGTGATTTTAAGAGTTTCAATGAATTTTAAGGAATTGATATAAGTTGACCTTCCCTAAAGACTTGAGACTCTGCCGAGAAACTTTTGTTATAAAATCCCATTGTTGGATGGGTGATTTTGAATGTTCCCAAAATGAATCTTTAACTTTCCATGGTTTTGGAAGTCTTGGAAAGAGGATGCCGAGAGCGGCTTTGTTTTAAAAAGG
>NC_029790.2:91493720-91498270 GCF_000816755.2 Arachis ipaensis
TGAGATCTTTAAAGCCAAGGCTGAAAAGAGTTGAAATTTGATTTCAAAGTGAAATGGCTTGAGAAAAGTGATTTATGGCTTTAATGTCGGTTTTATGAATTTAATGATGTTGAATGGTGGAAGTGCTGTTTTGTTGTGGGCCGGAATAGCTGTGTATGATTATGAATATTGGTTGGTTCTAGATTGAACCGTGAGTCAGAATGGCTATGTATGATATTGATTTATGGCTGACTATGAATTTTGAATTTTAAGCCGGATGGCTGAGATGGATGTTGATCCATGGCTGGGACTGAATGAATATATGCTTGAGATACCTGGGCAGTAGCAAGGGTTGTGGTTCGTCCCACTTGCTCCAGGTTAGAGACTGTGACGCCTGGGTAGTAGCGGTAGTAGTGGTGATTCCACTCGCTCCAGGTTGAGCTTTTAAACACCCGCCTGGGTAGTAGCCACAGTAGTGGTTATTCCACTGGCTCTGGGTTGAGTGGGTAGTAGCAATAGGGTTGTAGTTCAAACCCACTTGCTCCGCGATGGGTGTTTCTGTCCATGGTTAGCTACCAGGACGTGTAAAATATGAAAGGCTATTTTGGTTCAGCACAGATAAACCGTTTTGAAAGGCTCTTGAGTTTTTGAGAATTGAACTGTTCCTCTTTCAGAAAAAGGATTTTAGATTTCTTTTATTTGTAAACCGTTGTCTTTGAAAAGAGGCATAAGACGGTTATTAATCCCTGGTGCGGTTTATCTTCATGTATCCTATTACAGTAATTCCCAAAAACCCTCTACTGAGAACCCTTTCGAGGATGATGTTCTCACCCCCTACATTTTTCCCCTTTCAGGATATGGGCGCAGAAGTTACGAAGAGCTTATTTAATTATTGTTGTGATACTCTGTATTGTTTTAGTTATGGTTTATTGTACCCTCGCCCTTATCTTGATATAATCTGTAAGAGGGATAGGAATTTTATTGATTATTGCTTGTAATATTATTTATATATATGTTTATGTATAAATATGGATGTACTCCTTATGAGTTGTTGTAAGTTGTATGGTATTTATGGATGTACGTTATCGAACGAAAGTATTTTTGGGAGCGGCATTGCGATTTAAAGTTTTAAACAGGCTCATATTTTAGTATTAATTAGTATAAGTGTCGTCGTAATGTCCGAGCTATCAGAGTCGCGCAGCCGGAAGCGTGAGCTTTGGTAGTTAGGGTGTTACAAGCTAAACCTCCACTGTTAAGGTTAGGAGCTCTGTCTATTGTATGGATTGATACTATTATTTTTCTATTTTAATTCATGTACTGATTTTTATTTCAAAAATTATTTTCATTCTTTATCTTATGAATTTGGGTGGAACGAAAGTATGACCCTTGTTCTAATTGAGTTCCTGTATAACTTGGAAAAGCTCTTTACTTGAACAACAACTTGAAAATAATTTCTCCTAAACTTCTAATTATCTGTACTTAACGGGATACGTGACATATAATCCTCTTATATTTAGGTAATTAGGGTTTCTGTGGCATATAAACTATAATTAAACTTCACCCTCTAATGGGAATTAAGTGACCAAGAAATTGGCAGTTGATGAAGGTTGGAGGAGACTAAAATGGTCTAAGGAATTAGGGTTTAGTCACATACAGTTTGCCATGAATTGAATCTTGCATGATTAAAATAGTTAATAAGAAAAGTCAATCCGGAAGATAGATATCTCTGAAACCTTAACTTTTTCTCCGTATATTATTCACCTCAATTTACTGCTTTTTTTCTGATTCACTGATTTACTGTTAATGCTTTTCAACTCTCAAAACACCATTTTTTGTTTGTCTGACTAAGCCAATCACTCAATCATTATTGCTTGATCCATCAATCTTCGTGGGATCGACCCTCATTCACTTGAGGTACTACTTGGTACGACCTGGTACACTTGCCAGTTAGTTTGTCGACTTTAAATTCCGCACCAAGTTTTTGGCGCCGTTGCCGGGGATTGACGGTGATTGACAACTATTAGTTGTTTGATTGCTTAGATTAGGCGCTTTAGCTTTAATTTTATTTAATTTTACACTTTAATTTACGAAAGTTTTAGCTATTATTTTTCCATAATTTCTGAAATTAAGTTTGGTGTTCCCTAGTTATTTTTATTTTAATTTTTCCTATTTATTTTTCTTAATAATTTCGAAATTTTTGTCCTAATTTTACTTACAATTTTTGAATTTTATAGCCTAGTTTATTTAGTATTTTTATTTTATTTCTTTACACAGGTTATCTCACTGGGAATTCTCTACACTATGACGTAGAGAATCCCATTTTTATTGTCTTTTGTCTGTTTATGAGCAGGAAGAGGGACAAAGAACCTCTTATAGATTTTGATCCTGAACCTGAAAAGAATTTGAGGCAGGGTTTGCAATAAGCTAGACTTTACAAGGCTAGTAAAAATCTGAGTGGAACTCTTGAAAGGGAAGCTGCAGAGTCCACCATGGATTAAAATCATGCTGCGAATGCCAATTTAGCAAATCTGAATAAGAATGAGAAACCTAGAAGAGTGCTTGGCTCATACACTACCCTAATGCAGATCTCTATGGAAAAAGCATTGTGGTGCCTCCTATAGCTGCAAACAATTTTGAACTGAAGCGTCAGCTAGTCACTCTTGTGCAACAAAATTGCCAGTATCATGGACTTCCTCATGAAGACCCAAATCAATTTATTTCTAATTTCTTGCAAATTTGTGATACTGTGAAGACCAATAGAGTGAATCCTGAGGTATACAAACTCATGCTCTTCCCATTTACTGTGAGGGATAGAGCAAAGCTGTGGTTAGATTCTCAACCCAAGGAGAGTCTGGATACTTGGGATAAGGTGGTCACTAGATTTCTGACTAAATTTTTTCCACCACAAAAGCTGACTAAGCTAAGGGTGGAGGTTCAGACCTTCAGACAGAAGGATGGTGAGACACTTTATGAAGCCTGGGAGAGATTCAAGCTACTGACTAGGCAATGCCCTCCGGACATGCTTTCTAAGTGGATTCAGCTTGATATCTTTTATGAGGGCTTATATAAAATGCCCAAGATGTGTTTAGATAATTCTGCAGGTAGTTTATTGCACATGAAGAAGACACCAGAGGAGACTACTGAGCTTATTGAGTTGGTTGCTAACAACCAATACTTATATTCATCTAACAGGAATCCTGTGAACTCTGGGACTCCTTAGAAGCGTTATGGAAGCAGAAGCTTTTGATGCTCTTGTTTCTCAGAACAAAATTTTGTCTCAGCAGATGAATTTGCTCACTCAACAATTGAGTGGGATGCAGGTTTCAGCTGTCAACACTCAGACTGCACCACAAGAGGCCCCTTATGACATGACTGGTAGCTCTATGCCAGATGAGAATTATGATTATGCTCAAACTTCTTCTGAACATGTCAATTACATGGGGAATGCTCCTAGAAACCCCAATAATGATCCATACTCTAAGACCTATAATCAGGGGTGGAGAAATCACCCAAATTTTGGGTAGAGAGAGCAACCTCAAAGATCACAGAATTTTAACAATAATTCTCAGAGCGGTTTTCAGCAGAACAATCAGAATAATTTCCATTTTCAGTCTCATCAACAACAACCATCTCAGCAGGCAAATTCTTAGCCCCAGAAGAACACTTATTGGGAAGCATTAATGAATAGTTTTATGCAAAAAACTAGAACTTCCATTAGAAATTTGGAGGTACAAATAGGCCAGTTGAGCAAGCAAATACCTAAGAGACCTCCAAGTACATTTTCTGGTGATACAATGGTGAACCCAAGAGAAGACTGCAAGGCCATCCAATTGAGAAGTGGTAAAGTAGCTGGTTCTGAGACTAAGGTCAATGAAGAGCTAGTTGAAAAAGAAGCTCTAGAGGAGAAGAAAGAAGAGGTCGAGCAAGCCCCTCCTATGCGTGCAGACAACCTATTTCCAGTCTCTCTTGACACTCATCCTACATTGCCAAAGGCTCCTGAGTACAAGTCTAAAATGCCATATCCTTAGAGACTTCAGAAGGCTTCCAAGGACTAGCAATTTTCTAGATTTTTAGAAGTCTTCAAGAAGCTACAAATTAACATTCCTTTTGCTGAGGCTCTTGAACAAATGCCTCTTTATGCTAAATTCATGAAAGAACTACTGACCAACAAGAGGAATTGGAAGGAACAAGAGACAGTGGTGCTAACTAAGGAATGCAATGCTATCATTCAATATAACCTTCCTGAGAAGATGCAGGATCCAGGGAGCTTTGTAATTTCTTGCACCATTGGAGATGTCACTATTCAGAGGGCCTTGTGTGATCTTAGAGCTAGCATCAATCTCATGCCACTTTTATTTATGAAAAAGCTCCAAATTGAGGAGGTAAAACTCACTCGTATTTCTCTTCAACTTGCTGATCTTTCTATTAAATTTTCTGTGGGGGTTGTTGAGGATTTACTTGTGAAGGTAGGACCATTTATTTTTCCTGCTAATTTTGTTATATTGGATATGGAAGAGGATACAAAGTCCTCTATTATTCTTGGTAGACCCTTTTTAGCTACAGGTAGAGCT
>NC_029790.2:91498900-91499699 GCF_000816755.2 Arachis ipaensis
AAACAACACACACATTCATTCAGTAGTTTTAGAACTAGTTTTTCACTCTCTTAGGTTTTTCTCTCTAGTTTTGAGAATTTTAATTTTCAATTGGTCTTAGCATTGGAACATTGAGAAGAGTTATTTCCTCATCAAGACTTCATCATTCTAGTTTGTTTTCTTAACTTGGTTTTATTCTTCCATATTCTTTGTTTTGTTCAATTTTATTATTCAGATACTTTTATGATTATTTAATGCAAGGATTATTTCTTTTTAATTCAATTTTAATCATGTTAATCATGTCTTCTTTTAATTCCCTTTTATGTGTTATGGGTTTATTATTTACAATGCGTGAGTAGTTTCATTACTTGATGGGAAATTGATTGAAAAGGAACTCTTGAGTGGGAAGGATTGAAAGAAAATTTGTAATTGGGTTAATTGTTGAATTGCTATCCTATCACCAACGTCAATCCCTTGAACTAAGTGGGTTGTAACTCGTGAACGGATCTAGTAATCCAACTTGTTTGACTTTTCCTTACCTAGTAAAGGATAACTAAACAGAGTAACCGTTAATTATAAATCCATCTAAAATATCATTCCATCAATGATAGAGATTCTAACTAATCAATTCCCAGTCAAGGTTTTTATTCATATCATTTAATTTTCCTCAGTTTACATTCCAATTTACTTACCTCAACTTCTTCGAACCTCTGATTAATAAGATAGCACCCTTCTCTGTAACTCGTTGGGAGACGACCTAGGACTTAAAACTCCCAGTAATTTTGATTTAAACTCTTTGTGACACATTTCTAAATTGATA
>NC_029790.2:91500093-91501012 GCF_000816755.2 Arachis ipaensis
GGTCTATGAAGAAGTACAAGACCACTGATGAAGCTTGGCAATTGATCAGTGATTTAGCTGAATCTACTCGGAACCACAGACAGAAGCAAGGCCGTTCAAAAGCCGTTGCAGAAGTATCTTCTGGCAGAGAGACTGCTGCTCTAACTCAAAGCATCTGTGAGATGACCAACCTGCTGAAGCAAATGCAGTTGAATCAACAAGCTCAGCAAACTCAACCGCAGCAAAACCAACAACTAGTCCCACAAAGAATTTGCGAAATTTGTGCTGATTACAGCCATTACACTGATGAATGCCCGCAACTCCAACAAGAAGACAACATGGTGGCATCCACTCACAACTTCTATGACTGCCCCAACCAAGGGTACAATCAATGTGGAAATAATAACCATGGATGGCAGGACAATTCAAACCAGAATTGGAGGGACAACAATAACAGGGGAGGTAGAGATAATCGGGGAAATCAGAGGTGGAATAATAATAACAACAGGCAGCAAAATCAACCTTACCGAGCACCTCACCTGAGGCAAAACCAAGGACCACCGAACAATCAGCAGCAAACCTCTCAATTTACTCATTCTTCTGTATCTTCTAATGAAGATTTATTACAAGCTTTTGAGAAAAGACAACTGGCCATGGAAAGTACCATCGTGAACAGTATTAACGCTAGTCTGAATGGTCTCACCTCTACTCTGCAAGCTTTTATGACACAGCTTGGTTCAGCACAAAATTCCAGTAACCAACCTTCAAGCACCACTAGAATCCCCTCTCAACCATTACCCAATCCAAAGGGAGGCATTAATGCCATCACCCTGAGGTCTGGAACTACACTACAGGAGAGGAATCAGGAGGAACCAAGCTCACCAGAATATGCCTCAACTGAAGAGGTGGTGGAAATCGAAAATGTTGAAGAGAAAGAGGA
>NC_029790.2:91501068-91520316 GCF_000816755.2 Arachis ipaensis
TGAAGACATCAAAATTCAAATTGGATGCTTTTTCAGGAACATACTCCTTTGAAATAGATGGCCGCATAGTGATCTTCAATCTGAATGGAGTCATTAACAACCCCCCAGAAGATCGTTCTATCTTCCAGTGTGATGTCATAGACGAAAGTGTGGCTGAAGTTCAAAAAGAAGAGTTTGAAGAGAGGCACACTGGACAAGGTCCGAGTGTGGGGACCCTCTTAACTGACAGTGAGGGCACTTCGCCATTTTCACGAGCTCTAGATAATCCAGAGCCTGCCCATGATCAAAATTTAGAATTGAAACCTCTTCCTCCACATCTCAAATATGCTTATCTTGAGGATGAGCAGAAGCTTCCGGTTATTATTGCAAGAGAACTGACTCCTCAACAAGAAGAGCAGCTACTTAATGTGCTGAGGAAGCATAAGAAGGCAATTGGGTAGAGCTTGGCAGACATAGTGGGAATCAACCCACAAGTATGCGAGCACAGAATATTTTTAGAAGAGGGAGCAAGACCTGTCTGTCAACCCCAGAGAAGATTGAATCCCACCATCTTGGAAGTTGTCAAGAAGGAGGTGACCAGACTATTGGAGGCCGGTATCATATATCCCATTTCAGACAGTGAATGGATAAGCCCAGTACAAGTGGTGCCCAAGAAGTCTGGAGTCACTACAGTGAAGAATGAGCATGGAGAGCTCATAGCAACTAGAGTTCAGAATGCTTGGAGAGTCTGCATTGATTACAGGCGTCTCAACCAAGCTACCCGTAAGGATCACTACCCACTTCCATTCATTGATCAAATGCTGGATCGCCTGTCAGGTAAATCACATTATTGCTTTCTAGATGGTTACACAGGTTATTTCCAGATTCATATAGCTCCTGAGGATCAGGAAAAGACTACTTTTACATGTCCTTTTGGGACTTATGCTTATAAGAGAATGCCCTTTGGCTTATGCAATGCACCAGCTACTTTCCAAAGGTGCATGATGAGTCTTTTTTCTGATCTTACTGAGGACTGTATGGAAGTTTTTATGGACGATTTTAGCGTTTATGGTGATTCTTTTACCCTTTGCTTAGAGGGATTATCTAGAGTATTAGATAGATGTTTTAATACAAACCTTGTATTGAATTTCGAAAAATGCCACTTTATGGTAAAACAAGGGATTGTATTAGGACATGTGGTATCTAATAATGGCATTTCTGTAGACCCAGCAAAGGTGAATGTTATTTCTAGTTTACCTTACCCCTCTTCTGTGAGGGAAGTCCGTTCGTTCCTTGGCCATACAGGTTTCTACAGGAGATTTATTAAAGACTTTAGTAAGGTGGCACTTCCCTTATCCAGATTACTACAGAAGGACATTGAGTTCGAGTTCAGTGAAGATTGCAAACAAGTATTTGATAAGCTGAAGACTGCTCTAACTCAAGCCCCAATTGTGAGAGGACCCGACTGGAGCCAGCCGTTTGAAATCATGTGCGATGCTTCCAACCATGCAGTAGGAGTAGCGCTGGCTCAGCGTGAAGGTAAGGATCCTTTTGTTATTGCCTATGCATCTAAGACTTTAGACACTGCCCAGTCCAATTATACTACTACTGAGAAAGAACTTCTTGCTATTGTTTTTGCTCTGGATAAATTTCGGGCCTATTTACTTGGTACCAAAGTAGTAGTGTATTCAGACCATGCAGCTCTAAAGTATCTATTAGCTAAAAAGGAGTCCAAACCAAGGCTTATACGTTGGATACTACTGCTACAAGAATTTAATTTAGAAATAAAGGATAGGAGTGGTAATCAGAATTTAGTAGCAGACCACTTGAGTCGCCTTGAACATATTAAGGATGATTCTACTCCTATAGATGATAATTTTCCTTTTGATAACCTACAAGTAGTATCTGAGGTAGTCCCTTGGTATGCACCTGTTGCTAATTATTTAGTTAGCCGCACATTTCCTCCACATTTTTCTAAACATCAAAGAGACAAGCTGAAAAGTGAGTCTAAATATTACATATGGGATGACCCATATTTATGGAGATGTGGCGCTGACCAGATAATTAGACGTTGTGTGCCTCAATCAGAATTCTAGTCCATTTTAGAGGCCTGTCACTCATCTGAGAGTGGAGGACATTTTGGCCATCAACGAACAGCTAGAAAGATCTTAGACTGTGGATTCTGGTGGCCTACTCTTTTTAGAGATGCTGCTGAGTTTTGCAAATCTTGTATCCCATGCCAGAAATTTGGTAATATATCAAGGAGGGATGAGATGCCTCAACACTATATGCTTTTCTGTGAAATTTTTGATGTATGGGGCATTGACTTCATGGGTCCATTTCCAAATTCTAGTGGATATTTTTATATATTGTTAGCTGTGGATTATGTTTCCAAATGGGTGGAAGCAATCCCTACCCTCACTGACGATGCTAACACTGTTGTTTCCTTTGTGAGAAACCACATTATATGCCGTTTTGGATCACCACGAGCGATCGTGAGCGATCAAGGCACCCATTTTTGTAACAGGAGACTAACATGATTGATGAAGAAGCATGGGATAATCCATAAAGTTGCAACAGCTTACCATCCCCAAACTAATGGGCAAGCCGAGGTGTCGAATAGAGAAATTAAGCGTATCTTGCAAAAGATAGTGAAGCCTCATAGAAAAGACTAGAGCACCAGGCTACAAGATGCACTGTGGGCATATAGAACAGTATACAAGACACCCATTGGGATGAGTCCCTTTCGCTTAGTTTATGGAAAAGCTTGCCATCTCCCACTTGAAATCGAACATAGAGCCTTCTGGGCAGTTAAAGAGTGCAACATGGAAATTGAGAAGGCCGGAGCTGAAAGGAAGTTGCAACTGTGGTGCGCAGAAATTGTGATTACACTTTGATTATGTAAAATTCATTGCTCTTTCTTTCCCTGGTAATGGCGCCAAAAATATGATGCCAATACCATGGTTCACAACTTCGCACAACTAACCAGCAAGTGCACTGGGTCGTCCAAGTAATACCTTATGTGAGTAAGGGTCGAATCCCACGGAGATTGTTGGCTTGAAGCAAGCTATGGTCATCTTGTAAATCTCAGTTAGGCGGATATAAAATAGTTATGGAGTTTTCGAAAAATGATTAATAAAATAAGGATAGAAATACTTATGTAAATCATTGGTGAGAATTTCAGATAAGCGTATGGAGATGCATTCGTTCCTCTGAACCTCTGCTTTCCTGCTGTCTTCATCCAATCAATCTTACTCCTTTCTATGGCTGGCTTTATGTAAGGATGTCACCGGTGCCAATGGCTACTTTCGATCTTTCTCAGAAAAATGGTCCAAATGCTCTGTCACAACACGGCTAATCGTCTGGAGGCATCACTCTTGTTGTTGGTTGCATCCTATTCCTCTCTGTGAAAATGGTCCGATGCGCTGTCACTGCATGGCTAATCATCTTGGAGGTTCTCGATTGTACTGGAATAGGATTTACTATCCTTTTGCGTCTGTCACTATGCCCAGCACTCGCGAGGTTGGAGTTCGTCACAGTCAATCAATCCCAGAGTCCTACTCGGAATACCACGGACAAGGTTTAGACTTTCCGGACTCTCATGAATGCCGCCATCAATCTAGCTTATACCACGAAGATTCTGATTATGAGATCTAAGAGATACTCATTCAATCTAATGTAGAACGGAAGTGGTTGTCAGGCACGCGTTCATAGGGAATGATGATGATTGTCACGTTCATCACATTTAGGTTGAAGTGCGAATGAATATCTTAGAAGCGAAATAAGATGAATTGAATAGAAAACAGTAGTACTCTGCATTAATCTTTGAGGAACAGCAGAGCTCCACACCTTAATCTATGGAGTGTAGAAACTCTACCGTTGAAAATACATAAGTGAAAGGTCCAGGCATGGCCGAATGGCCAGCCCCCTAAACGTGATCAATAGTCTCCTAAGATGAACAATGGATTAAAACTGAGACCAAAGATGTCTAATACAATAGTAAAAGGTCCTATTTATAATAAACTAGCTACTAGGGTTTACAGAAGTAAGTAATTGATGCATAAATCCACTTCCGGGGCCCACGTGGTGTGTGCTTGGGCTGAGATTGAAGTCTACACGTGGAGAGGTCATTCTTGGAGTTGAACGCCAGCTTTTGTGCCAGTTTGGGCATTGAACTCCACTTTGCAACTTGTTTCTAGCGCTGGACGCCAGAATTGGGCAGAGAGCTGGCGTTGAACGCCAGTTTGCGTCATCTAAGCTTGGGCAAAGTATGGACTATTATATATTGCTGGAAATCCCTGGATGTCTACTTTTCAACGCAATTAGAAGCGCACCATTTTGAGTTCTGTAGCTCCATAAAATCCATTTTGAGTGCAGGCAGGTCAGAATCCAACATCATCAGCAGTCCTTCTTCAACCTCTGAATCAAATTTTTGCTCAAGTCCCTCAATTTCAGCCAGAAAATACCTGAAATCACAAAAAAACACACAAACTCATAGTAAAGTCCAAAAATGTGAATTTAACATAAAAACTAATGAAAACATCCCTAAAAGTAACTAGATTCTACTAAAAACCTACTAAAAACAATGCCAAAAAGCGTATAAATTATCCGCTTATCTTCCTATCCACCTATCCACTGATGCTCAAAGCCTTGGGATCCTTTTTATTTTCCCTTGCCTTTTGGTTTTAAGGGTTATTGGCTTTTTGCTCTTGCCTCTTGGTTTTAAGAGCTTTGGCTTTTTCTGCTTACTTTTTCTTTTTCTTTCTATTTTTTTTCGCCTATTCTCTTTTTTTTTCTGCAAGCTTTGTTCTTTGCTGCTTTTTCTTGCTTCAAGAATCATTTTTATGATTTTTTAGATTATCAAATAACATGTCTCCTTGTCATCATTCTTTCAAGAGCCAACATATTTAACATTCTTAAACAACAACTTCAAAAGACATATGCACTGTTCAAGCATTCATTCAGAAAACAAAAAGCATTGTCACCACATCAATATAATTAAACTAAGTTCAAGGATAAATTCAAAACTCATGTACTTCTTGTTCTTTTAAATTAAAACATTTTTCATTTAAGAGAGGTGATGGATTCATAGGACATTCATAACTTTAAGGCAAAGTTACTAACTACTAATGATCATGTAATGAAGACACAAACATAGATAAGCATTTAACATAGAAAACGAAAAACAGAGAAAGTGAGAACAAGGAATGAGTCCACCTTAGTGATGGTGGCGTTTCCTTCTTGAGGAACCAATGATGTCCTTGAGCTCTTCTATGTCTCTTCCTTGTCTTTGTTGCTCCTCCCTCATTGCTTTTTGATCTTCTCTAATTTCATGAAGGATGATGGAGTGCTTTTGGTGTTCCACCCTTAATTGTCCCATGTTGGAACTTAATTCTCCTAGGGAGGTATTGATTTGCTCCCAATAGTTTTGTGGAGGGAAGTGCATCCCTTGAGGTATCTCAGGGATCTCTTGATTTGCAGCCACATGTTCTACCACTGAGCTATAGACCCTTGAGATGAATCTTTCCATCTCCCATGACTCGGAGGTGGAAGCCTTTGTCTTCCCTTCCCCTTTTCTAGAGGTTTCTCCGGTCTTAGGTGCCATCAATAGTAATGGAAAAACAAAAAGCTTATGCTTTTACCACACCAAACTTAGAATGTTGCTCGCCTTCGAGCAAAAGAAGAAAGAATAGAAGAAGAAGAAGATATGGAGGAGATGGAGGGATGTGTGTATGGATGTGAGTGGTGAATAGAAAACAGAAGGGATGACCATGAATGGAGAGGGAGAGGGTGAGGTGGGTGGGGATCCTGTGAGATTCACAGATCCTGAGATGATCCTGTGGTGTCCACAGATCCTGAGGTGTCAAGGATTTACATCCCTGCACCCAATTAGGCATGCAAAATGCCCTTGAACACAACTCTGGGCGTTCAGCGCCAGATTGGTGCTTGTTCTGGGCGTTGAACGCCCATTTGTGGCCCATTTCTGGCGTTGAACGCTAGAACCATGCTTGTTCTGGGCGTTCAGTGCCAGCTCTTCTCCAGGGTGCATTTCTGGCATTCAAACGCCCAGATGCTGCCCATTTCTGGCGTTCAGTGCCAGAACCATGCTCTGTTCTGGCGTTGAACCCCCAAAACATGCTTCTTACTGGCGTTTAAACGCCAGTAAGGTCTTCCTCCAGGGTGTGATTTTTCTTCTACTGTTTTTGATTCCGTTTTCAATTTTTATATTTATTTTGTGACTCCACATGATCATGAACCTAATAAAACATGAAAAACAATGAAAATTAGATAAATAAACATTGGGTTGCCTCCCAACAAGCGCTTCTTTAATGTCAATAGCTTGACAGTGGGCTCTCATGGAGCCTCACAGATGTGCAGAGCTTTGTTGAGACCTCCCAACACCAAACTTAGAGTTTGACAGTGGGGGCTCTAGTTGACTCTGTTTTGAGAGAAGCTTTTCATGCTTCCTCTCCATGGTTGCAGAGGAAGATCCTTGAGTTTTGAACACAAGGGAGTCCTCATTCCATTGAAGGACTAGTTCACCTCTGTCAACATCAATCACAGCTCTTGCTGTGGCTAGGAAGGGTCTTCCAAGGATGATGTATTCATCATCATTCTTCCCAGTATCCAGGACTATGAAATCAGCAGGGATGTAAAGGCTTTCAACCTTTACTAACACGTCCTCTACTTGTCCATAAGCCTGTTTTCTTGAATTATCTGCCATCTCTAATGAGATTTTAGCAGCTTGCACCCCAAAGATTCCCAGTTTCTCTATTACAGAGAGGGGCATGAGGTTTATTCCTGAAGAGCCTTAAAGATCATGGTGCCTATGGTACAAGGTATTATGAACTTTCCAGGATCCTGTCTCTTTTGAGGCAATGTCAGTTGATCCAGATCACTTAGTTCATTGGTGAACAAGGGAGGTTCATCTTCCCAAGTTTCAATACCAAATAATTTGGCATTCAGCTTCATGATTGCACCAAGAAACTTGGCAGTTTGCTCTTCAGTAACATCCTCATTCTCTTCAGAAGAGGAATACTCATCAGAGCTCATGAATGGCATAAGGAGGTTCAATGGAATCTCTATGGTCTCTAGATGAGTCTCAGATTCCTTTGGTTCCTCAGAGGGAAACTCCTTATTGATCACTGGACGTCCCAGGAGGTCTTCCCCCTTGGGATTCACGTCCTCCTCTCCCTCTTTGGGTTCGGCCATTATGGTTATGTCAATGGCCTTGCACTCTCCTTTTGGATTCTCTTCTGTATTGCTTGGGAGAGTACTAGGAGGGATTTCAGTGATCCTTTTACTCAACTGGCTCACTTGTGCTTCCAAATTTCTAATGGAAGACCTTGTTTCATTCATGAAACTCACAGTGGCCTTAGATAGATCAGAGACTAAGTTTGCTAAGCTAGATGGGTTCTGCTAAGAATTCTCTGTCTATTGCTGAGTGGATGAAAGAACTGAAAAGGATCTTCAGATGGAAGTCCATGAAACTTGCAGTTCTGCTGCATCAGAGAAACTAGCTGAGGTTTCAGCTCAAAGTTGTTTGCTCCAATGGCAGGAATGGAGATGCTTCTTCCATGTAAATTGGAATTAGGTGCAGTAAAGTCACCAAGCATTCTCCTTGCATTATTATTATTTTCGGCTGTCATCTCCTCTTCCTGTTCGAAAATTTCTGAAAGGTTCTCTCTGGATTGTTGTAATTTAGCTTCTCTTAGTTTCCTCTTCAGAGTCCTTTCAGGTTCTGGATCTGCTCCTGCTCCTGCTCATATGAAAAAAGAGAGAACAGAAAAATAATAATAATAGGGGTCCTTTTTACCACAGTATAGAGGTCCCAGTGTGAGTAGAAGAAAAGAAGAAGAAGAAATTCGAACACAGATGGAAGAGGGGGTTCGAATTTGGGTGGGATGAAGTGTTAGTAGATGAATAAATAAATAGAAGGAGATGAGAGAGAAGGAGAATTTTCGAAAATAACAATAACAATTAATGTTTTGATTCAAAAATTTCAAGTTTGTTACTTGCTTGTTAAGAAAGATTCAAACTTTAAGTTTTAGAATCATATCTTGTGATTTCTTGTGAATCAAGTCATTAATTGTATTTTTAAAAAAATCAAATCTTTTTTTCAAAAACTAATCTCTATCATATCTTTTCAAAAATATCTTCTTATCTCACCTTTTCCAAAAATTTGATTTCAAAATATCTTTTCTAACTTCCTAACTTCTTATCTTTTCAAAATTTGTTTTAACTAACTAACTAACTTTTTGTTTGTTTCTTATCTTTTTCAAAATCTTTTTCAAAAATCAAATCTTTTTTTCAAAAACTAATCTCTATCATATCTTTTCAAAAATATCTTCTTATCTCACCTTTTCCAAAAATTTGATTTCAAAATATCTTTTCTAACTTCCTAACTTCTTATCTTTTCAAAATTTGTTTTAACTAACTAACTAACTTTTTGTTTGTTTCTTATCTTTTTCAAAATCTTTTTCAAAAATCAAATCTTTTTTTCAAAAACTAATCTCTATCATATCTTTTCAAAAATATCTTCTTATCTCACCTTTTCCAAAAATTTGATTTCAAAATATCTTTTCTAACTTCCTAACTTCTTATCTTTTCAAAATTTGTTTTAACTAACTAACTAACTTTTTGTTTGTTTCTTATCTTTTTCAAAACTACCTAACTAACTCTCTCTCTCTCTAATTTTCGAAAATATCTCCCCCTTTTTCAAAATTTCTTTTTAATTAACTAATTATTTCAATTTTTAATTTTTCATTTTCGAAAATTACTAACATTTTTCAAAAACTATTTCCGAAAATCACTAACTCTTTTTCAAAAATTATTTTCGAAAATTTGATATAAAAATAAGAAAAAGATTTTTGAAAAATATTTTTGGAATTTTCGAAAATAACTAAGCAATTTGAAAAAGATTTGATTTTTGAAAAAGATTTTGAAAAAGATAAGATTTTCAAATTGAAAATTTGATTTGACTCATAAGAAACAACTTGATTTTAAAAATTTTTTAAAAAGTCAATCCAATTTTTGAATTTGATGAGAGAAAAAGGGAAAGATATTTTTTTTATTTTTGTTACCAAGAACAACTTGAAGATCATGAAGAACACTATGAATGCATGAGAGTTTTCGAAAAATGCAAGATGAGTATGCAATTGACACCAAACTTATAACATGACTCAAGACTCAAACAAGAAACACAAGATATTTTTGATTTTTATGAATTTATAATTTTTTTGTATTTTCTTTTAATGTTTTTCGAAAATCATTTTGAAAAAGAAAAATAAGGATTTCAAAATCTTTAATATGAATTCCAGGAGTCTTATGCTCTTTAGTCTAAAGCTCCAATCAAAGGGTCAGGCATGGCTTAATAGCCAGCCAAGCTTTAGTATGTAACTCAGACATGACACGTCTAACATGCCCTACAGTCGTGGCTTTACAGCCAGACATGCTTTATGAAACACTAGAATTCATTCTTGAAAGTTTTGAAGCCATAGAATAATTTATTTTTGAAAATATTATTTTTATTATTTTTTTTTCGAAAACAAAAGAAAAATTTTTGAAAGATTTTTGAAAAGAAAACAAAAAGAAAATTACCTAATCTGAGCAACAGGGCTGGCTTTATGTAAGGATGTCACCGGTGCCAATGGCTACTTTCGATCTCTCTCGGGAAAATGGTCCAAATGCTCTGTCACAGCACGGCTAATCGTCTGGAGGCATCACCCTTGTCGTTAGTTGCATCCTATTCCTCTCTGTGAAAATGGTCCGATGCGCTGTCACTGCATGGCTAATCATCTTGGAGGTTCTCGATCGTACTGGAATAGGATTTACTATCCTTTTGCGTCTGTCACTACGCCCAGCACTCGCGAGGTTGGAATTCGTCACAGTCATTCAATCCCAGAGTCCTACTCGGAATACCATAGACAAGGTTTAGACTTTCCGGACTCTCATGAATGCCGCCATCAATCTAGCTTATACCACGAAGATTCTGATTAAGAGATCTAAGAGATACTCATTCAATCTAATGTAGAACAGAAGTGGTTGTCAGGCACGCGTTCATAGGGAATGATGATGATTGTCACGTTCATCACATTCAGGTTGAAGTGCGAATGAATATCTTAGAAGCAAAATAAGATGAATTGAATAGAAAACAGTAGTACTCTGCATTAATCTTTGAGGAACAACAGAGTTCCACACCTTAATCTAGGGAGTGTAGAAACTCTACCGTTGAAAATACATAAGTGAAAGGTCCAGGCATGGCTGAATGGCCAGCCCCCTAAACGTGATCAATAGTCTCCTAAAATGAACAATGGATTAAAACTGAGACCAAAGATGTCTAATACAATAGTAAAAGGTCCTATTTATAATAAACTAGCTACTAGGGTTTACAGAAGTAAGTAATTGATGCATAAATCCACTTCCGGGACCCACGTGGTGTGTGCTTGGGCTGAGCTTGAAGTCTACACATGGAGAGGTCATTCTTGGAGTTGAACGCCAGCTTTTGTGCCAGTTTGGGCGTTGAACTCCACTTTGCAACTTGTTTCTGGCGCTGGACGCCAGAATTGGGCAGAGAGCTGGCGTTGAACGCCGGTTTTCATCGTCTAAAATTGGGCAAAGTATGGACTATTATATATTTCTGGAGGGCCCTGGATGTCTACTTTCCAACGCAATTAGAAGCGCGCCATTTTGAGTTCTGTAGCTCTAGAAAATCCATTTTGAGTGCAGGGAGGTCAGAATCCAACAGCATCAGCAGTCCTTCTTCAACCTCTGAATCTGATTTTTGCTCAAGTCCCTCAATTTCAGCCAGAAAATACCTGAAATCACAAAGAAACACGCAAACTCATAGTAAAGTCCAGAAATGTGAATTTAACATAAAAACTAATGAAAACATCCCTAAAAGTAACTAGATTCTACTAAAAATATACTAAAAACAATGCCAAAAAGCGTATAAATTATCCGCTCATCAAACTGCAGGAACTGGAGAACCTTTGCCTAGAAGCTTATGAGAATTCCAAATTTTCAAGGAAAGGATGAAAGCTGTGCATGATCAAAACATCAAGAAGAAAGAATTTCAACCTAGAGATTTCGTCCTCCTTTACAAATCTTGACTAAGGCTAATGCCCGGTAAGTTAAGATCAAAATGGGAAGGTCCATACAGAGTAGAGAAGGCTGAACTGTACGGAGTTTATCACCTAAGCCATCCTTCAAGCTCTGAACTTATTAAGGTTAATGGACACCGCCTGAAGCTGTACCATAGTGAGAAAGTGCAGAAAAGCAAGGACCTTGAGATCCTCCACTTGGAAGATCCCCACATAGCAGCAGATTGAGCTAGTGGAGCGTCCAACTTACGGACGTTAAAGCAAAGTGCTTGGTGGGAGACAACCCACCACGGTATGATCGTTCTTTTCTTCACTTTTAGTTTTTTAAAAAAAAAAAAAAATTTTCGCCACGCGACGCGATTGCACCAGCAACGCGTCCGCGTGGCAGGGGAAGTAAAGAAAAATAAAAATGAACAGAAAGTTACGCAGGAGGGAGTCGTGCGTCGTGCCAATAGAAAAATAAAAATGAACAGAAAGTTACGCAGGAGCAGCGCTGGAGTCGTGCCAATGGCACAAATTACCCCACGCGACCGCGTGCCCCACGCGGCCGCGTGCCCTGAGTTTTTGACGTAAAATGGTGCACAGTCGCATTCTGTGTGATAGTGATGCTGGATTGGTGCTGGAAGCACAATCCTTGTCACGCGACCTCGTCACTGACGCGGCCGTGTCACCCATTTTATAACTCACACTCATGCGATCGCGTGACCCATGCGATCGCGTGACCCATGCGATCGCGTCACCCAATTTTGGCAATTAAAATGAATCGAACAGAGAGTTGTGCTAGAGCGAGGCTGCACTCGCGCCAGCAGCGCAACATAGGTCACGCGACCGTGTGACCGACGCGATCGCGTCACCTTCCCTGGAGCGCAACCACGCGAACGCGTGCCTTCCGCGGCCGCGTCGCATGCGCCGCACAGCTCAACCTCAGTTGCCAAATTATCTTATCTTTCTTTCCTCCAAATCCTAATTTTTCTTTTCCCTCCTTCTTTCTTCTTTCTCCCTTCCCCTTTCTATCTCACCTTTCATTCTCTATCTTACTCACCCCCATTAACAAGGTTTTTCTTTTCTTCTTTCTCACTTTTCTACTATTCTTCTTATTTTCATATGTTATCTTCTTATCTTTTCTTCATTGTTCTTATTTTTTTTCTTTTCTTTTCCATTTTACTTGGTGTTATCTATTTATGTGAGTCATTATTTATCTTTATATGCTTATGGTTTGTTATAAATTTGTTTGACAATCATATATATTACTTTTTAAGGGATTGCTTGCATGTTCAAATTCATACTTTCAAGAGCTTATTCTACATGCATGCTATGTGTTTGTGAAAAAGTCCATATGGTATTATGCACTTCTTCACATTATTTTACTCTAATATGCAATGCTTGCTTTTCACAAATTCCCTTTCATATTTTATTAATTAAATTTAATTGTCAATACAAACGTGATGGCTAGTTTGTTACAAATGGTAATCTAAATTGGACATTGAATGTTTGATATATGGGATACCACCGTACCCGCCCTAAGGAAATCTTGGCTTCTGCACTTACCTTGGAGGCTCGCGTATGGGCACAGATCATGTCCCATTACGTCTTTCTGAGCACTCATGAGTCCTCCTTCACTGCAGACATGGCTGTTCTACTATGGTGCATCCTTACAGACCAACCTCTGAATCTCTCAAGACACATCTGGAATGCCATGGAGCACATACAAATCGTGGGCAACCTACCTTTTCCCGCCCTGGTCTCAGATCTTGTCTCAGCAGCCGGAGTCTCCTACAGAGCTGGGGACATCAAAGCCATGCTTCAACGGGATGATCAATATGTCCCTAACGGGAAATACCTCAGACTTTCAGCAGCCACTACAAGCCAGCCTACTGAGCCAGTTGAAGATATTCCTTCTTCAACACCACAAGCATCTACAACTGAGAAATTGCTCCAGCAGATACTTGAAAAATTGGATCGGCATGAACTGAAAGCTAAGATGAGAGAGCGCCGTAACAAGCGCCGATTCACATACCTCAAGGAGCTGATCATGGGCAAATTCAAGGACTCAGACACTCCGGACTCCACTTCTTTTACCAGCACCGGAAGCCATGATAGTCCCGACTGTGGAGATACTGCTACTAGCCCACCCCTGTTCCTGACAGATGGCACCGAGGATGGTGCAAAGCCTTAAGTGTGGGGAGGTCGGTCAGTACCTGACGTCCGGAGGTAATTTCTCTTCTCTGTACACCAATAATTAGGATATTTTAGTTAGATTTTCTCCCCTTTATAGAATAGAATAAATTGCATAGGTTAGAATAGTTGCATGCATGTTCTACTTGATTGAAAAGACAATAAGTTTCTTTTAAAAATCTATCTTTGGAATAAAATTTCACTAATTTTTCAAAATTTTTATGATAAATCTGCTTGAGTTGTATTTGGAACATGATGTTTGAGCTAAAGAACGCACAACCTGTGAAAGATTTGAGCCTTTATTTATGGTTACATTATTTAACCATAATTATTTTATTCTTGTGTGTTTACTTCTCTATGATTGTAATCTATATTTTGTTTTATCTTATATGTCCAATATTTATTATATTTACATGCTTGCACATGATTGAGGCCATTATTTGTTTAAACTCACTTATCCAAATCAAGCCTACCCTTTTCAATTACCTTTGTTAACCACTTTGAGCCTTTAAAACCCCATTTGTTCTATATTTTACCACATTACTAACCTCAAGCTGAAAAACAATTGCATATCCCAAATTGAATCTTTGGTTAGCTTAAGATAGAATTGTGTGTGCTAGTTAAGTATGGGAAATTGTGGGAACAAAAGTTGTTAAGGGAATGTGTCATGAAATTTTAAAGGGAATTTGGATACCTATTCATGTGAAACTATAAGAATCAAAAATCTATGTGTGTTGATAAGCTTTATTTATTTCAATTAAAAAAAAAACGATAAACAAATAAATAAGGGGACAAAATTACCCCAATGTTAAATTCAGAATTCAAAGATTAATGCACATATGATAGAATTAAAATACAAAGTTGAAATATGAGTATGTGTTGAAAATGGGAATTATGGGTAGCTAGGCATGAATTTAAAAGTATATAGAATATATTTATATTAGGTGAGAGCTTAGGTTAATTAAAGATTCAATTTATAAAGCTCACTTAGCCATATGTATACCCTTACCTGCACCTTGGCCCCATTACAACCCTGAAAATACCTCATGATGTTTGCATTGGTATATTAACTGTTGTTGATTGGTTAGGAGAAAAAAAAAGTTAGAAAATATGACTAGAGAAGAATAGAGTGATTACCCTATACACTAGAGATTAGAGCGTACATACATTATCAGTAAGGGTCCAATGCTTGAATTTTCATGTTTCCTGCTTTCATAAGCTATCTTCTTGCACTTTTATCGGTTTTATTGTATAATGATAGAATTAGTGGAATTTGATTTGTAATTGTTTTGAAGGGCTTATTTGCTTTTGATCAAGTGGACAATAATCATATAGTTGCATTTATTTATATATGTAGGATTGCATTGCATTTCATGAGTTTCTACATGTTCATACTTATTTCCTTGTCTCCTTCAATTTAGGATGAGGACATGCTAATGTTTAAGTGTGGGGAGGTTGATAAACCACTATTTTATAGTTTATATTGTGTTTAATTGTGTGGTTTTGTCATGATCCTTACCCACTTATTCATCAATTTAGCATGCATTTAGATTTCCTTCCTAAATTAAATACATGTTTGAAAATCGCTTCCTAGAGACTTTAATTATTTAATTTTAATTCTCCTTTATTCCATTCGATGCCGTGATCTGTGTGTCAAGTGTATCAGGCTTTATAGGGCATGAATGAGATGGAGATTGGAGAGGAAGCTAGCAAAAAATGGAAGGAACACAAGAATTTGAGGAGATAACCAGCGAGAAGTGACGCGGTCGCATGGCTCACGCGACCGCGCGAAGGAGCGCAAATCGCAGTGACGCGGCCGCATGGCTTGCACGGCCGCGCGGATTGGAAAGTGCAAGCGATGCGGTAGCATGGACGACGCGAACGCGTGGAGAGGAAAAAGCGCAAGCGACGCGTCTGCATGGACGACGCGATCGCGTGACATGTGCGATCTGCATAATCTGCAGAATTTGCTGGGGGCGATTTTTGGACCTTATTTTGGCCCAGTTTTCGGCCCGGAACAGCAGACTAGAGTTAGAGAATATACTTAAAACTCCCAGTAATTTTGATTTAAACTCTTTGTGACACATTTCTAAATTGATAGGCAGATTTTCGGTGAATTAAGAACTATACTTGCAACGTATCAATTTTAATAATTTTTTAATTCATCAGCTTCTGCTTCCCATCAGTGGACCATTGGTGATTTAAAGGGGATTAGTCCAACCAAGTGTATGCACAAGATCCTTCTTGAAGATGATGCTAAATCGGTTATGCAACCACAAAGGAGACTCAATCCAACCATGAAAGAGGTGGTCTAAAAAGAGGTAATAAAATTATGGGAAGCCAGCATTATATATCCTATTTCTGACAGCCTATGGATGAGTCCTGTGCAGGTAGTTCCCAAGAAAGGAGGGATGACAGTGATCAAGAATGAAAAGAATGAGCTAATTCCTACAAGAACTATCACATGATGGAGAATGTGCATAGACTACAGGAGGCTCAACACTGCTACAACGAAGGATCACTTCCCCTTGCTTTTCATTGATCAGATGCTTGAGAGGTTAGCTTGTAATGCTTTTTATTGTTTTCTAGATGATATTCTGGATATAACCAAATTGCAGTGGACCCTCAAGATCAAGAGAAGACAGCATTCACATGTCCTTTTGGAGTATTTGCTTACAAGAGAATGCCATTTGGACTCTGTAATGCTCCAGCAACTTTTCAGAGGGGTATGCTTTTAATTTTTTCTGATATGGTTGAAAAGTTTATTGAGGTATTTATGGATGATTTTTCTGTGTTTGGTAATTCTTTTGAATCCTGCCTTAAGCATTTATCTCTGGTCTTGAAACAGTGTCAAGAATCAAACCTTGTTTTAAATTAGGAAAAATGTTATTTTATGGTTATAGAAGGTATTGTTCTTGGACACCAGATTTCAAGCAAAGGGATTGAGGTTGATAGAGCCAAGGTGGAGGTAATTGAGAAATTACCACCACCATCTAATGTTAAGGCAGTCAGAAGTTTCTTGGGTCATGCAGGATTTTATAGAAGATTTATAAAGGATTTTTCTAAAATAATTGCTAAACAATTGAGCAACCTCTTAGTTGCTGATGTTCCTTTTGTGTTTGATACTGAATGTCTGCATGCTTTTGAAACTCTAAAGGCAAACCTTACCTCTACTCCCATCATAGCTCCCCCTGACTGGGATTTGCCATTTGAATTAATGTGTGATGCTAGTGATTATGCTATAGGAGCTGTTTTAGGACAGAGGCATGGCAAGCTTATACATGTCATTTACTATGCTAGCCGTGTGCTAAATGATGCTCAAAAGAATTTCACAACTACAGAAAAAGAATTATTAGCTATTGTGTATGCTATTGATAAGTTTAGGTCCTATTTAATTGGTTTTAAGGTTATTGTTTATACTGATCATGCTGCTTTGAAGTACCTTCTAACCAAACAGGATTCTAAATCAAGATTAATCAAATGGGTACTACTCCTTTAGGAAATTGATATTGAGATCAAAGACAGGAAAAGGTCAGAAAATCAAGTAGCTGACCACCTTTCCAGGATTGAACCTGAAGAGGGCGTGCAACCACCCACAGCTGTGACTGAGACATTTTCGGATGAGCAACTTTTTGTCATTCAGCAGGCTCCATGGTTTGCAGACATTGCAAATTACAAAGCCATGAATTTCATTCCAAAAGAATACAGTAGACAACAAGTGAAAAATCTACTGACAGATGCAAAATACTACTTTTGGGAGGAGCCATACCTTTTTAAAAGATGCTCAGATGGTATAATCCAGAGATGTGTCCCAGATGAGGAAACACAGCAGATTTTTTGACACTGTCATGGCTCTGATTATGGAGGTCACTTTGGTGGTGAAAAGACAGCTACAAAGGTCCTTCAGAGCGGTTTTTACTGGCCGACTCTCTTCTGGAATTCAAGAGCATTTGTGAAGAACTGTGACAGATATGAAAGAGCTAAAACTCTCCCTGCCAACCATGAGATGCCACAGCAGGGGATTTTTGAGATTGAGTTGTTTGATGTGTGGGGTATTGACTTTATGGGACCTTTTCTTCCCTTATATTCCAACAACTATATCATTTTGGCAGTTGATTATGTGTCCAAGTAGGTGAAAGCTGTGGCTCTGTCCACCAATGATGCCAAAGTGGTGATGAGCTTTCTTCAGAGACATATTTTCAGCCGGTTTGTTGTCCCACTAACACTCATTAGTGATGGTGGAAATCACTTCTGTAACAGATAGCTGGACTTACTTCTACAGAGGTATGGAGTCTATCATAAAGTGGCAACCCCCTATCACCCTCAGACAAGTGGATAGGTTGAGGTCTCTAACAGAAAACTTAAGCGGATTCTGGAGAAGACCATCAGTGTCTCAAGGAATGACTGGTCTAGGAAGCTTGATGATGCTCTCTGGGCATAACGGACAGCTTACAAGACTCCTATTGGCATGTCCCATTATCAGTTAGTCTATGGTAAAGCCTGTCACTTGCCATTGGAGCTGGAGCACAAAGCTTACTGGGCTATCAAGTTTTTAAACTTTGATGCTCAAGCTGCAGGAATAAAGAGAATGCTTCAGTTGAATGAGCTTGATGAATTCAGATATTCATCCTATGAGAATGCCAAGATCTATAAGGAGAGAACTAAGATACAGCATGACAAGAAGATTGCCATCAGAGTCTTTGAGCCAGGTCAGAGAGTGCTTCTGTTCAATTCAAGGCTCAAACTCTTTCCTGGGAAGCTGAAATCCCAGTGGTCAGGACCGTTTATGGTTATCAGAGCATCACCGTATGGTCATGTGGAGATTCAGGAAGAGAATTCTGACAGAAAGTTTATAGTTAATGGCCAGAGGTTGAAGCACTATCTTGGAGGTGAGATTGATCGCCAAAGGTCCGCTCATCTGTTGAACTAGCAGAACTGACCGTCAAGCTAGTGACGTTAAAGAAGCGCTTTTTGGGAGGCAACCCGATGTTTTCATATCCTTTAGTTTGAATTTTGTTGTTTTGATTTTGTTATTTATTTGATTTTATTTGAGTTCTACTATTTTTCCTTTGTTTTACGTGTGTTTTGATCATGTAGAATATTAAGAACAGGAACAGGTACACTTAGAAGAATTTTTGATCGAGCTGGAGACGTTTAATTCGGATTGGGTGGCGCCAAACTTGGAATTTCCAAGTTTGGCGCCACATATACACATTAAGTGAAGTTTCATTCGGGAGGACTGGCGCCATACTTGGGCTGCGCCAAGTCTGTCGCCAAAAGCGACGCAAGTGGAGAACAAATTGAGGAAGAGAGGTGGCGCCAAACTTGGAGTTCTTGGAGTTTGGCGCCACCATCAAAAATTCAGAAGGCATAAAGAGTCTGCCAGGGGGCGTAAAACTTGGCCCCCCCTGAAGTTTTGCGTGGGTTTTTGAAAAAAAAAAGAGAGGGGTGGCACCAAACTTGGGCTGTACCAAGTTTGGCGCCAGGAGAAGTCATGTCTTGCGAGTGTCATGGTGCCAAACTTCAGCTTTTTCAAGTTTGGCACCAGCTTCTTAATTTTGGCCAATTCCTTATGCAATCCCATAACATCCAAACCAAATCACATGGCATCCCTTCTCCTGATCCTATCCCTTTTACCTTTCCTATATATTCATTTCCCTTATTCACTTCCCAATATCCCCCACCCCTATGTCCTTGACCAACCTCTGTCCCTCCAAACCCCTTCACCCATGACCCCCCCTTCCTGATCCCAACCCCTCTTTTCCTTCCCAAAATATTCTTCCCCACTCCCCTAGCTTTGCCCGTGACCCCTCCCTCTAAAACCCAACATTGAACTAACGCACCCCCTTCAATACCTACCCCTTTCCCTATATAAACCTCCTTCCACACGCCCTTCAAACCACACACAACAAATCCCATCATGTTGCCCCCCCACTCCCAATGTCCCCAAGCCAGCCCATCCCTTCCCCCTTCCTTTTTATATACTACCTCT
>NC_029790.2:91520457-91528583 GCF_000816755.2 Arachis ipaensis
CACCCCCTCTCCTTTTCATCTACCTTTTCTGTATTATTCAGTTAAAAAATCAGAAAAGAAATTTTTATCATTAATTTTTATCTTCTTCTTTTTCATTTTCTTCTTCCCCTTTGTATTTCTCTAATTTGCTCGAGGACGAGCAAAATTTTTAAGTTTGGTGTTGTCGCTTTGCTTATTTTTTTTCTGTTAATTTCATGGCACCAAAGACCACTCAACCCTCCAAAAATAGGAAAGAAAAGGAACCGGCCACCGGTTCTCATGATGCATGAATATTTCGCTCTAAATTGCATGAAGATAATTTTTATGAGGTTACTAGAAAGAGGCCTGTACTGCCAGAAGTGCGATTTGCACTCCAACCGGATGAATATCCAGAAATTCAGTACCAGATTCAGAGACAAGGATGGTAGTTCTTGTGTAATCCGCATACGGAGGTCGGACAGTTAATGATTCAGGAATTTTATGGGAATCTATGGATCACATACAAGGATGTTTCTAGAGTTAATGAAAGGAACCACAGAAGTTATGTGAGAGGAAGAATCATTGATTTTAGTCCAGAGACTATCCGACAGACCCTCTGATTACCACAAAATGAGCCCACACTTCGATGCTACAGTGAGAGGGTAAACAGAGATCAGCACTTGGAGGAAGTGCTCGCTGATATTTGCATTTCAGAGACCCAATGGAGGTTGGGCACAGAGAGGAAGCCGTGCCATCTCAAGAGCAGTGACCTGACTCCTGTGGCTAGGGGATGGCTAGATTTCATCCGAAGATCTATCATGCCCACTAGCAATCGGTCCGAGTGCACTATAGACCGGGCCATTATGATTTACTACATTATGAGAGGATAGGTAGTGGAAGTGGAGGACGTTATTGCTCAGCAATTCTATCACGTCGCCTCCAACACTGTTAAGAATGCCAGGTTAGGCTTCTCACATATCATCTACCGTCTCTGTGAGGCCGCTAGGATAAAGATAGAGAATGACTTTCATATTCCAGTCGAGAGACCTATCACGAAGAAGACTATGGAACTGGTCAGGGATACCAGAGGCTCTCCAAAATAGAATAAGTTGAAGAAGAAGCCCAACAAGACCAGCCACCACTGCCTCAGGGACTCTACTTTCCACCCCAAGAATACTGGCAGCAGCTCACATCCTCCATTGAGCAGATGAGGATCACCCAAGATAGCCACTAGCAATAGTACACTGCGTCTATTGAGGAGATGAGAACGACACAGAATAGCCGTTGGGAGCATCTCACTACCACCCTTGATGAGATGAGAGCTGCTCAGAACTTTTAGCGCCGGGAGATTTATCAACTGAGACAGGATTATGGCTGCCTGAGAGGACCGTACGGATCACAGCCGGATGAGAGAGATCCTCACTAGGAAGATTGAGGTGGTTTAGTTCCTTTCACTTCCTATATTATTTTGCCATTATTATGTTAGGTTCCTGTTTTCTGCTGTTTTGTTTTAGTTATTGCATGATCATTTGTTATTTCAATTCCTAGGTTCTAGTTTAATTTGCTGTTTTTATTTTGTTATTTGCTTTTAATTCTGAAAGGTGTCTCATGTATTGCTTACTTAGCTTGAATTCAAAAGAAAAGGAAGAAGAAGAACATGTATTCTATGAGAAATAGAGTTATAGCAAAAAATAATCTTAATTACTTAAATGTGATGGTATTCTTTGTGATTCTGAATGCATGACATGAACCGTGCATATTTGAATTTGAATCAAGGGATGTTGATGTATAAGGAACAGGAATTTAGAGAACTATTATGAATTCTCTGAAGTTAGTGAGAGCTTAATCCTTGAAGCAATAGAAACAGCATATATAAAAAAATTAAGGAGAAAGGTCCAAGGCTCTGAGCATCAATGACTAGGGAGGTCAGACATGATTAAAAGCTCAAAGAGTTGTTTCCCTAGTCATATGCTTGTGGTGTGCATGTGTCAAGTAATCCTTGAGACAGAATACTAAGAGTCGAGATCAATTGCAATTAATAGAATATGCCAAAGGCTTTGAGCACCACTGTCTGGGAGCAGCTGAAAGAAAAATTAGAGCTTACAGAGAGTTCTCCAGTTAAGTGCTTGTGGTATTTTTGTCTCAAGTAAAACTTGAGACAAAACATTTAAAGTCATGGCTAGGCTCAAGGTGCAAAGCACCAAAGAAAAGAGAATTAAAGGATATCTGCTGTGTCAAGGATTAAACTGAAGTATAAAGATTAGAAAATTCATAATATTATCCGGATTCTAACTCCGAATGACAATGACATTCCTCTGATTCAAAGGAGAGTGAGATGCCAAAACTATTCAGTATTGCAATAGAGAAACCCCACTTCAAGAAGAGGCATGAGCCTAATTGAACTCTCACTCCTCATGCAAGTTCACATCCTAATTATGTATTAGTTTTGGTTGCTTAAAGACGAGCAACAATTCAAGTTTGGTGTTGTGATGCGTGAGCATCTTTTCTATCTTTTCCTAGTGAATTTACATTTGAATTGTTAAGTTTAATCAAGATTTAAATACCTTTTAGCCACTATGAATGCTACTTTGAGTTGTGTGCAATTCTATTTATTTCAGGTAGCATTTTGGATGAATTTGACAGAGTTTGCATGAAGAAACGAAGCTATAGCAGAATAAGGAGTTGAAGCCAAACTTGGACTCTCCAAGTTTGGTGCCAGGAATGCTTTACCAACTCATATCACACTCGGCCTTCACGGCGCCAAACTTGAGATACTTCAAGTTTGGCGCCACACTCAAGAACCCAAGGAGTGCTTATTGCTGAGTTGAGGCCAAACTTGAGATACCTCAAGTTTGGCGCCAACTAAGAAGAATGGAAGGATTGTATGCAGTTTCGTTGAAGCCAAACTTGAGATGCCTCAAGTTTGGCGCCAACTAAGGAAACTTGAGGAATACAATACGGACGTGATGAAGCCAAACTTGAGGTTACTCAAGTTTGGCGCCACCTTAGAGAACTCAAGTGGTCCTTCGTCATACAAGGCTCACACCAATTGTATTGAATTAATTTTGATATAAACTTTTATTTTATTTTTAAATAGAAAAAGATATTATTTAGCTTTAGAAAATATAATTTACATTAATTAAGATTAGATATAAAAGGGAAACGAATCAGCCCTTCGGGCTCTTCTCTTCTCTTCTCTTCTCTTCTCTTCTCTTCTCTTCTCTTCTCTTCTCTTCTATCTCATTCTAGAATTTACAGTTTTTCTGAATCATAGTTTTCTCTCTGAACCATGAGCAGCTAAACCTCCACTATTAAGGTTAGGAGCTCTGTCTATTGTATGGATAGATACTATTATTTTTCTATTTTAATTAATGTACTGATTTCTATTTCAAGAATTGTTTTCGTTCTTTATCTTATGAATTTGGGTGGAACAGAAGTATGACCCTTGTTCTAATTGAGTTCCTGTATAACTTGGAAAAGCTCTTTACTTGAACAACAGCTTGAAAATAATTTTTCCTAAACTTATAATTATCTGGACTTAACGGGATACGTGACATATAATCCTCTTATATTTAGGTAATTAGGGTTTCTGTGGCATATAAACTAGAATTGAACTTCACCCTATAATGGGAATTAAGTGACCAAGGAATTGGCGGTTGATGAAGGTTAGAGAAGACTAAAAAGGTCTAAGGAATTAGGGTTTAGTCACATATAGTTTGTCATGAATTGAATCTTGCATGAATAAAATAGTTAATAAGAAAAGTCAATCCGGAAGATAGATATCTCTGAAGCCTTAACTGTTTTTCCATATATTATTCACCTCAATTTACTGCTTATTTTCTAATTCTCTGATTTATTATTAATGCTTTTGAACTCTCAAAACACCATTTTCTGTTTGTCGGACTAAGACAATCACTCAATCATTGTTGCTTGATCCATCAATCTTTGTGGGATCGACCCTCATTCACTTGAGGTACTACTTGGTATGACCCGGTGCACTTGCTGGTTAGTTTGTGGACTTTAAATTCCGCACCACCGAGTTTAAGGAGGAATCGGCTAAGGTATGGTTTCGGTTTCTTGTAGTTAATATTTAATGTCTCGTGAAAACTTAGGCTAGAAGACCTTAAGATAGGGATGAACTGAATGAATTATTGATGGACTGTGAAATGGCATATGATGTGTGATTTGATTTTATGAACGGTTTGTTATTGGGGTTGGTTGATTTTTAGGAAAGACTTAATATTAAAAATTAGTTTGATTTTGAATGACTGGAAGGTATTTGGTTTGGTGTTTGGGACCCTTGAAGGGTGGCAGAAGTTCGAGTTTTAGAGGAGAAGCTGCTGAAATTTTTATAAAAAAAAATAGAAGCTTCATTTGAAATGATTATTTAGAAAAAAATTGGTTTTAAGGATTATATGTTTTATGTTTAATTTATTTAAAAAGAAAGAATTATGTTTTGAGTTTAAATTATAGATGAATGGAATGTGAAGTGTGATAATGAGGAATGATGATAGTATTGATGATGAATTTGAGATTCAATGAGATATGAAATGATGATGAGAATGAATTTAAAAGCATATGAGACTTGCGAAAATTGAGACGAATTATTGGCCCTCTATACGTAAGATGTGACTGGGCACTTTAACTTTTCGGGTTCCCCCATAAGCATGCATATATATATGAATTTGAGCTTGCGGTTTTGTCTCTCCCCATGGATGAGCTTGGGATTTTTTCCATGCATATTATTGAGCTTGGGGATGCGCGTACAGAGGGACTGTCCAATGGTTAGCTACTAGGACATGTCGGGTTGGCTGTATAACAGATAGATGAGCTCATTAGCCATAGGACAGGCATGCATCATATGCATCTGTATGTTTTACTTGAGTGTGCGTTGTTTTTGTTTGCCTAACTGTTTAATTATGCTTATCTGCTACTTGTTCTACTTGTTGTAATTGCTCCTCTATCTGTGTTTTCCTTACCTGAATAGTATGTATATGTTTCTGAGAGACCCCTTGGAATGCGAAATTGTTACTCAGAGGTTGTAAAATTTGTTGTTCGTTCTCTCCCTGGCAATGGCGCCAATAACTGGTGCATAATACCATGGTCCAAACATAACTTCACAACTTCGCACAACTAATCAGCAAGTGCACTGGGTCGTCCAAGTAATAAAACCTTACGTGAGTAAGGGTCGATCCCACGGAGATTGTTGGTATGAAGCAAGCTATGGTCATCTTGTAAATCTCAGTCAGGCGAAAATCACATGGTTATGGAGTTTTCGAATAATAATAATAAATAAACAGAAAATAAAGATAAAAATACTTATGTATATCATTGGTGAGAATTTCAGATAAGCGTATAGAGATGCTTTCGTTCCTCTGATCTCTGCTTTCCTGCTGTCTTCATCCAATCAGTCTTACTCCTTTCCACGGCAAGCTTTATGTAAGGGCATCACCGTTGTCAATGGCTATATCCCATCCTCTCTGTGAAAAAGGTCCAAATGCTCTGTCACGGCACGGCTAATCATTTGGAGGTTCTCGATCATGCTGGAATAGGATTCACCCTCCTTTTGCATCTGTCACTACGCCCAGCACTCGCGAGTTTGAAGTTCGTCACAGCCATCCCTTCCCAGATCCTACTCGGAATACCACAGACAAGGTTTAGACTTTCTGGATCTCAGGAATGGCCATTCATGGGTTCTAACTTATACCACGAAGATACTAATAGCTCGGACTCGGTCCCCTGTATTAGATATCTAAGAGATATTCCTTCTAGCTTGTTTTCATGTAGAACGGAAGTGTTTGTCAGGCACGCGTTCATAAATGAGAATGATGATGAGCATCACATAATCATCACATTCATCATGTTCTTGGGGACGAATGGATATCTTAGAAGCGGAATAAGTTGAATTGAATAGAAAAACAGTAGTACTTTGCATTAATCTTTGAGGAACAGTAGAGCTCCACACCTTAATCTATGGAGTGTAGAAACTCTACCGTTGAAAAATACATAAGTGAAAATAGGGTAAGCATGGCCGAGTGGCCAGCCCCCATGTCTAAGAAAAAAAACGTTCCAAAGATGATCCGAAGATGTGAATACACTAGTAAAAAGTCCTATTTACACTATACTAGTTACTAGGGTTTACAAAAGTAAGTAATTGATGCATAAATCCACTTCCGGGGCCCACTTGGTGTGTGCTTGGGCTGAGCTTTAGCTTTCCACGTTCAGAGGCTTCTTCTGGAGTTGAACGCCAAGTTGTAACGTGTTTTTGGCGTTCAACTCTGGTTCGTGACGTGTTTCTGGCGTTTAACTCCAGACTGCAGCGTAGAACTAGTGTTCAACGCCCTTTTGCGTCATCTAAACTCGGCCAAAGTATGAACTATTATATATTTCTGGAAAGCCCTGGATGTCTAATTTCCAACGCCAGAATTTTATTCCTTTAGGCCCTCCTATCCACTGATGCTCAAAGCCTTGGGATCCTTTTTATTACCCTTGCCTTTTGGTTTTAAGGGCTATTATCTTTTTGCTCTTGCCTTTTGGTTTTAAGAGCTTTGGCTTTTTCTGCTTGCTTTTTCTCTCTCTCTTTTTTTTTTCTGCAAGCTTTGTTCTTTGCTGCTTTTTCTTGCTTCAAGAATCATTTTTATGATTTTTTAGATTATCAAATAACATGTCTTCTTGTCATCATTCTTTCAAGAGCTAACATATTTAACATTCATAAACAACAACTTCAAAAGACATATGCACTGTTCAGGCATTCATTCAGAAAATAAGAAGCATTGTCACCACATCAATATAATTAAACTAAGTTCAAGGATAAATTCAAAACTCATGTACTTCTTGTTCTTTTGAATTAAAACATTTTTCATTTAAGAGAGGTGATGGATTCATAGGACATTCATAACTTTAAGACATAGTTACTAAATACTAATGATCATGTAATAAGACACAAACATGGATAAGCACTTAACATAAAGAAAACCAAAAACAGAGAATTTAAGAACAAGGAATGAATCCACCTTAGTGATGGTGGCATTTCCTTCTTGAGGAACCAATGATGTCCTTGAGCTCTTCTATGTCTCTTCCTTGTCTTTGTTGCTCCTCCCTCATTGCTCTTTGATCTTCTCTAATTTCATGGAGGATGATGGAGTGCTCTTGATGTTCCACCCTTAGTTTTCCCCAATAATTGTGTGGAGAAAAATGTATCCCCTGAGGTATCTCAAGGATCTCTTGATTTGCAGTCAAATGTTCTACCACTGAGCTATAGACCCTTGATGGAAGCTTTTGTTTTCCCTTTAAAAAAAACTATGCTTTTACCACACCAAACTTAGAATATTGCTCACCCTCGAGAAAAAGAAGAAAGAATAGATGAAGAAGAAGATGTGGAAAAAAAACTAGGATTATGAGGAGGGAAGGTGGGGATCCTGTGGGGTTCACAGATCCTGAGATGATCCTGTGAGGTCCACAGATCTTGAGGTGTCAAGAATTTACATCCCTGCACCAATTAGGCATGTAAAATGCCTTTGCATGCAATTCTGGCGTTTAAACGCTGAATTGATGCTTGTTCTGGGCGTTCAGCGCCCAGATACAGCATATTTCTGGCGTTGAACGCCAACCAGATGCTTGTTTCTGGCGTTCAGCGCCAGCTCTTCTTCACTGTGCATTTCTGGCGTCTGAACGCCAGGATGCTGCTTGTTTCTGGCATTCAACGCCAGATCCATGCTCTGTTCTGGCGTTGAACGCCAGCCAGATGCTCCTTACTGGCGTTTAAACGCCAATAAGATCCTCCTCCAGGGTGTGATTTTTCTTCTGCTGTTTTTGATTCTGTTTTTTTATTTTTCTATTTATTTTGTGACTCCACATGATCATGAACCTAATAAAACATGAAAGAACAATAAAATAAAAATAAAATTAGATAAATAAAAATTGGGTTGCCTCCCAACAAGCGCTTCTTTAATGTCAATAGCTTGACAGTGGGCTCTCATGGAGCCTCACAGATGTTCAGAGCATTGTTGAGACTTCCCAACACCAAACTTAGAGTTTGGTTGTGGCCTCCCAACACCAAACTTAAAGTTTGACTGTGGGGGCTTTGGTTGACTCTGCAGTGAGAGAAGCTTACTGTGCCTCTTTTCCATGTTTACAGAAGGATGTCCTTGAGTTTTAAACTCAGGGGA
>NC_029790.2:91528645-91531862 GCF_000816755.2 Arachis ipaensis
AATCTCTATGGTCTCTAGATGAGTCTCAGATTCCTTTGGTTCCTCAGAGGGAAACTCCTTATTGATCACTGGACGTCCCAAGAGGTCTTCCTCCTTGGGATTCACGTCCTTCTCCTCTCTTGTGGGTTCGGCCATGATGGTCAATTTAATGGTCTTGCACTCTCTTTTTGGATTTTCTTCTGTATTGCTTGGGAGAGTACTAGGAGGGATTTCAGTGATCCTTTTACTCAGCTGGCCCACTTGTGCTTCCAAATTTCTAATGGAGGACCTTGTTTCATTCATGAAACTCACAGTGGCCTTAGATAGATTAGAGACTAAGTTTGCTAAATTAGAGGTATTTTGTTTAGAGTTCTCTATTTGTTGCTGAGTGGATGATGGAAAAGGCTTGCTATTGCTAAACTTGTTTCTTCCACCATTATTAAAGCCTTGTTGAGGCTTTTGTTGATCCTTCCATGAGAGATTTGGGTGATTTCTCCATGAGGGATTATAGGTGTTTACATATGGTTCACCCATGTAATTCACCTCTGCTATTGCAGGGTTCTCAGGATCATAAGCCTCTTCTTCAGAAGATGCCTCTTGAGTACTGTTGGATGCAGCTTACATTCCATTCAGACTCTGAGAAATCATATTGACTTGCTGAGTCAATATTTTATTCTGAGCCAATATGGCATTCAGAGTATCAATTTCAAGAACTCCATTCTTCTGAGGCGTCTCATTACTCACAGGATTCCTCTCAGAAGTGTACATGAACTGGTTATTAGCAACCATGTCAATGAGTTCTTAAGCTTCTGCAGGCGTTTTCTTTAGGTGAATGGATCCACCTGCAGAAGTATCTAATGACATCTTAGCTAATTCAGACAGACCATTATAGAATATATCCAGGATGGTCCATTCTAAAAGCATGTCAGAAGGACACTTTTTGGTCAGTTGCTTGTATCTCTCCCAAGCTTCATAGAGGGATTCACCTTCCTTCTGTCTGAAGGTTTGAACATCCACTCTAAGCTTACTAAGCTTTTGAGGAGGAAAGAACTTGGCTAAGAAAGCCGTGACCAGCTTATTCCAAGAGTTCAGGCTATCTTTGGGTTGAGAGTCCAACCACACTCTAGCTCTTTCTCTTACAGCAAAAGGGAAAAGCATGAGCCTGTAGACTTCAGGATCTACTCCATTAGTCTTAACAGTATCACAGATCTGCAAGAATTCAGTTAAGAAATGAAAAGGATCTTCAGATGGAAGTCCATGAAACTTGCAGTTTTGTTGCATCAGAGAAACTAATTGAGGTTTCAGCTCAAAATTGTTTGCTCCAATGGTAGGGATGGAGATGCTTCTTCCATGTAAATTGGAATTAGGTGCAGTAAAGTCACCAAGCATCCTCCTTGCATTATTATTATTTTCGGCTGCCATCTCCTCTTCTTGTTCGAAAATTTCTGTAAGGTTATCTCTGGATTGTTGTATTTTAGCTTCTCTTAATTTCTTCTTCAGAGTCCTTTCAGGTTCAGGGTCTGCTTCAACAAGAATGTTCTTGTCTTTGCTCCTGCTCATATGAAAAAGAGGGAACAGAAAAATAATAATAGGGATCCTTTTTACCCAGGTATAGAGGTTCCCCTGTGTGAGTAGAAGAAGAAAAGAATGTAATGTAAAGAAGGGAAGAAGAGAAAATTCGAACACAGATGGAAGAGGGGGTTCGAATTTGGGTGAGATGAAGTGTTATTAGATGAATAAATAAATAGAAGGAGATGAGAGAGAAAGAGGATTTTCGAAAATAAAATTTTGAAAAGGGGTTAGTGATTTTCGAAAATGAAATCAAATTAAAATTAAAAATTGAAACAATTAGTTAATTAAAAAGAAATTTTTGAAAAAGAGGGAAGAGATTTTCGAAAATTAGAGAGAGAGAGTTAGTTAGGTAGTTTTGAAAAAGATAAGAAACAAACAAAAAGTCAATTAGTTAGTTGAAAAAGATTTGAAAATCAATTTTGAAAAGATAAGAAGATAAGAAGTTAGAAAAGATATTTGAAAATCAAATTTTTGAAAAAGATAAGATTTTTTTTAAAAAAGATATGATAGAAAGATATGATTATAATTAGTTTTGAAAAGATTTGATTTTTAAAATCATAATTAATGACTTGACTCACAAGAAATCACAAGATATGATTCTAGAACTTAAAGTTTGAATCTTTCTTGACAAGCAAGTAACAAACTTGAAATTTTTGAATCAAAACATTAATTAATGAGAATATTTTCGAAAATTATAAGATAAAATTAAGAAAAGATTTTTGAAAATTTTTTTTTAAATTTTCGAAAATAAATAAGAAAAATGAAAAAACATTTATTTTTGAAAAAGATTTTGAAAAAGATAAGATTTTTAAATTGAAAATTTGATTTGACTCATAAGAACAACTAAATTTTAAAAATTTTTGAAAAAGTCAATCCAAATTTTCGAAATTTATGAGTGAAAAAGGGAAAGATATTTTTTTTTATTTTTGAATTTTCAATGATGAAAGAGAAAAACATGAAAAAGACTCAATGCATGAAAGTTATGGATCAAAACAATGAATGCATGCAAGAATGCTATGAATGTCAAGATGAACACCAAGAACACTTTGAAGATCATGATGAATATCAAGAACATATTTTTGAAAAGTTTTCAATGCAAAGAAAACATGCAAGACACCAAACTTAGAAATCTTTCATGTTCAGACACTATGAATGCAAAAATGCACATGAAAGACAAGAAAAGACACAAAACAAGAAAACATCAAGATCATACAAGAAGACTGGCCAGGAACAACTTGAAGATCATGAAGAACACTATGAATGCATGAATTTTCGAAAAATGCAAAGAATATTTAGAAAAAATACAATTGACACCAAACTTAAAATTGACTCAAGACTCAAACAAGAAACACAAAATATTTTTTATTTTTATGATTTTATAATTTTTTTGTATTTTTCGTAAATTATTTGTGAAAAAGAAAAATAAGGATTCCAAAATTTTTAATATGAATTTCAGGAATCTTGCACTCTTAGTCTAAAGCTGCAATCTGAGGGTTAGACATGGCTTAATAGCCAGTCAAGCTTTAGCATGTAAATCAGGTGGATCAGGAACAACAGCAGGTGGATTAGCAACAACTAGCTTGCTCTTGATAATGTTGGGTTGGAAGCCCCAGTCCAAATAAATTTAGACATGGCTTTACAGCCAGTCAGGCTTCAACATGCTTCA
>NC_029790.2:91531927-91534715 GCF_000816755.2 Arachis ipaensis
TAATCTTTGAGGAACAGCAGAGCTCCACACCTTAATCTATGGAGTGTAGAAACTCTACCGTTGAAAAATACATAAGTGAAAATAGGGTAAGCATGGCCGAGTGGCCAGCCCCCATGTCTAAGAAAAAAAACGTTCCAAAGATGATCCGAAGATATGAATACACTAGTAAAAAGTCCTATTTATACTAAACTAGTTACTAGGATTTACAGAAGTAAGTAATTGATGCATAAATCCACTTCCTTGGGCTGAGCTTTAGCTTTCCATGTGCAGAGGCTTCTTCTGGAGTTGAACGCCAAGTTGTAACGTGTTTTTGGCGTTCAACTCTGGTTCGTGACGTGTTTCTGGCGTTTAACTCCAGACTGCAGCGTAGAACTGGCGTTCAACACCCTTTTGTGTCGTTTAAACTCTGCCAAAGTATGGACTATTATATATTGCTGGAAAGCCCTGGATGTCTACTTTCCAACGCGATTGGAAGCGTGTCATTTTGAGTTCTGTAGCTCCAGAAAATCTACTTTGAGTGAAGAGAGGTCAGAATCCAACAGCATCAGCAGTCCTTCTTCAACCTCTGAATCTGATTTTTGCTCAAGTCCATCAATTTCAGCCAGAAAATACCTGAAATCACAGAAAAACACACAAACTCATAGTAAAGTCCAGAAATGTGAATTTAACATAAAAACTAATAAAAACATCCCTAAAAGTAACTAGATCCTACTAAAAACATACTAAAAACAATGCCAAAAAACATATAAATTATCCGCTCATCACCCCTCTTGGCGGAGGTGTGGGGGGTTGTCCCACTGCTGATTCAGAAAATTGGAAGAGAAATAAAGTGAAGTGTTAAGTTAAAGTTAGATTTAGAACTTGAATATCTTAGATAACTTACTTAATTTCTAGTTTAGTTGAATCTTTAGGCTGAAATCTTAGTGTCTGGGTTCTAGGAATGCCTCTGGCTTTTCCAAGACCTTTTATATTAACTATGCGGGCACCTTTACCATGCTGAGAACCTCCGGTTCTCATTCCATATATATTTTGTTGTTTTTCAGATACAGGTTGAGAGGTACTGATGGGTGGAAAATTTCGGTTAAGAAATTCTTATAAAAAAAATAGCATTTCAAGTACAGCTCCTAACCGACGAAATTCCAACTATCAACTTAGAAGGTGTCACAATTAAGAATAAAAACTGGGAGTAGGATTCCCAGGTCATTTCCCAATGAGTTGACACAGCAATGTAAATTATTGATTAGGAATTTTTCTGAGAAATTTTAAGGTTTGAGAACGCAAAAATAAATAACTAAAAATCAAAGCAACGAATGATAGCAATGGGTGTTACGTATTTGAATTAAAAGGCCTTGGCTGAGAGAAGATTAATCGGAGTTTCTATCCTTGTTGACTTTCCCAAGTATAATAGTAAAAGGTTGTTGTTTCCACTCAGTTATCCTCATGCAATTGCAAAGGAAGGTCAAGTGGTTACACTAACTCTGATTCACAAGTCCTAATCCCTTCCTAGGGAAGAATTAGAGTTAGTGAAAAATGAGTTAGCCAGTAATTTTCAATTATAGATTAATACTTGAGTTTTTCAACTCAAGGGGTTCTAATTAATCAACTCCCAAGCTAAGTTGAGAGTTTTAAATCATAACATGAATGCCATTTTTAATCAACATGGAATAAAAATAAATATGAGACATGGTAATTAAAATAAATTAATAAAAGACAATTTCGAAGCTGATAATTAATGGAAGGAAATCAAACATGAAATGAAATTAAATATGAAAATTATTCATTGCATTAATAAATTCTAAAATAAAAAATATCCATATATGACCACGGCAAAGTAAATGGAAAACAAAAGAGTAGAGTAATAGAAAAACAAACTATAGTAATGTAGACTTCAATCGAATATAGTAACTCTCTCAAGATCCAATCCAAAAGCATAAAACTAAAAATCTAAGAATGTGAAGAACCTTAGAAGAAGTAGTGTTTTTTTCTCTAGAATTCAACACTAAAACTAAAACTAAGTGAATGTGAATATGTGTTCAGTCTCTGCTTGCCCCTGGTTCTAGTATGTGTTTTTGGACCGAAAACTGGGTCCAAAACCAGCCCAAAATCGCCTCCTGCGAGTTCTGATTAATGTAGCACGTCGCTCTATCACGTGTACGCGTCGGTCACGCATACGCGTCGATGGTCTTCTGCGCTTGTCACGCGTACGCGCCGCTGTGCGACTTCGCTGGTCACGCATACGTGTCGCTGTGAAATGCCTCAAGTCACGCGCATGTGTGAGCCATGCGTGCGCGTCGATCCTCGCTGGTCAGCTCCTTTGTTTCTTGTGTTCCTTCCACTTTTGCATGCTTCCTTTCCATCCTCTAAGCCATTCCTGCCCTATAAATCCTAAAAATACTTAACACACAGATCACGGTATCGAATGGTATAGAGAAAAATTAAAATTTGACAATTTAAAGGCTTAGGAAGCAAGTTTTCAATCATGGAACAAAATTAGGAAGGAATTGTAAAACATACAATTTGTATGAATAAGTGTGTGTAAAACTGATAAAAACCACTCAATTTCGCACAAGATAACCCATAAAATAGAGGTTTATCAGGTACCTCATTGAGCGTCTGGAGACCCTTGCTACAAGCGAAGAACTATCTTTTGGACTGTCATATTTTGTTTTAGGCCATGTATATATGTTTATATAATCTCCGCATATATATTTTGTGTTTTGTCCCTCCTAGAGGTGGACTTGGAGATACAGGTGTTTATTTTTTAGTTTGAGTTTTATTTTAGGTTATA
>NC_029790.2:91534932-91546588 GCF_000816755.2 Arachis ipaensis
TTTAGCTTCACAAGTCGAGTTTGGAGCTTAATATCTGTGTTTTGGAACTCTGATATATATATATATATATATATATATTCAGCTTTCTTTTGATCTTACCTATCCGTTTTACGAATATCCATGCGAGTGTATCACGATTTTCTGTTTATCGTTTCTGTTTAGCTAATTATTCAAGGCTCCTAGATATGATTTCTTTCAACTATATTTATGTACGTATCTTTTCTTCTAGAGGTGGTGATATCTTGCCATCTCTACTTTACGATTTAAGCGTAAGACTCTGTGTGGTAGGGTGTTACAATAGGCCCATACTAATCCTAACACATTCTCCCAATTTTAAAATAAATGTGAAAAACTAATCATTTAACATTGACAAAAAACAAAACCCCTAAATACTATTGGAATCATTATAAAAATCCAACATAATCTTGACACCACCTTCTTTTGTGTCATTTATTATTGTGAGATTTTTTTCAATCTTAAATTCGACAATAATAATTAAACATGATTAATATTTGAAATTGAATCTAAAATTTATTTTTGGATTTTTTCTCTAATAAATCCAACGATAATAAATAATAATTTTTTTTACGAATGCATATATACATTATCGTTATTATTACTTGTTATATTAGCTTCAATATTTTGAGAATTAATATTTATTTCAGAATTAATAGAAATTAAATATTATTTTTAATTAAAACAATAAATGAAAATGTGAAATAATACTTGTAAGAAAAAATGTAATGTCAAACAAATATGAGATAACAAACACATAAAATTGTGAGTTCTTATTGTGAATTTGTTTTGTTAACATTTTATCTTTAACCATTTCAGAACACTTTCATACTGCAACAACTAGTTTATGTTGGACCTAATTTTTAACCCTTAAAGAGCAAAGGATTCAATTATTTGACCACAACATGCCCCATTACCAATTCATTACCTCGATTCCATGAAGGTGTTTCAGCAGAAACAATGTCTACTGCAATTAAGGATAGTTCCTTAAGAATAGTTCTACATATAAATCATATAATTATTCACAAAGTGTTTATACTTCATTACCTTCTCTCTGTCTCTCGTCTCTATTGTTGTTGTTATTAAGTGTCTGTGAGTTAAGGCAGTGGGTAGTAAACTGAAACGGTTGAGTTAATTTGAAGGTGGGGGTGGTGGAGAGTGACAGAGAAAGGGGTGACGGGAATAGGTTGCATGGTATGGTGGGAAGGGATGGAGTTTCGATGGATTGGGGATGAGATTTGGAGCTCAATAGTAGAATTGGAAAACGGAGATTTCATGTGTTAGCTTGCAAGAACTTAAGTTGAGAAAGCCGAAATCGCCGAAAGAGAAGAGAACAATGTGCCCTCTAACAGGATTGGAGAAGGTGCAAGAGCAGGGTTAGAGTAATAGGAGAGCAATGCTTTATTTAATTCAAGTTTTTAACTCAATTTTCTATGTCAGCAAGTGTCAAGTCGCCGATGAGATTACACGTAGGATGCTTAACCAACAAAACTCAATTCAGTTAGGAAATTGTTAGATTTTGCAGGCAGAGGATATCATTGATGGGCACAAGTTACTTTTCTTTTTGTATAGTGAGTTTTATCAACGTCTCAATCTTTTAGTTTTATAAATTTGAAACTAATTTCACATAAAAAAAACACCCATGTCCCCCAAAAATGCTTAAGATGCACATCCGATATTAAGGACAATTCAAACAATTCAAGAACCTATGCTACAATTAACATAACCCGCAGTTAAACATACCCATGCAATTCATGTATTAGGAATTTAAGTTAATATTTTTATATAAATAAATTAAATATTTTATTTATTAATATATATAATTTAGGAGGTATTTATCAATTTATGTAATATTATTTATCTCGTTTATACTATAAATGAGATAATTATAAACGTATTTTGTTTATAGTGTAAACGAGATAAGTCACGATTTTATTTGGTTTTACCTCTTTTGCAAACGAGATATATAGAATTTGAAAAAATACACATATCTCGTTTACAGTGTAAACAAGATACATTCATAATTATCACATTTAAATTGTAAATGAAATATATATTTTATTATAAAAAAATTTACGATTAAAATAATATCAATTTAATTTTTATTTTTAAACTAATATCTTGAAATAGTTATATTACGTATTTAATACAATTTAATTTTATACAACGTTTTCAATTTGAATTTTTTTAATTCATTAATACTAAAAAAACAAAAAAATTGGTGCCAGAGATTAAAACGATGGATATGTTTAAGGAATTAGTACTAAAAAAATAAATGATTTCTATTTATCTCCATTCTTTTAAAACAAGACAGTTATCTCTCTCCACTTTTTTTCTATTTTATTTATTCCCCCCTCCCCCAATCTCCTGTTTCTTTTAATTTAGTAACTTCTCATCTTTTAATTTTTAGGAGTGGGTATAATTACTGCTATTATTTTTTTCTATATTTTTTCTGTTTTATTTACCCTATCAACCTCACGCTTCTTTTCATTTAGTAATTTCTCATATTTCAATTTTTAGAAGTTGGCATAATTACCGCGTTTTTTTTTATCATAGAACCTAAACATGTAAAAACTTTTTATCATTTTTTTTTCAAATTTAGATCAATCTAATTCGATCTATAATTTAATTTATAGTTTTTTTATATACTCTTTTTTAATACTAATTAAAATGTATTGATTTCTAGAAAAAATAATGTGTTGATTTCAAATGGGCGGTTTTAAATCATTAATTTTAGATTAGTAGAAAGAACGTAAAAAAAAATACGAACAATTAAATTAGACTAGATTCAAAATAGTTAGTAACCAAATATATCAATTTTTACTTTATAAATACTTTTTTATAACGAGTTGTATATATAGGCATCGTACATATACTATCTCTTTTATAATGCAAACGAGATGATTATACACGTATCTCGTTTACACTATACTCTATTACACAATATGTGTGCACCTGCGATACCTTTATTGTTGTAGATATCTTATCTCGTTTACAATGTAAACGAAATACGTGTATAATTATTGTTTACACTGTAAACAAGATATGTAATGCGACCTAAAAATATAAATATTATCTAAAATATCTATTTTAGTAAATAAAATAATGAAAATATTTATTTAAAAGAATCCTAGCAATACATTATCTCGAAAAAATGATAATTTAAACTTTTATATTAAACACATTTGATCTCTAAGAGAATAAGGAAGAAAAATATTTGTTTTTGTCATCGCAATTTGCAAATATATAGGTGAACAACAAGGTTGAGAGAAAGCTAGTTCAGTGCTTTCTCCTATTTTCGATGATGTGGCGGTGTTAGGGAGAAAAAGCGGATTTGATAGCTCTTCAAGTCATAGTTTGGAGGGGAACAAGATGCATGTGTTGGATAGGAAATGTGGGTTGGAAGGCGTTTCGGGTTGAAGAAAGCAAAAGGGGTAGAAAGAGAATGAGAGGAGCTGAAATAAGTGAAGGAATGGGAGATAATATGTTCAAATTTGGTTTTAATTTTATTTTGAAAATAATGAGAATTCTTAAGGATATTATTTTTAATTTTAAATGGAAGAGAGAAAGTTTGAGAGAATTTGAATTTGAACTTGTCTCTGCAATTATTTTTTCGATCTCACTAGTTATTAAGTGAGTAATGATTGATGGGTGTTAATTATCTAATAGTATTGATGTTAAAAAAAAGATATATAAATAATTTTTTTAGTCTTGTTAAAGCTAAATTAATTAAAAATTCTCCCTTCATTTTATATTAAGTGTCTCTTTTTATTTTTATTTTTGTTGCAAATTAGATGTTATTTTTTAATTTCAAAAAGTCATTAATTAATTTTTTACCTATTCTATCCTCTATTATTAAATAGAAAGCAAAAGTTAGAAGAAAAATAATTAATGAAGAGAGAAAATAATATTAGACACATTTTTTTCTTTCTCTTTTGTTTATTTATATTTTTAATTAAATTTAATATATTTTAAATACTTGTGCAAAATTAAAAAGGGACGGGTAATATGAAACAGACTAAGTAAGATTTTTTGCAATAAATATACCACAGATTTATTGAAATTTTCATATGTTTAGTTTTTCAATAAGATGCTTCTATATTTAACACCTTATTAGTGAGTTTTTTTAATTTTGATATAGAGACCATAATGGAGTATAGCAGCGATATGGGGATTTATGGTGTTTTACCGAGATGTGACGGCGGTGTAGAAGAAATCGGACGCACCGATTATGGGGATGAAAATCGGACGGACCGATTTTAGGACGTGAAAGACGCACAAATCAGTAGGTCCGATTTGAGTACCCTTGTCCACCCGTCACGTATGCACTTGACTTCTTGGTTGGCTCGTGACTCTCTATCCCAAGGACCAGTGTTTCACCCCTCCCAGTAGTATCTTTTTCACTCTCACTCCGTATCCCTTTCTTCTTGCTCCCAACCCTACCGCTTTCCTCATTCATCACCATTGTTGGACCACAACAATCTTGCAGACAAATTTAAAAAAATGTCAAGAAGACCAAAAATTAAAGAAGTAAATCAACCAGAGTTTTATATTGTTAATTATTTTGGACATCTAAATTATGTAAGTTTTTATTTTTTAATAATCTGATTTAATAATAATAATAGTGATAATATAAAATTAGTATGTTGTTTTATGAATAATAATAATAATAATAATAATAATAATAATAATAATAATAATAATAATAATAATAATAATAATAATAATAATAATAGAGGCTGATTTACTGTGTAAGGTTAATTAATTTTTGTTTTAAGGTAATGAATATGATTGAAGGATTTTTGTATAACAGATTTATTGTGTATGTTTGAAATGCAATTATGTTGCGAATTAGTTATAATGGACATGTAAGGATAATTGTGTTTTTGATAATATAGTTATATTATACTTGTCCTTATAACGGAAATGTGATATTGTAGGGTTCACGGACATTAATGTGTGATCATTTAAAGCCGCCGGATCCATACAACCAAATTGTTGAGTCACAGTTACGCGAGACTGGGTTTTATTATGTTTTCCAGATTGGAGTTATCCAATGTCAGTCAGTAATGATTAATGCTCTGATTGAGAGATGGTGGCCCAAGACTCACACATTTCATTTTCCATACAAATGAGTCCCGTCCACCTGCACCACTGGCTTGCAGTGTCTGAAGGCCCTTATACAAGGGTAATAACTCCAGAAGACTCTATGTAGTACACGTATATCAGGAACCAAATCATCCCCTGGTAAGCAGGCATTGTTTCAAAGTGAACCACTGCTGATGGCTCTTTGTGACACATGGCCTCAAACCATATGGGCAAAGCTTCATACGATGCTTCCCAACCTCCGAAAATTGATTCCACCGCCTACTGCTTTGCTAACCAAGCCTTGCGATAACTGATGGTGTAGTTAAACTTTGACTGGACTTCAGCAATGACTGATTTCACCTTTATAGACGGGTCAACCTCTACCAACGGCTTAATTGCTTCTGCAACTGTCTTGGAATCCAGCTACGAATGGTCTTGAGAAATAGTATACCTGGTACAAGTATGACTTCTATTGTACCTCCTTATCTCCCAATAGTACTTCTTCTGCATTTTGGTAACCCTGATCAACCAGTCACAACCATTGCCATATTCTGTACATTTGGCATAGAATGTCGTCGGTTCCGACTCATATACCCGATAGTCTACACCTCTCCGGATGGTATAATCTTTCATTGCCTTGATTACTGCCTCCCTTGAACTGAATTCCATCCCGACTGTGAACTCACCATCCGCCACAATAGGAAGCGCTGCATACATCAAAAGTAATAAATCCTTTATTATGTACTCAGTAATAAGTCATTTATTACAACTCAATTAATAAACACACTTTACCATGTAAGATCATAATAGTCTTTTTTTTTCGCTATTCTATCTATGTAAAGAACAACTAAATATAATTCATAACAAAGAACTATTAATTAATAAAAAAATCAAATGCTACGGTCACAAATGCCTAGTCACATATCACATATATTACTCATCTGACTTATTGATCTGCTACTTCAGAGTTTCACATAGCAACCTAGCTTTACATACCTGCATTCATATATTGCGGAAACTCCGGTGCGTACATAGCTTCTAAATCCAACGACTGCATGAAAAAAGGCTCCTGAAACGGATGCGGGTTTGCTAGTGCATTTGCAACTTCCGCCACATCTGCGTTCATGGCGCCGCTAGCTTCATCTTCGTCTTCACCTGAACCGACGATCTCATAGTTACTTTCAAATTCATCCTCTCTTTCACTATTGTAATCTTCTAATTCAATGTTACGGTCCGCTTCAGATTGCTCAAACTCAATATATAACTCGATGCACGACATTCGGTGGCGATTTTCCATATACATTGAAAACATTTCATGCATACTCGCTTCATCCGTCATGTACTTGGACTGAAATTGTACAAACCCACCAAACACAGATAAAGGATACCTGTACAAAATACATGATACTCTCCTAGATATTTGAGAATCTATCTTCTCACAAATCACACCTTTCAATTCCTCAAATGACAATGTGAACGGAATAACAACATCTAATGGATTTTCACACACAAATTGAACTCCCTCATATGTTTGCAATAAAATCTGCCCGTAACAATAAATCTTCAATACAACTCTATCCATCCATAATACTATACGTACTTGACTATTCTCAATCTCACAGAAATTTATTATACAAGAATGAAGAAGAAGAATCAGAGAAGAGGAAGAACATTAGTTGAGACCGGTGATGAAGAAATGGGACTTCTGTGCTTTCTTTCCAGTTTATCTATGCACTTACGGGCAAATCGGACTGACCGACCGCGTGCACTCATAAATCGGTAGGTCCGATTGGTGCACCCCCGGATTAAAAAAATTTTTGACCACCAAAAATCGGTGGGTCCAATTACTGCACTCTTCGGTTGGAAAAATTGGCTACTCGAAAATCAGTGGCACCGATTTCATGCAATCTCAACTTCTCCCTAACACAAATCGGAGTTACTTCTTCTCTTTGCTTGAAACCGGTCGGTCCAATTTCTTGCCCCCTAGAGTCCGAAAAGCAACGTTGTCATAACAGTATAAATCACCTCTAATAATCATAACCCAGCATAACTCACACCTCCAAATCATATCCAAAAAAATCAGCCCTTATTAGTAGATGCTTTCTAGGGTATTTTTTTTATCAAAATTTCTATATGTGATATTCTTACCAAATGTCTTAATTAGCATGTTAATAAAACATTTGTTAACAATACTGCGAATTCAAAATTTTGATAGCAAATACAAATTAGATATTAATTCTTGAGTAATCCATCTGTATCTAAAGTAGAGAAAAATAAAAATCTCTTTTTGCTCTTTTAATTAACCAATGTCATTAAAGTAGTGTGTAAGTCGTAATGAATAATTTTTTTTATAATACATAACCCTAATTATTACCTATCAAAAATCGTGAGGTACACAAGCAGATAGAATATCATTAATCACACTAAACACATTAGAAATAAGAAATAATAAGCAACCTACAGGTTACATCTAATCCAATAGTGAAGACAACGACAAAAAACTATATTACTAACAAATCTGCATTTCATTATTATGATCTTGAGTAAAAAATGACTTGCAAAGATAGAAAAAAAATATAAAAGTAGAGATTTCATAAAAAAAATAAAAATTTGACAAAATTATAGAAATACAAACACATCATATATGTTTATGCATGAAGTGCGTATTTATCGTACATGTATACACATCATAACTATCTTCTGCCTTATTAAAAAAGCACATAATTCGCAATTTAAAAGACTATTTTTGGTCTAATTTAGTCCATTCCGGATGGATATGAAGGAAGCATGAAGGGAGATCAATAATAGATGGATAAAAAGTACACAGATTTTCACACGTTAGACAGATGTATACTATTTTTTTAATGAGTCATCTGTACACACTAATATCAAGTTTTGTTGTCATTTCTATTCTTTTGTCGCCTGGATAACTTTTTTGGTAATAGTGGCTGCCAATTAGTTCTGTACATGATGTGACATAACCCTTTTGATGACACAGTGAAAATTAAATAATAAATTATTAAATTTGTTAAATTTTAATAATAAAAAATTACAAGTGATTTAGAATCTTCATTCGCTTCCTTCCTTTTCCAAAATTTATTTCGAACATAATTCTAACAGTTATTTCTGAGTTACATTCCTTGATCCACATTCACTTTTTGAAGAAGGAAGGAAAAGAACGAAAATTCTAAATCACTTATAAAATTTAATAAATTTAATAATTTATCATTTAGTTTTAATGTGTCGTCATCAAAAGGGTCACGCCACACAATGAACACAGTCAGCTGGCAGTTATTACCGCTGAAAAAGTTACTCAATGACAAAAAGATAAAATTGACAACGGTACTTAATATTGGTGTGTATAGATGACTCGTTAAAAAATTAGAATATACATCTGTCCACCGTATAAAAATTTATGTATACTTCTGCCCGTTGTTCCCACCACATGCACTCATTTTTTAGAATTTTTAGGGTTTAATCTCATATTTTTTAGTGAGAGAAGTTCTAATTTTTCTCTAGGTTTTTTAGAATTCTACTCAATTTCATCTCTAATTTTAAGTTTAAATTTTTTTAATTGTAGTTTGCTCTTATTTTCTTATTTTTATACTCTACTTAGAATTTCTTGTTAGTTTACTTTGCTTTGTTTTGTTACTTTATGAACTATATTGAATTCTAGATTTTTAATAATGAATTTGATATTTTATATTTTATTCATACTTATTTGAGTTATTATTTTTGAATTCTTGTAGTTCTTATTAATTCATGTAATTTATGATGCTTTGTGTTTATGCACACTAAGTATTTGATGAAATATTTATACTAGTTATGGAGTAAATTTTTTTTCTTGGCTTAGAGTTGAAAACTTGGGTGACCTTGAATCACTAATATCCAATTTGATTGGTAATTTAAAGTTGTTAGTTAATCTTGTTTTTACTAACGCTAATCTTTTATTAAATTCAATTAGTAAATTAGTTAGAATTTGTGAATTAAGGCCAATTATACTTACTTGACTTTTTTCAATTTATAGAGGTTGTTGATGAAGTGGGATTAACTCTTAACAATGACCATATTTATAATTAATGACAACAATAATGATCCTTAACCCTCGATCCTAATCAAGACCATTTTAGCATTTCAGTTCACTCTATTTCATTAGTTAATATCCTTAATTATTTTTAGTTTAATTTAGCAACTTATCATTTTAATTGTTGCCCATTTATTTCATGCTTGGTTAGTTTGTTCTTTACTAGTCCATTCCTTTTACTTTCTTGGAATTTAATCATTATTTTTCTTTTTAATTTTTAGTCAATTTAATTTTCGTAATTGCAACAAAATCCTCGATTTTTCATAGGCAATGATTGTACATTCTATTGTGATTTTAAGGGAGGACAATCCAGAATTTAACTCCCACTTATTATTTTAAATTATGATGGTCTTTTTAACTAAACTTTGATAGTGTTAATTAGAGGTGTTCAAATCTAAATCGATCCAAATTAAAATACTCATCCAATCCAATTCAAACGGAAAATCAATTAAAACCGCACTAATTTGGATTTAATTGAATTTTATTTTTTGTAAACTGCATGGATTGGATCAGATTTTGAATCTACTTCTCAAAAACGATCCAGTCCAATTTAAACTGCACAATGTACTAAATATTATTATTTTATTATCATATTTATAATTTTACTTATAATATGTTCAATTTGTTATATATTTTTATATTATGTATGTATGTATTATTATTTAGTGAATATTATATGTTTAAAATGAGATTTATTTATTTATTTTAACTAATTTATAATTTTATTTCTATTGCTATGTGGTTGTTGATTTTTCGAGATATTGTTGAAACTTGTTATGTCATTGTTGGTTATTCAAAATTTGATGTTAAGACTTGTTATGTATATATTTTTTTTTAATTTACAAAATTGCAAATCCAATCCAATCTAAACCGCTTGAAATTGGATAGGATTCTCTAAAAAAAAAATCATCCAATCCAAACCGCATCATAAGTAAAATTAGTGTTCAGATCGAATGAGTTTTTTACTAAAAACAGATCCAAACTGCACTGCGAACACCCCTTAGTTGTCGGCTATCTATAATGAATTTGGACGTTTTAACTTGTGAATTTCTAAACTGGTTCTTAGCACTCACCTATTACTCCTTAACCACAAATCAAATATTTACTTGTCTATCATCTACATTATAGAAATATTAGCACTAGGCAGTTCATTCAGCAGCTCTTTCTCTTTGCCACAAGGAGTTCATCAAGAAAAACTCACGTATAATTACCTCCTTGTTTGTCATCCTATTATTAAAAATTATGTCATTTTTGGTCATCTAGATACACCAAATAGCAGGTAAGAATAGTATTGTCTATGCCTTTTTTACTTGTTTCAAGAATTCACAATCTATCCACAATTCAAAACCAATTTTTGTATCTTTGTGTAAAATCTTGAAAAATGCTAAATAATTAATTGACAACTAATAAATAAATTAAATGAGGGCGAAAAAAGATTAAAGATTTAATATTTATAATTTGAAAAAATAAAAATATTTAGAGTGCGAATTAAAATGCTTATCTTAAAGGTTTTGACTCAAAATTGGGCCAACGAGCTAAGAAAATAAAATTGGGACACAGTGGGCCCAAGTCCAACGCTTATAAGCCTTACACTTCAACAAATTCAGCATCATTCCCTTCATTTGAGAGAGAAATTTGAAAATGAGAAGAGGAAAAAAGAGAGGAGAAAAAATCCTAACCTCCTTCACCTTTAAACCTCCAAAACTTTTGCTACGGAACTTCGATCGCCGTACCGTTTGTAGCTACGCGAAACTTGTCTCCTCCTATTCAATTCTATCTAAATAGTTTGATGAGTAACTCGAAATTCTAGACCTAGTTTCTTGTTCAAAGCTAAAATTGCATTTTTGGTTTGGGTATTGAAGATTTTTAGTGATTTTGATGTTATAGGAGTTCTCTAACTTTTGTTCTTGGTGGTATCCATCACTAATTTCAGTGAGTAAAGGTGAAAAACCATTTTTTTCCTCTTGGTTCATAAATTTATGAAAATTCTAGTTTTTAATATTGTGCCAAATTGTATAATATGGTATTAGATTGAGTAATTGGATGCTTGGGTTGGTGAGGAGAGCTTGAAAGCTTGGAATTGCGAGATTAAGGTATGGGTGGTAGTTTGTAGTACGTATTATGTAAGGTTACGTGAAAATTTAGGTTACTTGCCCCTATGATAAGTTGAATGGAATTGATTGTTGATATCCTTGAATAATGGTTAGTATGAGTATTGAGCTGGTTGATGTGTTTTAGCATAAAAATTGAGAAGGAAAATAATGAGTTTTTGATGAATTGAGAAGTGCTATGTGATATTGTTCTAATTGGATATTGTGATAAATGTTGGTGCTATGTTGCATGAAAATGAGTATATATATTGAATTTTTAATCGAGAATTGGGTGTATGAATATTATAAATTGTGTAAATTGGACCAGAGGCCTTGATAGAGTGAGAAATTTCCTATGTGATAAGTTGAAGTAAGTGGT
>NC_029790.2:91546765-91573388 GCF_000816755.2 Arachis ipaensis
TATATATATATATATATATATTATGTTGTATGTTATTGATAGATATGGATATGTTGATGGAATCGGTTAAATAAGTTGGAAGTGGATTGATTTAGGCTTGGAATGGATGAGGATTTATGGATAGTATTTGGAATGTGTATAAGTGGTTTTTGGAATGGTTTATGATTGAATTGAATTGAGAATTTATGAAATTGATGGATTATGAGAATTTGGTAAAAACAGATTTTTAGCCAATTTTGGCGGGACATAAGTTAGCACTTGGAGTTTGAATTTAGATGAGATTTATCTTAAATTAAAGCTAGTAGAAAGATTTTTAAAACTATTCAAAGATGAAGGAAAATAAAATTTTGTAGAAAAATTTATGAGAGTTTGAATTTGCGGGTTTAAAATTGAATTCTGCAGAAGTTACAAAAGACTGAGGTCGTGCGTACGCATAACCCGCATTTCCATAATTGAATGTTTTTCGTGTGCATACCATGTGCACGCACAAAAGGAAACTTGCATGTACGCATGAGGCATGCGTATGCATGAATGTCATGTTTTGCTGAAAATGTAATTTTTAACTATTTTACCTATTCCACTCTGCTTTTTCACTTCTGTAACCCCTATTTGAGATCCGATGACTAGTTTCTATGATGAAAATAAGTTGATACAATTGGATGATGAAAATGAATTGATATGATTGAATGAGGAGAACGAGTTGAGATGATTAAATGATGAGAATGAGTTGATATGATTGAATAATGAGAATAAATTGATATGACTGAATGATGAGATTAAATTGATATGATTGAATGATGAGAATGAATTGATTTTATTGAATGATGAGATTTAATTGATATGATTAGTGGAAAAGAATGAGCTTGAAATATATTTGAGATTCTGGGGTATATGCAAGGATTGTGGTTCTATCCTATTTGCTCTCGGATGGTATATGAGCTTCCTGGGTAGATGCAAGAATTGTGATTTTGTCCCGCTTGCTCCAGGATAGAATTGAGACAATTGTTGACTTGTAGTTGTAACCCGAATAAGGATAGTGGTGAAATCCCGCTTGTTCGTGGTTCTCTCTCTGTTGGTGTAGTGTGTCGGTTGATAAACCCCGATTTCGTGATTTATCTTGTGCTTATTTTGGGGGATTTTACCACCTTTTCCCATATTTATTCAATGAAATAGCATGGTTTTGTAATTCTCCCTTGAAATTTTGCTTAAGTATAAAAACGTGCTTTTTAGGCCCTAAATTGGTAACTTTGATTCATTTTAATTCCATTCGATTCCTTGATGTGTGTGTTGAGTGATTTCAGATTTATAAGGCAAGTATTGGATGGAAGAAATGAGTAGAAAAGCATACAAAAGGGAAAAATGCATGAAGTAACAAAGATTGAGAATGCATCAAGGGACGCGCACGCGCACAAGGCGCGCACGCGAAAAAGTGGTCTCGCCAATAGACGCGCACGCGTACACGTCGCTTCTGCGCGGATGGAGAATTTACCAATTGATGTGCACGCGCACATGGCGCGCACGCGCCGGTACTCTTACATGGCCCACTTAAAGGCAAAATGCTGGGGGCGATTTCTGAGCTGCCCAGGCCTAAATCCAACTTGTTTCTGAGTGTATTTCATGCAGAATTGAAGTCCAAGCAAAGGGGGAGCAATTAGTTTAGCCAACATGAACCTTTAGTTAGTTTTTTAGAGAGACAAGCTCCCTCTTCTCTCTAGAATTAGGTTAGGACTAGGTTAGATTATCTTAGATTCATGCTTAATCACTTGATCTCATCTTGTTTCCTTTATAATTTCTCATCTCTAAATCTTGATTCTCTTAATTGTGATGTTAATTTCTCATATTTCTCTCTTTTGTAATGATGAACTAATGTTAGATTTGGTTTACATTTAATGCAATTTTGATGTTGATGTTTCCTTTATTAATGAATTGAGTTGTGATCTTACTTTTCTTACACATTAGTAGTTGTTAGACTTTACTATTCTTGCAATTTATGATGTTTACCTTTATTGCACTCTATGTGTTTGATGAAATGTTCTCTTTAGTCTTTGATTAGTTTTGTCAACTCTTGGTCTAAGCCAAGGGAATTGGGTAATCTTGAGTCACTGGGTATGATGGAATTGGTGATTTGAGAACCCATGGTGATCAATTTGATACCCATTAACGCTAACCCACTACTAAGTTATTTAGTAGGTAGGTTAGGACTTAAGGGTTGATGTGATCAAATCTATTTGACATACTTCAAGCTTCGGAGTAAATGTTACGTACTTAAAGCTTTTGGGAAGTAGACTTAATAGGTTGGCCTCTCATAATTATCAATATTCGGTTTGTTGACAAGGATGGTGATCCCAATTACTCAAGTCTTAGCCAAGAGTTCTTTATTTTGCTTTCTTTACTTACTCACTTTATTTACTTTCTTGCCATCTCATGAACCAAAACCCCCTTACCCCTTCATAGCTAATAACTAAGCATTACATTGTTTCCTAGGGAGACGACCCGGAGTCCAAATACTTCGGTTAATTCTTGTTTGGGGTTTGTTATCTGTGACAAAACCATAAATTTTTGTATGTGAGGACTCTTTGTTGGTCTAGAACTATACTTCTAACGATAATTCAATTAAAAAAAAATTTCTATATCAACAAGAGTTTAGCACATCAAAATGGCACCGTTGCCGGGGACACAATGGTGCTATGTTATTGGCTATTGTATATATTGTGAATAGCTTGAATTTTGGTTTGTTTGCTAGTTTTTGCTAGTTTAAGATTTTATCTTCTTTGTTTCTTACTAATCTTTGTTTTTATTTTCTCTTTCACTATGAATTCTCATCCTTTTGGCTATGAGTATAGTTCAAACTATGTTTTAGGAATTGGAAGCTCCAATGAGGATATGCATCAAGGATTTGGAAATCAAAGATGGGAGGAACCTCAAGCTTATGAACAATCTTCATGGCAACAACCTCTCACGAACTCTTATGGGTATAATCCTGATCCTAATGTGTATCAATCTAATGTGTGTGATGACCCTCATTGTAGTTGTCAATCACAATCGTCATATGCATGTAATCCCATTCCTCAATATAGCCATACACCATACTCACAAGCCTCACACCACCATTCAACTCCATATGACCATAATTCATACACACCATATCAACCACCATATGAACCACATCTAGAACAACCACTATTCCAACATCAATACTCCTTAGAACCACAAATTCCACATACACCACCTCAAGAATTCCACCAATATGAACCATCTTCCAATTACAACAACCCTCCCTCAACCAATGAACTGTCTCTGTCACCACCACCTCCCAATGAAGCCTTCATACTAGAATTGAGAGACCTTGAATCTCGCATTTTAAGGCGACAAGAGAAGGATGAAACTCAATTTAAGGAGCTAAGAGCAAGGATAGCTAGCATGGTAGAAGCCGTGAATCACCTAACATCTCAACTAAGCTCATGCACCCTAAGTACCTCCATTGTTGAATATGGAGAAACAATCAAGGAGCTTGGTGAGGAAATGAACTTGAGGCTCCATGGTGAGGAAGAAGATTTGAAGCAAGAAGAGCAACAAGAGGAGAAGGTAGAGATTAGCGAACAAAAGAAAGTAGTGGATGGATGTTTGGGATATGTTGAGCACATAACGGATGGTGAAGAGGAGAGTAAAGTTGCGAAAGTCGACGGAGAGTTGAAGGAAATCGATCAAGAAGTGGACTCCATCACCAGTGATTTTTTGCCCACACCGATCAATCCCCTTGACGATCTTGTTGAGTCTTCTCCCAGTGGATTAGAGTGCAAGGTTGAGGAGGGTGTGCCACCCCAAAAACCCATTGTAAGTGATGAACTGGAAGAAATGTTCCAAGCAACAAGCCCTCCTATCTATGATGATTCCGCATCAACATATGATCCTTTCGACTTTGAAGAGTCTCTCCCCAAAATGCTTAGACTTGATGATGAAGTAGACTTAACTAGACCTCCGATCTATGATGAGAGTGATGGGGAGCAGATAAAAGAAATTGATGAGGAAGAATGTGAACTTGAGGAAGCTTGGCAAGAGGAGAAACTTGAAGAACCTTGCCGAGTGGTGGAAACCTCTAGAAGAGGATGGACGGGAGTGGAGCATGCTTTATCAAGACCTTTGGAAACTCCTCTACCTAGTTCGCCATCCAATTCTCCGCTTGAGTGGGTAAAACTTCTAACTCTCAGTTTTATTATCCCACTTGAGTATGGTCTGCTTGAGACGGATGGCCAACTTAGGGCACTTTGTGGAATTAAGCGAATGAGGAGGATGTTTAGTTGTTGGCGTTGTAAATCTAGACTTATTATGGTTGGAAGCTCAAAATTGAAGAACATGGATTGGTGTAATGCTCAATTAAATGGGTCAAGGAGAGTAGTTTGGTGCTTTCATGAGAATTTTGATTTCTCGTCGCCCGAACAAAGCCAAGGCAATTTACTAGAAGATGGGTGCGAGGACAAGATATGGGATCCTGGATTACCCTGTGAGAATCAATTTTGGGAGTTCGTGTCTTGGAGAGGACCTCACTCAAGTTTAGTGAAGAAGGTTGGAACTTCTGACAACCGATTGAAGAACAAGCACTCTTGGAGGTTCAAGGATGGATACAAGCATAAGCCACCTTGACAAGAAGCCTCATAATGTCCAACTTAAGGACTTAAACTAAAAGTGCTTGGTGGGAGACACCCCACCATGGTAAACTCTTTCCATTCTCTTGTAGATATAATGAATGAATGAATTGAGTTCCATTGTATATAATTTCTTTACTTCTTGGTATATTTTGCTTTGCTTGCTAAGGTGTTTATACATTCTATGCTTTGATTAGGGATGATTCTCTGAATTTGAGTTTTTGCTTGGATTGCAAGATTCCTCAATTTGTTTGAAAAATCCCCTATATTTCAAAAATTTGTTTAATTTTGCATCTTAGCTAGTTTTAAAATTTTAGAGGAGGATGGGAAGATTATGAGCTCTCTTTGATGCTCATTAAAAAAAAAATAGCCACGCGCAAGCGCACAGTGCGCGCGTGCGCCGGCTGCGCATTTCAACTTTCTGGGCCAAGAACCAGAGAGTTGTGCCACTTTTGGGCCAACTCTGTGCCTCGACCCACACGGACGCACGCTGTACGCGTCTGCGCCACTCCCTGTTTCACTACCCACGTGTTGGCGTACTTGGTGCCTCCACGCCCATCCCTTAAGATCGAACCATCCACGCGCAAGCGCACAGTGCACGCGCGCGTCGATGCGTTTTAGCATCACCCAGGGCAAAGGACCCGATAGTTGTGCCAACTCTAGGCCTCTTTTGTGCCTCTGGCCCAGCACACCTGCGCGGACGCGCACCGTACACCTCCACGCCGATTTCCAATGTTCCCATCTATGCGTAGGCGTGTATGGCGCTCCCGCGCCACTCCCTTATTTTTCTCACCCACGAGGACGCGCACGGTGCGCGCACGCGTGGATTCAAATTTTTACTTACCCCAGAGACGTGAAGCCCTAGCGCATTCGCGCAAACCCTTCGTCCCTCATCCAACGTCTCTTCTCCTTCTCCCTCACTCACCAGAACACCCATAACCACCTTCTCCCTCCACGACCAGCACCCCGCCGCACCGCCGCCGCCGTCGCCGCACACCCCAAACCCCCTTCTTCCTTGTCTCTCTCTCTCTCTCTCTCACTCACTCAATCCTCTCGGCTCTATCTCTCTCGCACAATGCCCCTGCTCCGCAGCGAGCCCAGCTGCGACTCCATTGTCGCCAACGTAATCTCCCCGTGCCACCAGACCACCGTTCTGCTTTGGCCGGTCCATCTCTTCCATCCTCCCTTCCCCGTCCTCTGCTCCACCTTCCAATTCCCCTGCTTCCATATTCAGTTCTTTTCCCGTTCTAATTTTAATTTCATTTAATTAATTTTTGATTAGATTATTCTGTTTAGCCTGTATAATTAGCTTAGTTAGTTAGTTTAGTTTACCTAGGTGGTTAGCGAATCTGGGATGAGTAGTGGATTTAGGCTTAATTGAATTTTTTGCTATTGTGTGAAATTGCTCTGTTTTCTTGGAGTATCCTGTGTTTGTTTAATCTGTGATGCTGTTTGCCTGTGATTGATTGATGAAAGGAACTGCTGTTGTTCTTTGTGTTGTTTAATTTACCTTGCTGCTGAATTACTGGCTATTTGTTACAACCATATGAATTCATATATATGGTTTTGTGTTCTGATTGTTGATGAATTCATATGGAACATGATTTGCTGTTTGAACTTTGGAAATAGCCAATTTGCTGCTAAAATGCTGCCGGATTTTTCCTAACCATGTTCCATGAATTAACAATGCTTTGATTGGTGTAACTAACTCTAGTTGATGATTTCTGTATCAATTAGAATTTTGTTACCTAAATGGTTTTGGAAAATCCTCATGGGCATGTTTACAGGTTTTTGGTTATGCTCCTAATGCTCTCTCTTTGCTTGTTATGCATGATGAATTACTATATGCATTGCATGATTGAGTAAGTTTTCAAATTTACTATAAACTTGATTTTCATTTAAAGTTAAGCCCAACTTTCTCGCTTTCACAAGATTGATGGTTTCTTCTACCTATGTGGCCATTGTGATTCAATTCCTATATACCCTTGGTCACATGGCGCATGAATTTTCAATCCTCACCTCAATCCTTGTGACTTGCATGTATGGTTGGAATTGGTGTTAAATGTGCTTAAATTACTTATCTCTCAAGGTTTTGCTCTCACCAACACCAATTCACTAACTCTAGTGATCCTTGCATTGAGTGATGGTTTGTTTCATAATTAGTTGCTTTCTAGCTATACCACATTTCATCATCAATGACTTGATGCATTTCATGATTGTGAACGTGCTTACATTCCTATTTTGTGCATCCCTTTTGAATTGAGTTGGTAACTACCATATCACTGATTTTCAAACTGATTTCTAACTTTAATCTGTTTAACTAACTAACTTCTTTTGGTTTTCAACCTAACTCTTTTGATCATTATTTTGGATATGGTGTTTCCTAGGCCTAGTAAACAAGTAATGTGCAAATGTGATTTAAATTCTTGGTTTGAAGTTTGGTTTGAATTCTGAATTCTGTTGCTTACATTGCAAGAAATCTCCTTTCTTTATTCACTTCATGAATATGCTTTGCTTTGAGTGCTTTGTATCTACTTGGCTATCTGCTTATATTGTATCATCTCTGTTTTTTAGGATGTCGGACAAAGGAAAGGCTATAGCCACTACTTCTAAAAAGAGGAAGCCCTCTAAGACCTCTACCCCGTCTCCCTATGCAATTATGCTAAGAATCCGCTGAATGAGGTGGACAAGGAAAATCAACTGCTACCATCCACTGACCAAATCAAATTCCCGAACCTCTAATGTGAGCTTTGCTTCTCCGACTTCTAGAAGAAAAATCTAAACATTGAGAAGAAACTGCTCCTTCCCAATGATGTGAGGCGTGCCATTAACACCCGCATTCTGGAGTTAGGATTGGACTTTGTTGACAAAGATTTGGGGAGGGTGAATACTTCATGGGTGAGAGAATTTTATTGCAACTTCTTTCGAGCCAATCTTGATTCAGTGCAGCTGCGGGATAGAGAGATTATGATCACTGAGGATGCTATTGGGGATGCACTGCTTTGCCACCATCGTCCTGATAAGACCTGCGCCTATAGGCAGGCAGATGTAGCTCTTCTCTCCATGACTTTTGACTATGAGGCGCTTAAGCGCGTGATTGCCACACCAGACGCCCCCTGGGTGATGGATTCAAACAACAAGAAGCCCAAGGGGATGCGCTTTGCTTATCTGACAAAGGAGACCAAGACCTGGCAGCATATCTTCGCCCACTATGTCTTTCCCACCACTCACTTTTCAGAGATTCCGATGGATATGCTGGTTCTGATTGGGTGTGTGATGGAAGGGAAGGAGGTAAACTTCCCCCGACTGATCAGGCATAGTATGTGGAGAGCTCATATTCGTGGCTTGATACCCTTCCCTACTGATGACAAGTCATCCTAGCCTATTTTAGCTAGTCTTTTTCTCTTGTTTTCATTAGAATTATGCACTTTCTTGAGCTACAAGCAAGCTAATTGAGTAGATTTTCATGTTTCCCTTGATTGAACCAACCATATACGAATTTATGCCATTTCATGAGGTTTTATGCTATATTTGTTGCATATTATGAAAGAATGAATATCTCATGATTTTGAGCATAGCTTTGATGAGTTTGGTTGATTAATGATAGGTGAAGAAAGCTTGGAGAAAGGTTGAAGCAAGAAGGAATGGCTAGGAGTGAAGAGAGGACAATGGAATAAGTGAAATTGAACCAGGAAGCAAGAAGCTGGACCTAAAGTTAGCATCAAACTTTTGCACAAACTTTTGGTTGAAAAGTTAGCCCAAACGTTAGCCCCCTAACTTGGAGGCTAACGTTAGGCATGAAGATTACTCCCTGGGCTCCCCCCCTACACTGGTCACCAGCATGATTGAGCTGGCAGGTGTCCCGTGGGAGGATGATGATGTGACGCCACCACCCCCAGATGACGATAACAAGGAGACCACCATTCCATGGGGTGGATGGGTACACGAGAAGCCCCCACCCAAACGCCGTTCCCGAGCCAGAGCAGTGGTGGAGGCAGCTCAGCCCTCATCATCAGTAGCAGCAGCAGGACCCCCCTCTACTTCAGCAGCCGCAACATCCTTACCACCACCACCACCAGTACCTGAGCCAACTTATCTGTTGGTACAGCACCTCCTCCACTTCATGGAGCGCTTCGAGCTTCGTGTCATGCGACGTCTCGATAGCATCGACCAGGTGTTTGTATCACAGGGCATCGAGCTACCGCTGCTCCCAGACTCTCCCGCTTCCGACGAGCAGGATCAGGAGGAGGAGCCGGCTGAGGAGCCGACTCATCAGGATGCACCTCCAGAGAGCATCGATCAGGTGTTTGTATCACAGGGCATCAAGCTATCGCCGCTCCCAGATTCTCCCGCTTCCGACGAGCAGGATCAGTAGGAGGAGCCAGCTGGGAGCCAACTCATCAGGATGCACCTCCAGAGACACAGACCAGCACTGAGGTCCAGCAGCCTCCTGAGGATCCACAGCCACATCCAGAGCCACAGCCAGTCCCAGTCCCACAGCCCGAGCCTGAGGAGCCCAGCGCGATCGTTGACCTCCATCCTGAGCTTCAGTAGCAGCATCGAGGACGATGCTTGATTCTAAAGTGTGGGGAGGTCACCGTTCGTCACCGGTGTTTACATTTATATGGTGAATTTTCGGACATCCACCTTTAGTTTCTACTACTTTATGTTATTTTGCACTTTATCTTTTAGATCATTTTGGGATGACTGTATATATTTGCTATTGTGGATACTCTTGTTTTGGTTGATGCATACTTTTAATATATATATATATATATATTAATGATCTTAATTATTTAAAATTTTTAAACTGCTTCATCTTATATTGGTTTATGAAGGGATAAATGTACAGGTAATTCGCGATATCCTGTAGCAGATTATGAAGGAGTTGGCTCACTATGTATATATGCATCTTACTTGTTGATTGTGATTAGAAAAGTGTTTCGGGATTGTTAAAAATCTAGTTAACCCTTTTTATATAAGAATTGTGTTTTGGTTGAAAAAGGGGGTAAACTAGGGAAATTTTTTTTTTAAATTTTCTAAATCACAGCATTGCATTAGAATAAGCTTAGTCAATGGTGTGCGAAATCGTGATTATTCCTTCCTTGGTAACGGCACTAAAAACTCAATACGCACGTTCATGTTCTTAATTCTGTTTCACAACTTCGTACAACTAACCAGCAAGTGCACTGGGTCGTCCAAGTAATACCTTACGTGAGTAAGGGTCGAATCCCACGGAGATTGTTGGTATGAAGCAAGCTATGGTCATCTTGTAAATCTCAGTCAGGTAGATTAAAGTGTTTTAAGAAATTATAGTGGATGAAAATAAATAAAATATAAAATAGGATAGTGGTACTTATGTAATTCATTGGTGAGAATTTTAGATAAGCGTATAGAGATGCTTTCGTTCCTCTGAACCTCTGCTTTCCTGCTGTCTTCATCCAATCAATCTTACTCCTTTCCATTGCAAGCTTTGTGTAGGGCATCACCGTTGTCAATGGCTACTTTCCATCCTCTCTGTGAAAATGGTCCGATGCGCTGTCACTGCATGGCTAATCTTCTGGAGGTTCTCGATCATACTGGAATAGGATTCACCATCCTTTTGCGTCTGTCACTACGCCCAGCACTCGCGAGTTTGATGCTCGTCACAACCATCCCTTCCCGGATCCTACTCGGAATATCACAGACAAGGTTTAGACTTTCCGGATCTCAAGAATGGCCATCCATGGTTCTAACTTATACCACGAAGATTCTGATTAAGAAATCCAAGAGATACTCATTCAATCGAAGGTAGAACGAAAGTGCTTGTCAGGCACACGTTCATAGGGAATGATGATGAGTGTCACGATCATCACATTCATGTTGAAGTGCGAATGAATATCTTAGAAGCGGAATAAGTTGAATTGAATAGAAAAACAGTAGCACTTTGCATTAATCTTTGAGGAACAGCAGAGCTCCACACCTTAATCTATGGTGTGTAGAAACTCTACCGTTGAAAATACATAAGTGATAAAGGTTCAGGCATAGCCGAATGGCCAGCCCCTAAAAGTGATCTAAAGATGAAACTAAAGATGTAAATACAATAGTAAAAAGTCCTATTTATACTAAACTAGTTACTAGGGTTTACAGAAATGAGTAAATGATGCAAAAATCCACTTCCGGGGCCCACTTGGTGTGTGCTTGGGCTGAGCTTGAATTTTACACGTGGAGAGGTCTTTCTTGGAGTTGAACGCCAGTTTGTAACGTATTTCTGGCGTTGAACTCCACTTTGCAACTTGTTTCTGGCGCTGAACGCCAGACTACAACACAGAACTAGCGTTCAACGCCAGTTTCTGTCGTCTAAACTCGAACAAAGTATGGACTATTATATATTTCTGAAAAGCGCTGGATGTCTAATTTCTAACGCAATTAGAAGCGCGCCATTTGGAGTTTTGTAGCTCCAGAAAAGCCACTTTGAGTGCAGAGAGGTCAGAATCCAACAGCATATGCAGTCCTTCTTCAACCTCCGAGTCTGATTTTTGCTCAGGTCCCTCAATTTCAGCCAGAAAATACCTGAAATCACAGAAAAACACACAAACTCATAGTAAAGTTCAGAAATGTGATTTTTAATTAAAAACTAATAAAAATATACTAAAAACTAACTAAATCATACTGAAAACTATGTAAAAACAGTGCCAAAAAGCGTATAAATTATCCGCTCATCACAACACCAAACTTAGATTGTTGCTTGTCCCCAAGCAACTGAAAATCAAATAGGATAAAAAGAAGAGAATATACTATAAATTCCAAACTATCAATGAAACATAGCTCCAATCAGATGAGCGGGACTTGTAGCTTTTTGCCTCTTGAATAGTTTTGGCATCTCACTTTATCCATTGAAGTTCAGAATGATTGGCATCTATAGGAACTTAGTGTTCAGATAGTGTTATTGATTCTCCTAGTTCAGTATATTGATTCTTGAACACAGCTACTTTATGAGTCTTGGCCGTGGCCCTAAGCACTTTGTTTTCCAGTATTACCACTGGATACATAAATGCCACAGACACATAACTGGGTGAACCTTTTCAGATTGTGACTTAGCTTTGATAAAGTTCCCAATTAGAGGTGTCCAGGGTTCTTAAGCACACTCTGCTTTTGCTTTGGACCTTGACTTTAACCGCTCAGTCTCAAGTTTTCACTTGACACCTTCACGCCACAAGCACATGGTTAGGGACAGCTTGGTTTAGCCGCTTAGGCCAGGATTTTATTCCTTTAGGCCCTCCTATCCACTGATGCTCAAAGCCTTGGATCCTTTTTATTTACCCTTGCCTTTTGGTTTTAAGGGCTACTGGCTTTTTGCTCTTGCCTTTTGGTTTTAAGAGCTTTTGGCTTTTTCTGCTTACTTTTTCTTTTTCTTTCTCCTTTTTTTCGCCTTTTTTTTTCTTTTTTTTCTGCAAATTTTTTGTATTCACTGCTTTTTCTTGCTTCAAGAATCATTTTTATGATTTTTTAGATTATCAAATAACATTTCTCCTTTTCATCATTCTTTCAAGAGCCAACATATTTAACATTCATAAACAACAACTTCAAAAGACATATGCACTGTTCAAGCATACATTCAAAAAACAAAAAGTGTTGCCACCACATCAAAATAATTAAACTAGTTTCAAGGATGAATTCGAAACCATGTACTTCTTGTTCTTTTGTTTTTAGAACAGTTTCATTTAAGAGAGGTGATGGATTCATATTCATAACTTTAAGGCATATACACTTAGATACTAATGATCATGTAATAAGACACCAACATAAATAAACATTTAACATAAAAAATGAAAAACAGAAAATTTAAGAACAAGGAATGAGTCCACCTTAGTGATGGTGGCGTTTCCTTCTTGAGGAACCAATGATGTCCTTGAGCTCTTCTATGTCTCTTCCTTGCCTTTGTTGCTCCTCCCTCATAGCTCTTTGATCTTCTCTAATTTCATGGAGGATGATGGAGTGCTCTTGGTATTCCACCCATAGTTGTCCCATGTTGGAACTTAATTCTCCTAGGGAGGTGTTGATTTGCTCCCAATAGTTTTGTGGAGGGAAGTGCATCCCTTGAGGTATTAGTGGTTATGAAAAAAAAGCAATGCTTTTTCCACACCAAACTTAAAATGTTTGCTCGTCCCCGAGCAAAAGAAGAAAGGAAGGATGAGAAGAAGAAGAGATGGAGGAGATGGAGGTGTGGGAAGGGTTCGGCCACTGGGGGTTTAAGGTGGTTATGATGTGTGAAAAGGAAGGAGTGATGGTTTGAATTTGAGTGGATGGGTGTAGGTGGATGTATGATGGTTTTGGAGGGGAATTGGAGGTGATTGGTGAAGGGTTCTTGGGAAAGGGTGATATAGGATTATGAGGAGGGAAGGTGAGTGGAGGTATGTGGGGATCCTGTGGGGTCCACAGATCCTGAGGTGTCAAGGATTTGAATCCCTGCACCAATTAGGCATCTAAAACGCCTTTGCATGCAATTCTGGCGTTGAACGCCAGTTCTATGCTTGTTTCTGGCGTTCAGCGCCAACTCTTCTCAGGGTGCATTCTTGGCGTTTGAACGCCAGGATGTTGCTTGTTTCTGGCATTCAACGCCAGATCCATGCTCTGTTCTGGCATTGAACGCCAGCCAGATGCTCCTTACTGGCGTTTAAACGCCAGTAAGTCCTTCCTCCAAGGTGTGATTTTTCTTCTACTATTTTTGATTCTGTTTTTAATTTTTGTATTTATTTTGTGACTCCACATGATCATGAACCTAATAAAATATGAAAGAACAATAAAAATAAAAATAAAATTAGATAAATAAAAATTGGGTTGCCTCCAAACAAGCGCTTCTTTAATGTCAATAGCTTGACAGTGGGCTCTCATGGAGCCACACAGGTGATCAGGTCAATTTTATAGACTCCCAACACCAAACTTAGAGTTTGGATATGGGAGTTCAACACCAAACTTAGAGTTTGGCTGAGGCCTCCCAACACCAAACTTAGAGTTTGACTGTGGGGACTTTAGTTGACTCTGTACTGAGAGAAGCTTTCTATGCTTCCTCTCCATTGTTACAGAAGGAGATTCTTGAGTTTTAAACACAAGGTTGTCCTCGTTTAGTTGAAGGACTAACTCTCCTCTGTCTACATCAATCACAGCTCTTGCTGTGGCTAGGAAGGGTCTTCCAAGGATGATGGATTCATCCTCATCCTTCCCAGTGTCTAGGATTATGAAATCAGCAGGGATATAAAGGCCTTCAACCTTTACTAGCACGTCCTCTACTTGTCCATAAGCTTGTTTTCTGGAGTTGTCTTCCATCTCTAATGAGATTCTAGCAGCTTGCACCTCAAAGATTCTTAGTTTCTCTATTACAGAGAGTGGCATGAGGTTTATCCCTGACCCAAGGTCACATAGAGCCTTCTCAAAGGTCATGGAGCCTATGGTACAAGGTATTAAGAACTTTCCAGGATCCTGTTTCTTCTGAGGCAATCTCAGTTGATCCAGATCACTCAGTTCATTGATGAGCAAGGGAAGTTCATCTTCCCAAGTCTCATTACCAAATAATTTGGCATTCAGCTTCATGATTGCACCAAGGTACTTGGCAACTTGTTCTTCAGTAACATCCTCATTCTCTTCAGAAGAAGAATACTCATCAGAGCTCATGAATGGCATAAGGATGTTTAATGGAATCTCTATGGTCTCCAGATGAGCCTTAGATTCCTTTGGTTCCTTAGAGGGAAACTCCTTGTTGATCACTGGACGTCCCAGAAGGTCTTCCTCACTGGGATTCACGTCCTCTTCCTCCCCTGTAGGTTCGGCCATGATGGTTATATCAATGGCCTTGCACTCTCTCTTTGGATTCTCTTCTGTATTGCTTGGGAGAGTACTAGGAGGAGGTTCAGTGATCTTCTTACTCAGCTGGCCCACTTGTGCTTCCAAATTTCTAATGGAGGACCTTGTTTCATTCATGAAACTCAGAGTGGTCTTAGATAGATGAAAGACTAAATTTGCTAAGCTAGATGAATTCTGCTCAGAATTCTCTGTCTGTTGCTGAGTGGATGATGGAAAAGGTTTACCTATTGCCAAACCTGTTTCTTTCACCATTATTAAAGTTTTGTTGAGGCTTTTGTTGATCCTTCCATGAGAAATTTGGGTGATTTCTCCATGAGGGGTTATAGGTGTTTCCATAAGGTTCACCCATATAATTCACCTCTGCTATTGCAGGGTTCTCAGGATCATAAGCTTCTTCTTCAGAAGATGCCTCTTGAGTACTGTTGGATGCAGCTTGCATTCCATTCAGATTCTGAGAAATCATATTGACTTGCTGAGTCAATATTTTATTCTGAGCCAATATGGCATTCAGAGTATCAATTTCTAGAACTCCCTTCCTCTGAGGCGTCCCATTACTTACAGGATTCCTCTCAGAAGTGTACATGAACTGGTTATTTGCAACCATGTCAATGAGTTCCTGAGCTTCTGCAGGTGTTTTCTTTAGGTGAATAGATCCACCTACAGAATGGTCCAGTGACATCTTTGATAACTCAGACAGACCATCATAGAATATATCCAGGATGGTCCATTCTGAAAGCATGTCAGAAGGACACTTTTTGGTCAGTTGCTTGTATCTCTCCCAAGCTTCATAGAGGGATTTACCTTCTTTCTGTCTGAAGGTTTGGACATCCACTCTAAGCTTACTAAGCTTTTGAGGAGGAAAGTACTTGGCTAAGAAAGTCGTGACCAGCTTATCCCAAGAGTTCAGGCTATCTTTAGGTTGAGAGTCCAACCATACTCTAGCTCTGTCTCTTACAGCAAATGAGAAAAGCATAAGCCTGTAGACCTCGGGGTCAACCCCATTGGTCTTAACAGTATCACAGATCTACAAGAATTCAGTTAAGAACTGAAAGGGATCTTCAGATGGAAGTCCATGAAACTTGCAGTTTTGTTGCATCAGAGAAACTAATTGAGGTTTAAGCTCAAAGTTGTTTGCTCCAATGGCAGGAATTGAGATGCTTCTTCCATGTAAATTGGAATTAGGTGCAGTGAAGTCACCAAGCATCCTCCTTGCATTATTGTTGTTAGGTGCGTCTGCCATCTCCTTTTCTTGTTCGAAAATTTCAGTAAGGTTATCTCTGGATTGTTGTATTTTAGCTTCTCTTAGTTTTCTCTTCAGAGTCCTTTTAGGTTCTGGATCAACTTCAACAAGAATGCCCTTTTCCTTATCCCTGCTCATATGAAAGAGAAGAGAACAAGAAAAGAAGAGGAATCCTCTATGTTACAGTAAAGAGGTTCTTTATTGTTAGTAGAAGAAGAAAGGGAATAAAAGTGAAGAAGAATGGATAATCCAAACACAAGGGTGAGGATAGGAGCAGAGATATAAGATGAAGAGAAGTGTTAGTAAGTAATTAAATAAATAGAAGAAGATGAGAGAGAGAAATTTTCGAAAATAATTTTTGAAAAGGAGATTTTTGAAAAATATTTTTAAAATTTTTGAAAATAAATAAGAAAAATAAAAAAGATTTGATTTTTGAAAAAGATTTTAAAAAAGATAAGATTTTCAAATTGAAAATTTGATTTGACTCATAAGGAACAACTAGATTTTTAAAAGTTTTGAAAAAGTCAACTCAAATTTTCGAAAATTTATGAGAGAAAAAGGGGAAGATATTTTTTTGATTTTTGAATTTTTAATTATGAGAGAGAAAAACACAAAAAATGACTCACAACATGAAAATTATGAATCAAAACTCATGATGCATGCAAGAACACTATGAATGTCAAGATGAACACCAAGAACACTTTGAAGATCATGATGAACATCAAGAACATGTGTTTGAAAAATTTTTGATGCAAAGAAAACATGCAAGACACCAAACTTATAAATCTTTAATGCTTAGACACAATGAATGCAAAGATGCACATGAAAAACAACAAAAGACACAAAATAAGAAAACATCAAGATCAAACAAGAAGACTTACCAAGAACAACTTGAAGATCATGAAGAACACTATGAATGCATGAATTTTTGAAAAATGCATAAATTTTTAGAAAAAATGCAATTGACACCAAACTTAAAAATTGACTCAAGACTCAAACAAGAAACACAAAATATATTTTTTTTATTTTTATGATTTTACATTTTTTTTTGTATTTTATTTTACTTTTTTCAAAAACATATAGGAAAAAGAAAGTAATGAATTCAAAGTCCTTAATCAAAATCCCATGAATCATACCAGGTTAGTCTAAAGCTTGATGGCCAGACAAGCCTCAGCATATTATTTTGAAACTCTAGAATTCATTCTTAAAAATTTAGAATAATTTTCGAAAACAAAAGGAAAAAAAAAATTTTTGAAAGATTTTTGAAAACAATTTTTTTTTAAAATAAAACGAAAAAGAAAAATACCTAATCTGAGCAACAAGATGAACCGTCAGTTGTCCAAACTCAAACAATCCTTGGCAACGGCGCCAAAAACTTAGTTTGCGAAATCGTGATCATTCCTTCCTTGGTAACGGCGCTAAAAACTCAATACGCACGTTCATGTTCTTAATTCTATTTCATAACTTCGTACAACTAACCAGCAAGTGCACTGGGTCGTCCAAGTAATACCTTACGTGAGTAAGGGTCGAATCCCACGGAGATTGTTGGTATGAAGCAAGCTATGGTCATCTTGTAAATCTCAGTCAGGCGGATTAAATTGTTTTAAGAAATTATAGTGGATGAAAATAAATAAAATATAAAATAGGATAGTGGTACTTATGTAATTCATTGGTGAGAATTTTAGATAAGCGTATAGAGATGCTTTCGTTCCTCTGAACCTCTGCTTTCCTGCTGTCTTCATCCAATCAATCTTACTCCTTTCCATGGCAAGCTTTGTGTAGGGCATCACCGTTGTCAATGGCTACTTCCCATCCTCTCTGTGAAAATGGTCCGATGCACTGTCACTGCATGGCTAATCATTTGGAGGTTCTCGATCATACTGGAATAGGATTCACCATCCTTTTGCGTCTGTCACTACGCCCAGCACTCGCAAGTTTGATGCTCGTCACAGCCATCCCTTCCCGGATCCTACTCGGAATACCACAGACAAGGTTTAGACTTTCCGGATCTCAAGAATGGCCATCCATGGGTTCTAACTTATACCACGAAGATTCTGATTAAGAAATCCAAGAGATACTCATTCAATCGAAGGTAGAACGAAAGTGCTTGTCAGGCACACGTTCATAGGGAATGATGATGAGTGTCACGATCATCACATTCATGTTGAAGTGCGAATGAATATCTTAGAAGCGGAATAAGTTGAATTGAATAGAAAAACAGTAGTACTTTGCATTAATCTTTGAGGAACAGCAGAGCTCCACACCTTAATCTATGGTGTGTAGAAACTCTACCGTTGAAAATACATAAGTGATAAAGGTTCAGGCATGGCCGAATGGCCAGCCCCCAAAAGTGATCTAAAGATGAAACTAAAGATGTAAATACAATAGTAAAAAGTCCTATTTATACTAAACTAGTTACTAGGGTTTACAGAAATGAGTAAATGATGCAGAAATCCACTTCTGGGATCCACATGGTGTGTGCTTGGGCTGAGCTTGAAGTTTACACGTGGAGAGGTCTTTCTTGGAGTTGAACGCTAGTTTCTAACGTGTTTCTGGTGTTGAACTCCACTTTGCAACTTGTTTCTGGCACTGAACGCCAGACTGCAACATGAAACTGGCGTTCAACGCCAGTTTGCGTCATCTAAACTCGGGCAAAGTATGGACTATTATATATTTCTGGAAATCCCTGAATGTCTACTTTCCAACGCAATTGGAAGCGTGCCATTTGGAGTTCTGTAGCTCCAGAAATTTTATTTTGAGTGTAGGGAGGTCAGAATCCAACAGCATCTGCAGTCCTTCTTCAACCTCTGAGTCTGATTTTTGCTCAGGTCCCTCAATTTCAGCCAGAAAATACCTGAAATCACAGAAAAATACACAAACTTATAGTAAAGTCCAAAAATGTGATTTTTAATTAAAAACTAATAAAAATATACTAAAAACTAACTAAATCATACTGAAAACTATGTAAAAACAATGCCAAAAAGCGTATAAATTATCCGCTCATCAGTCAATATGATGAAAATTCCCAAGAAATTCATTTTTAGGGTACCACCCAATTGGTTGAAAAAAATTTTTTTAGAACTTGCTTGAATTATACACTTGTGGATCATGTTTTGAGCTAAAGAACACAAGCATGTGAGATTCGAGCCTAATTGTGTGGTTACATCCTATGACCACTTACTTTCATTCTTGTGTGCATTATTCTCTTCCTATGATTGTAATCTTTGATTTGTTTGATTCTTTATGTCCATTATTTTGTGTATACATGCAATTATATGATTGAGGCCATTGTTCAAATAGCTCACTTACCCAAAATAACTTACCTTTTATCTTCTATTGTTAGCCAATTTTGAGCCTATGCTTAACTCATTTGTTCATTATTATAGCACATTACAAGCTTAAGTGAAAAACAATAAATGTCCCTTGTTTAGATCTTTGATTAGCTTAGGCTAGTGAGAGTGTTCATTACTTGATTTTAGGAAAGTTGGGTACATTGGTTAGAGATAAAAGTGTATTTATGTTTTTATTGAAAATTTCTCAAGAATTGGGTACATACTCATGTAGTAATCATATGTAAACCATATTCATTGATGTTCTTGCATAAATTTTAGTAAAAAAATAAATAAAAAAATAAAATTTTTTTTAAATTTTACAACAAAAAGGGAACAAAGGGTCCCAAAGTTTAAGGTTTCATAAATTCAATGCATATGCGTGGTAATAACAAAAGAAATGCATGAGTATGTGAAAAGTGAAGAATGGATAGCTAGGTTTATTTAGAATTGTTTAGGTTGTCATAGGCTAGGTGGGAAGTTTAAGTTAATCAAAGATTCAAATTTCAAGCTCACTTGACCATATGCATCCTACCTTGACCCTAGCCCCATTACAACCTATGGGAAGTCCTCTTGATATTTGTATGCATGCATAAAGTAATTGTTGATTGTTAGATGAAAAACAAATCTTAGAAAGCATGATTAGAAAAGAATTGAGTGAATTAACCCCATACACTTGAGTGCCTAAAGCGGATACACATCTGGCAAGGGTTCAATCGCTCAACTAAATGTTTTCACCCATGATCATCTTTTTCTTGCAAGTTTATGACTCTTTCAAAAGATTCAATCCAATTATGGTTCACTTTGATTGCTAATACCTTAGCCCTTGTGCTTGCATGTGTATTCTTGAAAATTGATTTATTTTGACTAAGCCATCACATCATGTAGGTAGGTTGCATATAGATAGATTGCATTTAGTTAGTTGCATTGAATAAATATTAATATCCTTTGCTTCTTCTTGATTTTAGCATGAGGACATTGATAAACCCCATATTTAGGGTTTATCTTATGCTTCATCTAAGGCATTTTATCAACTTTTTCCCACATTTATTCAATGAAATAGCATGGTTTTGTGATTCTTCCTTAAAATGTGCTTAAATGTGAAAACATGCTTTCTAAGTCCTTAATTAGCTAAATTTGATTCACCTTTGATTCCACTAGATGCCTTGATTTGTTTGTTAAGTGATTTCAGGTTGAAAAGGCTAGGAATGGATCAAAGGAGTGAAGAGGAAAGCATACAAAGTGGAGAAATCATGGAAAAGCCAAAGAATTGGAAAAGTGCATCCACGCACACGCGCTCGGTACGCGCACGCATGGATTGCAAAAACTTCAAGGGGCACGCACGCGCACTGTACGCGTATGCGCCGATGGGCGCACATGATTTTTTTAATAGAAAACGTCCCCAGCGATTTCTGAGAGCTGTGGGGCCCAATTTCAACCAACTTTGTCGCCAAAATGCATATAAGGACCAAGGATTGAAGGGAAAAGGAATCATTCACTCATTTTCTCTCATAACACACATTAGGATTAGTTTAGAGTAGTTTTAGAGAGAGAAGATCTCACTTCTCTCTAGGATTAGAATTAGGATTAGGTTTAGTTCTTAGATCTAGATTTCAATTCATGTTTTCTCCTTCTTCTTCTTCTCAATTCTTTGTTGTTGAATTTATGATTCCTCTATTCTTTTGTTGTAATTTCCTTTATGTTGTTTCTATGCTTTATTGTAGATCTACTTTTGTTCCTTCTATTTTCTTTCAATTCAATTAGAGGTAATTCATAATAATTGTGTTTCTTTTGATTGTTGTTATTGATTTCTTACAATAATTGTTGTTAGATTCTATTTTTGTTGTCAATTTACTTTGCTTCCCTTTTATGCCTTCCAAGTGTTTGATAAAATGCTTGGTTGGATTTTAATGTAGATTTTGTTTCTCTTGGCCTAGGTGGAGTAATTAGTGACGCTTGAGTTATCTAATTCCTTTGTTGATTGATAATTAGAAGTTACTAATTGATTTGGATACCACTAAAGCTAGTCTTTCCCTTGGGAGTTGGCTAGGACTTGTGGAATCAAGTTGATTCATCCACTTGACTTTCCTCCATGGTTAGAGGTTAACTAAGTGGTAGCAATGGATAATTTGTGGTCACAATTAAGGAGGATAACTAGGATAGGACTTCTAGTTCTCATATCTTGCCAAGAGCTTTCTGAGTTGCTAGTTTATTTCTTTTGCAATTTACATTCCTTGTTCCTTAACTCAAAACCCCCAAAATATACCTCATAACCAATAACAAGGCATTTTACTATAATTCCTAAGGAGAACGACCCAAGGTTCAATACTTCGGTTTATAGATTTTAGGGGTTTGTTACTTGTGACAAACAAATTTTTGCATGAAAGGATTATTTTTTGTTTAGAAACTATATTGCAACGAGCTTTCATTTGTGAATTCTAGACCACACAAAAGTCCAATCATCAAATCATCAGACATGCTTAGTTTAAGTGTGGGGAGATTTGATAAACCCCGATTTCGTGATTTATCTTGTGCTTATTTTGGGGGATTTTACCACCTTTTCCCACATTTATTCAATGAAATAGCATGGTTTTGTAATTCTCCCTTCAAATTTTGCTTAAGTATAAAAACGTGCTTTTTAGGCCCTAAATTGGTAATTTTGATTCATTTTAATTCCATTCGATGCCTTGATGTGTGTGTTGAGTGATTTCAGATTTATAAGGCAAGTATTTGATGGAAGAAATGAGTAGAAAAGCATACAAAAGGGGAAAATGCATGAAGAAACAAAGATTGGGAATCCATCAAGGGACGCGCACGCGCACAAGGCGCGCACGCGCACAAGTGGTCTCGCCAATAGACGCGCACGCGTACACGCCGCTTTCGCGCGGATGGAGAATTTACCAATTGACGCGCACGCGCACATGGCGCGCACGCGCCGGTACTCTTACCTGGCCCACTTAAAGGCAAAACGCTGGGGGCGATTTCTGAGCTGCCCAGGCCCAAATCCAACTTGTTTCTGAGTGTATTTCATGCAGAATTGAAGTCCAAGCAAAGGGGGAGCAATTAGTTTAGCCAACATGAACCTTTAGTTAGTTTTCTAGAGAGAGAAGCTCCCTCTTCTCTCTAGAATTAGGTTAGGGCTAGGTTAGATTATCTTAGATTCATGCTTAATCACTTGATCTCATCTTGTTTCCTTTATAATTTCTCATCTCTAAATCTTGATTCTCTTAATTGTGATGTTAATTTCTCATTTTGCTCTCTTTAGTAATGATGAACTCATGTTAGATTTGGTTTACATTTAATGCAATTTTGATGTTGATGTTTCTTTTATTGATGAATTGAGTTGTGATCTTACTTTTCTTGCACATTAGTAGTTGTTAGACTTTACTATTCTTGCAATTTATGATGTTTACCTTTATTGCACTCTATGTGTTTGATAAAATGTTCTCTTTAGTCTTTGAATAGTTTTGTCAACTCTTGGTCTAAGCCAAGGGAATTGGGTAATCTTGAGTCACTGGGTATGATGGAATTGGTGATTTGAGAACCCATGGTAATCAATTTGATACCCATTAATGCTAACCCACTACTAAGTTATTTAGTAGGTAGGTTAGGACATAAGGGTTGATGTGATCAAATCTATTTGACATACTTCAAGTTTAGGAGTAAATGTTACGTACTTAAAGCTTTTGGGAAGTAGACTTAATAGGTTGGCCTCTCATAATTATCAATATTCGGTTTGTTGACAAGGATGATAATCCCAATTACTCAAGTCTTAGCCAAGAGTTCTTTATTTTGCTTTCTTTACTTACTCACTTAATTTACTTTCTTGCCATCTCATGAACCAAAACCCCCTTCTTTACCCCTTAATAACCAATAACTAAGCACTACATTATTTCCTAGGGAGACGACCCAGAGTCTAAATACTTCGGTTAATTCTTATTTGGGATTTGTTACTTGTGACAAAACCATAATTTAATTTGATGCGAGGATTAACTATTGGTTTGGACTATACTAACAACGGGATTATTTTGTGGAATTCCGAACCGGTGTAAATCCTTGCTTTCATTAGGTAGCTTGGTTGTGGTTAGAGGATTCTAGGCCTGATAAGTGCTCCGTTCTTGTTACCTAAATGGCTGCATGTTATTTGCTTTGCTGAATAATGTTGGTATGATGTTCTGTGCATACCTTGTCACTGCTGTGTTTGTTTTTGGTTCATATGTATTGTTTCACTGCTGCCACCCCCCCCCCCCCCCCCAAAAAAAATTCCTTCATAGCCAATAACTACGCATTACATTGTTTCCTAGGGAGACGACCCGAAGTCCAAATACATCGGTTAATTCTTGTTTGGGGTTTGTTATCTGTGACAAAACCATAAATTTTTGTATGTGAAGACTCTTTGTTGGTCTAGAACTATACTTCTAATGATAATTCAATTAAAAAAAAATTTCTATATCAACAAGAGTTTAGCACATCATCGGCCACTATATTCCAAGAGTGTGGTAGGCACTATATCCCAGGTTCCGTATTCTCTTGTCGTGTGAAGTATGTCGGGCACTATATCCTAAGAGTGTAACGGGCACTATATCTCTGAAGTGTGTCGGGCACTATATCCTAGATCACACAAGAAGGACAATATCTGGGTTAGCTACCGGATGTGTTGGATTCTACCAATTTAACCGACACATGAGCTCATAGCCAGTATAGGATAGGCATACATCATTTGCATTTGAGTGTATTATTTGGGTGTGTATCTTGTATTTGGCTTGCCTTGTTGAATAAATGTATCTATATGTTAATTAAACTAATTGTTATACCTGTTATCTCTATTTTTGTATTCCTTTTATTGTCTTGTATGTGTTTGCACAACGAAAAGATCCCTTATGCTGGTGGTGATGACACTGAGAATTGTTCCTGATGAGATGTGGTGATTGAGGTTTGTGAAAAAATTGAGAATAAATTGATAACTTTGAAACTAAGTTTTGATATTAAATTATTGAAATTGAAAACTATGATATTAAAAGAGATGATGGCTTGTATCAGGGAGAGCTGAGATTTAGAGAATCACTAATATATTTAAGATTTAGTTTATTTAGCTTGTTCGGATTAAAAAGAACTCTAGACTTGAACTTTGTGTGATTGGAGATTATGATTGCCTAACAGGTTCATATGGTTTTACATAGTCTCTATTTGGAATTATTGCCCTACTGAGAACTCCCGTAAAGGAGGATGTTCTCACCCGTTTTAGGAATTATTACTTTTCAGATGCAGGTCCCGATGCTTCTCAGTGAGCAGAAGGTTTATCTGGAAGGACAGCGAAGAAGACCTTTTATTCTGCTTTAATTTTAGACTCTCTCATTCTTTTGAAAATACTTATATTATGCACTTATTTTGAAAACTTGCCTTTAGAGGCTTATGATATATTTTGAGGAGATAGATTATGTCTATCAAACTGTTTTACTGTTGTAACTCTAACCGTCCTAATCTTCGCTGGCCGAGACTAGTTGACACACAGATACACACACACACACACACTTGTATATGTCTCTGTACTCTTATTCTTCCTTCAAGCTTTTCATTATCTACCTTTTTTTCCGACGAGCTTATATATAGATTATCTAGTATAATATTTCTTTCTATATATACGTATTTATATTTTAACCTTGTGTCGTAGCACCAAATCATAATTGAATTATAACTTAAGTATAAGGCAATAAATGATAAGGTCTTACATTCTAGCCACACCCACATAATATTTTTGCAATTCAAAATATTCCCTCAAATCGACCAAGACAACTCACAACCAAAAAAATAGATGGTGCATAGTTTTCATATGCAGAGCATAAAAAGCACAATTTGACATTTACTTTTGAATAACTTCACATCTTACCAATATATCTCTAATATTCAAGATTTTAAGCTTAACAAACTAGCCTAAAAGCTCTGCCCTCAAAGGCACAACCCTTTCTTTAAAATTGTTGAGAAGTTACAAACTCTCCTCCTTTTTGACCATGCTACTATAGGTAACCCGCAAGAAAGATTTTATAGATTAAAATTCATTTTTATTGTATTACCACACCATCTTATCCAGCTCCTAATCCTTCACACCCACTCTATTATGGATATGGTACAATTCTTTAAGACTTTTTTCTTTCCAAGTATGCTTGGGCCTTCTCTATTTTATCCACACTCATGATATACCATCCCAAAATCTACAGTCATTGATTGTGCACTTTTTATCCTCTACCAAAGTGCACAATCTTAGAAACTTCTCCTTCAGAACCCTTCCTTCACTCACAAGCTATGCAAAAATTGAGTTCTCTTTCCATCACCTACCACCAATGTCAGCCTTGCTTAAATGTTTTTATTAACCTCTCATCAAATTTGTTGTGATCCGTATTCCATAATATCTGTCCATAATCCACCACTTTTAGCCACAACTTGGTTGACTAACCCTTTATCATACTCTAAATGGTTGCATGAGCAAATTACCTTCTTTCAAATAGGACACTCCTTTTTGTCAAATCTCCATTTGGACAACAAAGTTGCATTTTGAAAATAGCATCCTTAACTCCCCAATTCTCTTTGACATTGTAGTTTTTAGATGATATTCCACCTCATCAAAGGCATGCCTCTATTCCCATATGTCCTTTCCCAAAAGAAGTTATGCTACAATGCCACCAATTTTTTATGCAACCTCTTTAGGAATTTAAAACAAGATTTAGAGAATATATTGGTAGACTATTCAATACCAATTTAATCAATAGTAACTTTTTCACTCTGGATAAGAGATTTTCTTTCCATCTTTTTAATCTTTCTTTCACTTTCTGTACTACCGACCTCTAGGTATTTACTCTTTTTGGTTACCTCCTAGAGGTATACCCAAGTATTTGATTGATAACTTTGATCTTTCGCACATCAGCACCTACATACCTCATCTACAACTTCCTTACTGCAATTTACACCTATTATCACTAATTTTTGATAGTTTAAGTTGAGTTCCATCATCAGCCCGAATCCTTAAAAAAATCTTCTATAATTCTTGATAGAATCTATATTACATGGACTAATTAAATAGGATCGTGTCATTGACAAACTAGACTTGTGTCAATCTTACCTATCTCGTTTTAAAATACTTGTCTCTTTCAATTTTTAAAACTTACATATTAAATTTTAATAAATCTAAAATATAAGAGACATTTTTTTTTAAAAAAAGGTGTAATTAATAACAGCAAGAAAGATGGAACCCATGAATTTTAATTTCATCAAGAGAATAGATCCAGATAACCGGGGCTAATCATTAATAATATACTTATTATATACACCCCTGTATTAATTATTCAAACCCTTGCAAGCGTCAAGAAGGCAGACTTACCTATATCTATTACCCTAAAGTTCACTTCAAGTATGTTTAGTTCACAATATACATACCGCCTTGTTTTATTGCAAAATGAATTCAAAATGAATTCACTTTTCGATCAGGCCACCCCACCTAGTCTCTAAGTATGCAGATACATACATACATTAGTTGCAAGTTCAAGTTAAATTTATCCCCCACAATTTGCAGTGACTAT
>NC_029790.2:91573436-91580268 GCF_000816755.2 Arachis ipaensis
GGCTACGGCTACGCTTTTTGGGCTACGGCTACGCTTTTTGGGGTGATTCCTATTCGGCCGTTGCCTATTCTCAAAGGCTACGCTTTTCTACACCAAGGGCTACGCTTTTGGCATTTGGGAATAGGCTACGCTTTTCAAGTGATGCTGTCCAGGACCAAAGGCTACGCTTTTTAGCTTTCATTATTTTAGAATAGGCTACGCTTTTCAACGCTACTGCATCACTTGTAAAGCGTAGCCACATTGTATACCATAGCTACTTTTAAAAATTAAATGGAACACGTAGACATAGTAAACCAAGAAAGCATATACTAAAAAAAATAACATGGTCACGGCAGAAGAGGTGAATTCAAGGAATTATGTATTATCTTGTTTCATTCAAACCATGAAAATCTATAGGTGTTTCTTTCTTCCATTTCCTTTAACACAATCCTGATATGTCCCTATAGCATTTTTTATGCACTAATTAACCAGACTTTCACACTTAAATTAGATATAGGAGAGGTAAAAAATTATCAAAAAATTAAGACATCATATAATGTTAGAAGAAGTGAATCAGCTTTATTATACCAAATTCAATTATAAATGAGTCATTGACTTTGGAGATTTGATACATTGAATTGTTCTATATGGACATAAATAGAAGAAATTATTAGCCCCTAAAAATACTTAGAACTTAACACTAGATTAAGAAACACTCATAATTAAAAGCAGAAACTACCTGGTCAGCAATCATTCCAAGTCCCGTGCTTTGCATTAAAGACTTTACACCCACGCCATCACCAAGTTTTTGACTAGCTGCTCGGAACTCTTCCATAGATTTCTCAGGGTTTATCTGCCCCAAAAAAAGATTCAATAGAACGCGAGAAACGGTTTCACAAATAGAAACACATGAGAACTATTAGTTTAATATTCAATTCTGTTTCAATCAAAATGAGTACCTTGAGAGCATATAATGGTGACTCCACTCCTTAAACCGGAACAAGCCTACCACCTGTCAAATCCTAACGAGATTGTAGCATTACACTTCTGAAGTTTTATCCATATTGAAGAACTAGTAAACTAAACAATCAAGAGATTTTTCTTGGTCTCGTTAGGTACCTGAGCAAAAGAGTCACTTAAGGAGTGAGCAGGGTCAGTTGAAACCACCATAGTAGGGTGCCCATGATTTGCAAATCTCATTGCAGGGGAGGCAGCACAGCTTCTTGTAATACTTGAGTATAATTAACTAGCATGCATACCTGGGTATGAAAGGAACTCTCAACTTGGGGAGAACTGTATCAACAAAAAAGTCAGCTTCTTCAGCCATCTTCAATAAAGCTCTCCTTACAATGTTCCCCAAATACATACCAGAAATCAACTTCTCAAATATCTGTGAACAATAGTGGAAGAATATTACAGAATTACACATGCTGGTTAAAGCTTTAAACCAATGACTATAACGTGATGATCTTGACCTGCTCTCCAGGGTTTAAGCTCTCAGCATCTAGAGCTATATCATATTCTGTTAGAGGAAGATGTGAGGATCAGAAATTACCCCACTCCATGTTTATAACCTGCAGTATTTACATGTAATCAGAGCATTCTTTATACCAGCAAATGGTGACGCTAGCTCTAGTATGACAGTAAAGTAAAGATATTTCTAACATGCAAGACAATGACAGTCATAAATAGTATAACCTACTTACCATGTCTCCTGATTTCGGGAGAGGGCCATGCCATTTTGGAATAGCATTTGCACGTTCCACATATGCTGCATTTGTCCCTGTACCAAGGATCACAGCAGCAATGACATCCTAATTGTAGAATCTGCCTCCAGCTAGTGTTCCAATGGTATCGTTAACCTAATGCAAAATCACCGAGTTAGTCTGGTGTACATCCTTATTAGTCTAAACTTTCTATCAAACACAAACTTGAAACCATCATTCTCAACATATGAGGGATTTCTTCCTATTGATTTAAGAAATTTGTCAAGACCACTTGCATTTAGAGCTGCAATTTAAAGAATCAGACTTTATATATCAGTGTAACTGCAGCAATGCATAATGGATCCAACAAAGGACCTATTAATTTCTGTCTTATGTCAAATTAGACAGGAGAAAGATAGCACTGGGGTTTAAAAGAAGTTACCAGGTTCACACAAGGAAAGCTGGTCTTTGCCAGAGAAGAAGTTACCAACGGAGTCAACTATCATTCCGAACTTCGCTTCAAGTTTCGCCATTCAACAACAACCACCAAATTTTGCTCCTGAAAAGGAAACACAATTTCGGACGAAGAAAATTATTAATCCTCAACATGCATTTGGATTCAGTATCAATGAATAAGCTACTGAAAAAACCAACCATGAACAAAATGAGAAATGATACATATTGATATTCCTAAATATTGTAGTATAAAAAAACCTAAAAACAATCGAATTTCAATAAACTAAGTTGGCAAAGTATTGGCAAAGTATAGGAAAATGTTAAAAGAAAGCAGTTGACTTATGAATGATGGAATAACTCGCCCATCATTACTCAAAAAGCAAAACAAGTACAAGAGTAGCAGTAGCAGTTAACAGAAACGGAAGAGAAGATGAAGATGAATGTGGTTTTTCATTTTGGAGTTTAGGATTTTATATTGGAGGGATGAAATTGAGCCTTGTAAAGGATAGTAGTGTAGAGAATGGTTAGTTAGCTTGTGACTTAATAAAACTGTTAAGGCAATTAAGAATCTAATAGATTTTTCATATCAGGCAAAGCTGTTAGTTACTCATATTATTAATGCATAAATAGGAGTGCAAGTCTTGTATGTAAAACACAATCAATAATATTGCTACTTGATGTATTTTTATTTATTCTCTCTCAATTTCTCTTCTTCATTTATTGTTCTTCATGTTCTTTAGATTCTTTTTCAAATCTTCACATGGTATCATGAGCCAAGATTCTTTCAATATGGCCATAGGAGTAACACCCACTTTTTCTTCTGATTCCAAGTATTTTCTTCCAGTTATCACAGATTTGTTGCATGAAAACAACTATAGTACATGGCGCAAAACTATACTCATCACTGTACAGAGCCAATCTTTAGGAGATTATTTTTCAAAAGAAAAAAATTCATCTCAATTTGCTAAAAAAAGGTGGAAAACCATCAACTACAAAATCAGACAAGTATAAAGAGTGAAAATTGAAGGATCTTGCTTTGATGACATGGACTCTTGCATCGATGACTCCAACTTTCAAGAACAAGGTAATCAATTGTGTTATATTTCATGAAATGTGTGATAAATTACATGAAAAGTTCACTACTTCTTTCAAGACAAAAATTCAGAGTTTGAAGTCTCAAATAAGATCAATAAAAAAGAATGGAACTGCAGATGAATATTTGGCCAAGATCAGAGGTCTAGTTGATTTTTTGTTAGCTTTAGATTGTTCTTACCCTGAGGATGGATGATCATATCCAAGCGATTTTAGATGGACTCACAGAGGAGTATCATGTGTTCATTTCAGTTGTTATATCAAAATTGGGATCCTATACATTAATTGCATATCAAAATGAAAACACATAGCAACAGTGATGGGTTGGAAAAGCAGAAAATGAAGTTGAAGCTAATTTAAACATCAAATGAACCACACATAAATTCAAACTCAACCATAGTTTGATTCTTCATGCTTTTTTTTCGATAATATTTTCTCTTAATTGTGATGTGCCTTATTTTACAAGTATGAAGTTTTGTTTTACAGTAAAAAATTTCTCATCCCTAAGTGTTGCATTTTAATATCTTCAAGAACTTTGACAAGAAGATGTTCAAGAAACTAAATAAATAAATATAATAGCTATATAGCTTCCTCTCTTCAAGAGCAAAGCGTGCAATGTAAAATCACTTTAAGCAGAACCCAGAATTTGGAAGAATTTAGATTATTTCATTAAATAAGAAATATCAGAGTAAGTTTAGGTGATGGGTTCATTAATTTGTCAAATATATATACATCATTTAGTCCCAATTTAACTGATATGTGATTTACTACTTACACTAAAAACACAACAGAAACATGTTTTTCTTAATTTATTTATACAAAAATAAATAAAAACTTAAATTTTAAATTTACTAAAAATAAAAAATGTCTACCGCTATATAATATAAATAAAGATAACCAACTAATTCTTATCCATATTTTTTTGTCTGTTTGTAGGTCTAAAACATTATGAATTTGACTGTAAGAGTTTGAGTAGTGGTTTGTAAGCTTCTCTTTTAACTGGCCTCCTTTTACTATGAATTCTAAGAATTAGCATATGAATTGCAGCATAAAAGACAAAGAAGATGATAAATGTCTAAAAATATTAACTTAGGAAACAAGCTTCCCTTTGTAGTACTTTCAAAGGGTTACCCTAAATAACTTTTGGTGCCATCAAACTTTGATTTAGAGTTGCTGTCAAGTGCAAAGAAGGACAAACTTTTGCAAATAATGGGGTAAAGACAACATTTAAATAACAAGAAGGCCATATATGAATAAAAACTTAGACACTAGAAAATATAATTGTTGTTAACATGAAATTTCAGTTGCTACATGTCAGAAATCTCAATGCCCTCTATTGACACTAGGCATTGTTGAAGGAGCTGCAATATAAAAAAGCATAACAAAATATGTGTAGAAAGAAAGAGTTTTCAAGACTTTGTGAGAGAGATGATATGAAACTGAATTACCTCATTCATTGATTACAAACAAGATACAAAGGGAGAACCTTGTATATGTGAGGGAACTAGCCTATACAGAAAGATATCCAAAATGGACTCAAAACAGGAAGCTTAAAACAGAAACTAACACCTAACTTACTATATAATATAGAATTGGAGGTTACAAACAAACTATTATTCCTAACTTCACCAGTAAATTAATGTATGCAGACATATGGGGACCATCACCAGTAAATTCAAGAAATGGTTTTCATTTTTATATTAGTTTTGTTGATGCATTTAGCAAATATACTAGTATCTTTCTTTTGGTCAATAAATCAGAAGCTTTTAAAGTCTTTAAACAATACAAATTGAGGATGGAGAAGTAAACAGGACACTCCATTTTAGCTCTACAATCTGATCATGGTGGGGAATTTACTTCTCAAGTTTTTACTGCATTTTTAGCATTAGAAGGTATTATTCATAGATTATCATGCCCTTATATTCATCAACAATAAGGCAATGTTGAGAGAAAGCACAGACATATATAAAGATAGGTCTATTTTCTAGAAGAAATGGAAGCTGAAAACAGAGAAACGAAAGCCAACTTATTCATTGAGAAAATTATTAACTGCATTTGGATTCAGTCTCACAAACAAAAATACAGAGAAAATAGACAAGCTGTATATTAAATCACAGTTCACAAACCCTAAAATACCACACATCTTCATCAACAACAGCATGCATGTTATCAAATTACAGTTCACAAACCCATATTTCACATATTGAAATCCCCAAATTAAAACCCCTAAAATCGGAACCCTAAGCCTCTGAAATTTCAGAACCAAATAGAAATCACTACATACCTATTCAATGATGTGAGCACAGAGAAGACGATGATGAGAAGCACGGAGATGACGATGGTGAGAGCGGTAGCAGCGACGATGGTGAGGGCGGCGCAGCGACGATCAGTGCAAGATGGCGAAGAGGAGCGACGGTCAGTGGTGCAGCAATGTGGAGAGTGGTGAGTGCGGGTGACTGGTGAGTGGGGGGCGACGACGGTCACTGGCGAGATTGAGAGGGTTTCTTCTTGTATGAGAGGGTCAATGGTGAGAGTGAGAGGGTCAATGGCGAGAGCGACAGTGAGAGGGTCAATGGCGAGAGTGAAGAGAGTGAGTGGGGGGCGACGATCGACGGTGAGCTTTGGAGGCAGGGTTGCGAGGGTTTACGAAAGGGGATGAAGGTCGCGCTTTGGAGGTGATCAGTGAGATTTGGAGGGAGAGGGTCAACGGCGAGAGTGAAGAGAGTGAGTGGGGGGCGACGATCGACGGTGAGCTTGGAGGCAGGGTTGCGAGGATGAATGAAGGTGCGTTGTTCTTTGGAGGGAATGACAAAAATTTCACTAAGTGTGTATGTGACTTTGCTTTAAGGGAAAAGAGGGAAAAAATTCACAAGTGTCAAATTTTTTGTTCTAGACACATTAGGCATCACTTTTAAAATGCACCAAAAACTTAATAAATAGGCTACTCTTTAAAAGCGTCTCCTTTGATGCAAAAAGTGAACCTATAGATATTAACCTACGGCTACATTTTATAAGTGATTTCTAAAATACCTAAGGCTACACTTTTTAAATGATGCCACAATTGTGTATCTTTTTCTCATATAAAAAGGCAACACGGAAAAAAGCGTAGCCTATTCATTCTTTTCAAATGTAGCTTAAAAAAAGTGTGGCTGAATGGATATTTTTCTTGTAGTGTATGAGTTGTCTTGTTGCGTTGTGCGTCATAGACATATTCTTCCCCTTCAATTCGTTAGAGAATTGACCTGTTCATACATATATTGTGTTTTGTAAATAAACTGTAAAAGAAAAAGGTGCTAGTATTATTTTGTGCAGTTAATATAGAGTCTTATTGTACACAATATTTTCGTAGTTTTGTTTTGTAGCACATCTTTTAATTTGTTTCGTACACCAGCATTTAGAACTTTATTCTCCTTCTTTTTGTTTCGGCATCTTTTCTTTTTTTATTTATAGTTTTTACTACAACATTTTTAGTTTAAGATAATTTTTATTTAAAATAATATTTAATAAAAATTATCTTAGATAAACAAAAATAACATTTTTAATGAGTTATTTTTGAGTAAGATAAAGATAACAAAATTTTTGGTCACCCTAAAAAGAGT
>NC_029790.2:91580381-91585992 GCF_000816755.2 Arachis ipaensis
GAACAAATAACATTTATAAAAAATTATCTAAAATTATTCATAATTAAAAATTTTAGAAGAAAACTCTTAATCATATCCCACCAATTATTTTCTCAATCAAATAACTTTAAAAAAAAACAATGCTTCAGTTCATTATACTATCCTAAGCCCTAACATACATAACCCAATAAGTCACTGCTACACGCTCTTTCTCCCCTACCAATCGTCTGTAAATAGTGCACAAAATCTAAATTTGATTCTTCGATATTCTTTTTCATAGACTCTTATTGTAACACTTGAGTATACATATTATTGTTAAGCTGATATTTTGACTATATTTTTTTTGTCCATGTAAATTTGACTGCAGCTTGCTTATGGTTGGATGAAGTTTTATGATGAGATAAAGACAATTCTTGGCACGATGGTGAAGCACAAAATCTTTAGTTTCAAATGAAAAAACTAATTTCTTTTTTGTTCAAGTTCATTATGAGAAAAACATGTATTTTGTTTATTTATATTTATTATTTATTTGACTTGGTAACTTAACAAGTATATTAATTGGCACTTGGAACACCTTTTTATATACATGCAAGATATATTATTAACTTATTCTCCCTATATTCATTAAATTGAATTTAGATATTTAAATGTTTTTAGTGTGTGTTATATATCCTTCAAATGTCATATAAATATAAAAAAGATAAAAAATATATTGCTTTAGATATAAAAACTCAATAAGGTGTTGCTTTAGGAATTAGAAAAAGATAACTGCAAATAAACTTAGACAAATGTTGCTTTAGCTTTATGAAAAAATAACTAGAAAAAACTTATACAAGTGTTACTTTAGGTATATGAAAAGACAACTTAAAAAAATTTGGACAAGTGTTGCTTTATGTATTAAAAAATATAATTCGTAAAAAATGTTGTCATAAAGTCTTTATTAAAGTATTGTATTTGAGTCTTCTAAAGCAACCCTTACATAACGTTACTTTTTTTAGTAGAAAAGACAATGTTTCTTAAAGGTTGCATGAAAAGAGTTCCATTTGATACACAAAAGCGTTGCCTTACATTAAAGGTAGCACTTTTCTTTATTTTAGACAATGTTTCTTAAAGGTTGCATGAAAATAGTTCCCTTTAATACACAAAAACGTCGGCTTAGATTAAAGGTAGAATTTTTTTTTATTTTAGACAATATTTTTGAAGGGTTGCCTCATTCTGAATTTGTTGTAGTATTATCATAGTTAAGAGTTTATAAACAAATTTAAATATCAAAATTTATAATTAAATAAAAAAAATAATAATCACTCGTGTAAAAAAAAAATAACAAAACTTAAAAATTAATATTGCTTATGTTACATTAATACATGAGATAGAATTTCACATATAACCAATTATAATAGTTCTAAAATAAGGAGATAATTTTATATTAGCAAATATTTTCTAGAACAAATTGAAGCGGTTAATCTTTATGTAAGCATACATATGCCTTGCAGGAATCTATCAAAAGCAACACGACAAATAAACACTTAGTCATATTAAGTTCATATCATAAATTAAAATATATTATTTTAGTATATAAGTAATAGATACTCAACTGAAACTTCTTCTTAAGAATCTCATTAGTAGAGTTAACTTTTCAAGATACGAACTCCGAATATGATTTTTTGTTATTGCCATAAAAAAATCACAAATGTTATTACAAAAGAAGGTTTATGTTTAGTGCAAAGCAACTACCATTGTGATATATCATTAAAGAATTTGATTGGTAAATTAAACAAATAAATTAGAGTTCATATATTCAGATGAGTAAATTACAAATATGAAAAAAAAAGGTGGTTAATAAATTATTAGTAAACTAAAAAAACTAACAACAATCAATAATAAGTCAATAATTAACTCAAAAAATTAAGAATCTAAAATTAATTCAGAGAATTAACAACAATCAATACTAATTAACTCATAAAATAATTAACTCAGACAATAATAAATTAAAAAAAATTAATAATCAATCAAAACACCACCAACTCAGAACAAACCATAAATTACATCCTACCTAACCTAATATTATTTAATTTTTAATTACACTAAATTAATGTAACAAATTCTAATCACACAATTCATTAAAAATTTTAATCAAGAATTTAATAAAATACCTAATAAAATCCTAAACAAACAAAAAAATCTAAAAAAATATAAAAATTATAAGAAAATTACCTCTGATAGTGGCTGCAGGATAGTGGAAGAGTGGAAGTGACAGGAGGCAGCATTAAAACCTATGATGGTGGAGTTAGGGTTTAGTAATATAACAAACAACAAAAAGAAAAATGGACAGTAACCTTACCTTTGGTGCGGTGGACTTCAATCCCAGTGACGACAACGTGGTGGCAACCTCCGATGGCAAGGGACACCAACAGCGACAGCATAGGCTTTCCATGGAGACTCTAGCAGTAATGATGACGACGTGCTGATCTGTAATAATAATGGGGGCAAAGTGACGATGACGGCAGCTCTAGGTGGTGGCATAGCAACCTTCTTCAATAGGGGAGAGGGAGAGAGACGAGAGAGAGAGAGAGGGGGGAGGGAGAGAAAGAGAAGAAGAGAGAGAGTTTTCAAAAGTGAGGTGGAGGAGTTTCATGTTTGAATTTTACCCCAAATTTACTAGAGGAAAAAATCTTACTGTAAAGTCTTCGTCGTTGTCTAAATGCCACGTTTCACTAAATTTTATTACTGTAAAAAAATTATGATGGTAAATTTGGCGTTAATAAAATTAATTTTTGCTCCTCTATTTACCGTTGGATTTAGCTACAAAATTTTAAATCCAACAGTAATTTATTTGAGGGACGAATTTTCACTTGTAACCGTTGAAAAAATTGTCAACAAATCTGCCGGTAACATCCGTCGCTAAATTCAACAGTAAATCTGATGGTATTAAGCGCATTTCTCGTAGTAGCTTGATCAACATAGTGAATTAGAGGAATAGTAACATCACACCATCACCATCACCATCTTCATACCTCTGCTAGAAAATTCTCTAGAAGGCTCAAGCTCACCCGAGAGCGATGATCTATACATGGAGAATAATGAATCGATCCCTGACAATGAAAGCAAATATGCAAAAGAGGGGGCATCAATTTGACATCCTTATGCCTAATTTGCTAAAAAAAATGGTAACGACTCAATTTTTGGTATGCCATGGTCATACAAGAAGCCAAGCGTCCCCAACCTGTTCTCTTAATATTTGACTATTTTAATATATGAGCATGTGCCTTGTTAGAGCATTGCCAATTTTACGAGTAAATTTTTCATTTTTAAAGCATTGAGATGAAATAAAGGATTAAAAACAAATAAATATACACAAGCAGAAAAATAATAGAACATAAAAAAACATAAAACATAACTGATAATATACATCATGTACACTATAAATAGAACATGCAGAGTTTACAAAAGATCAGCTCAGTATACATCCTCGTTGACCCTAAATAGCTAATATATACATGACACCCACGGGTCTTGGCCCATACAAAAAGCCACTAAGCTAACGCCTGATGCGTGAGCATCTTTCCTATCTTTTCCTAGTGAATTTGCATTCAATTTATTGAGTTTAATCAAGAATTAATTATCTTTTAGCCACTATGGATGCTACTTTGATTTGTGTACTGTTCTTTTTATTTTAGGTAGCATTCGGCTGGATTTGATGGAGTTTCCACAAAAAAAGAGAAGAAGGCGAATGATGCTATCAACCCTGACCTCTCTGTACTCAAACCTAAATAACTTGAGCTACAGAGGTCCAATAGATGTGATTCAAGTGGCATTAGAAAGCTAACATCTAGAGCTTTCCAACGATGTATAATAGTTCATACTTCTTTTCCACCAAGTCTTCCAAGGCTGCGCCTAACTTGAGATTTCTCAAGTTAGGCGCAAGGAACAACAACAACACGCAACAATTGTCTTGACTCCTTAAGTAAGGCGCAACAAATCTCCAAGTAAGGCACAAGACTCATCAAAAGCACGCAACATTTGGTTGATGCATTCAAGTAAGGTGCGCTCAATTCTCAAGTTAGGCGCAATGCAAAACAATAACACGAAAGTGACACCCCTTTCACTCAAGTTAGGCGCAAGGTATCCTTAAGTAAGGCGCAGTATATGAGCTTGGATCGCCCTTCCTCACTGCATCCCTGATAAACCCATATTTTATGATGTATTTTGTGCTTAGTTTGAGTGATTTATTCAATCCTTCACCCACTTATTCATGTTAATTGCATGGTTTTACTTTCCCTTCCCTATTATGTGATGTATGTGAAAAACATGTTTCCTATGCTTTAAAATTAATTATTTTAATTACCTTTATTTCTATTCGATGCCGTGATTAGTGTGTTGAGTAGTTTCAGATCTTCTAAGGCAGGAATGACTCAAAGGATGGAAATGAAACATACAAAAATGGAAGAAAAGCGCAAAATGGAGTCCTTGAAGAAACTGGTATCCACGCGATCGCATGGACGACGCGATCGCGTGCCAAGCGCGAATCAGCAGCGACGCGGCCGCATGACTGACGCGACCACGTGGCAAGGAAAAGCTCCGAATGACGCGACCGCGTGACCCACGCGGACGCGTGACAGAGGCTGTGCACCAGAAATTGCAGAAAACGCTCATAGCGAATTCTAAAGCCCTTTTTGGCCCAAATCCAAGTCCAGAAGGCATAGACCAGAGGTTATGAAGTGAAGGAATGCATCCATTCAAGGAGAGCTCGCCAATTTCCACTTCTCATGTTTTAGATCTAGTTTTGAGAGAGGTTCTCTCCTCTCTCTCTCTTAGGATTAGGATTTAGGACTTCTCTTAGTTTTAGGAGTAACTCTCAATCCCAGGTTCTTTATTTTTATTTATTTTTCCAATTTAGTTTATGAACTCTTCATGTTAGATTACAATTTCACTTATTAATGTTATTTGAGGTATTTCAATTCATGATTGGTTTCTTTAATTTATGTTATTGTTGCTTTACATCTGAAGGCATTTTTATTCCAGCAATTTTACTTTTTCTTCTTTTGGTTTTGATTAAGAAAGCAGTAACTCAGGAGTTATCTTATCTCAACATAATTGATAACTGTTATCTTTGCTAATTGAATTGAACTTCAATAATCCCAACCTTTTCTTAGAAAATAAATAGGATTCGAAGATCAAGCTAATTAGTCCCTTGACTTTCCTTTGCTTTAGTAAAGGTTGACTAAGTGGAATTAAGATTCGACTTTCATTGTTGTTGATAAGAATAACTAAGCCTGGACTTCCAATTTCTCATACCTTGCTAAAAGTTTGCTTTACAGTATTTGTTTATTTATTTTAATTGCTATTTAAATCAACTGTCATATTTGTCCCTCATTCTTAAAACCCCCAATTCTACAATCTCCATAACCAATAATAAGAACATACTTCCCTGCAGTTCCTTGAGAAGACGACCCGAGGTTTGAATACTTCGGTTATCAATTTTTAAGGGGTTTGTTACTTGTGACAACCAAAACGTTTGCACGAAAGGGATTTCTGTTGGTTTAGAGACTATATCTACAACGCGACTGTTTTTATGAAATTCTTTACTGGCAAAAATCCCCGACGTCAAAATGGCGCCGTTGCCGGGGAACTA
>NC_029790.2:91586005-91588176 GCF_000816755.2 Arachis ipaensis
TTTGTTGAAGGAAATAGAAGTTACAGTAGGAATATGCATCAAGGTCAGACCAATCAAGAATGGATGGAGCCAAGAGGATCTAATCAACCCTTTAGGCAACAACACCCTCCAAGATATCATGGACAACGACCATTCTACAATGCATACCCAGCTGATAGATATGGTGGACAATCTTGTAACTACCAACAAGCCCCACCCCGTGCCCATAGACCAACCTCTCAACATAACCTCGAACCGCCCCACTCACAAGCTTCTCTTCACCAATCGCCACCGTATGATCCTTTCCTACCCCAGTTCCAACCCAATCACTCCCAAGCACCACCACTTCCCTATGTCTCATGCCCAAATCCATCACCCCGAGAATCAGAGGTTTGCCTCAAGGCAACAGTAAATAAACTTCAAGCAACTATTTGACAACTGGAGCAAGCAGTAATTCAATTAGTTTCTAGATGCGCGAACATTCAAGGACCAACCACAGCCCCATGTGGACAATCTAATGAAGAGCGTAGCATGAAGGAGATATTAGAAACTCCAGTGGACAAGACAGAGCAGGAATTCGTACTCGAACAAGTAGAAGAAGCTGTCATTGTACAAGAAGAAGAGTTGGTTGAAAATTTAGGAGACGCTGAACCTCCATGGGAATCCAGAGCTGAGGAGAACTCCGTCAAAGACCTTACAGTTAATGCTAAGGAGGATATTGCACAATCCCCAAGGCAAGTCGTTTATGAAGAACTAGACGGAATAACCCAGGACACAAATTCCCTTGATAATGATAGTCGCAAGTCAAGCTCTCTTAGTAATGAACTTGCATCCGCAAGTGAATTCTCTGAGATCGAAAAATCTTCCCCAAATGAATATGAAGATGATGCAGAGGTAGATTTCTCTCAACCTCCCATCTATGACTCAAGTGATGAGGAAGACATAGAAGACTTTGACCAGGACTCAGATGCATTTGAAGAACTTTACAAGAAAGTAGAGGAATTCACAGAAGAACACAAGGGAGTAGAACTCACAGAACCATTGGAATCACCTACCCCAAGGCCATTACCGCCTAATACAAGCTTCAAGTGGGTACAATCCTTAACCTTTAACTTTATTTATTCACTTGAATATGGTTTACTTGAAACAGATGGCCAGTTTAGAGCTCTATGCGGCTTTAAGAGTAAGAGGGAAATGGCTCGTGCTCAGAGCTGGTGTACAAGGTTCAATAAGGTTCCATGCTTCAACTTGAAGTGCACGGATTGGTATCAAGCTCAATTGAATGGATCTCGGAAAACGTTTGGTCACTATGGTGAGAATCTACTTTCTAAATCGCTCGAATGGAAAAATATAGATCAAGACGGAGGCGAATCTATTCTGACATTCGTCACCCCGGAAGCCTGCAAATCTGTTTGAAGCTGCTCAGAAGCTTTACATGCCTAGTTTGGGACTCCGGAGGCTATTGGCATTCCAAGCACTGGTGGAGATTTCTGGATGAATTTAAACACAAGCCACCATAACAGGAAGCTCTTCAAATGTCCAACTTAAGGACTTTAACTAAAAGTGCTAGGTGGGAGACAACCCACCATGGTATGATCGTTCCTTTTGCAATTTTAATCTTATTTAGTTTTGTTTGCTTTTGAATTTTATTTTATTTTATTGAACCTGGAATCATGCACAGCATTCACATCAAGCACTGCATTCTGCATATTGCATTCCGCATTCTGCATATAAAAAAAAAGAGAGGGTGCGCGACGCGTCCGCATCACTCATGCGATCGCGTCAAATGGCGAACTACACTTCCCACGCAACCGCGTCATCCACGCGGCCGTGTGACCTAGAGATCGGCGTCAACGTCCAGAAAGTTAGGCTGGAATCGTGCGGCCGTTGTGCGTCTAGCACAAAATGGCCCACGCGATCGCATGCCCCATGCGATCGCGTCACATGCACACAACCAATCCCACACGACCGCGTGAGCGACGCGATCGCGTCGCATGGATTGCACAATTCCCAATAGGAGACAGAGAGTTGCCCTGGAACGACGCTGGATTCGTGCGTTTAGCACAATTTTCAGCGACGCGATCGCATGCCCCATGCGATCGCGTCATCCCTTCTTTTACCCCCTCCATGCGATAGCGCGCCTCACGCGATCGCGTCAACCCCATTTTCACCCCAACCACGCGACCGCGTGC
>NC_029790.2:91588231-91610704 GCF_000816755.2 Arachis ipaensis
TTTTTGTTCATGTTAGGATAGTTAGATATGCATGTTGTAGTGGATTTTAGGTTGTTAGGTAGCCTAGGATGTGGTTAGTGGATTTAGGTCTGTTTATTTGCACTATTCTTGTTTCTATTTTATCAAATTTGCAAATCTATTGCTGCTGTGATCTTGTTCATATGCTGTACTTTCATGCATTTGCTGCTCTTTACATTGAACTTTCATGTTTATATTCCGTATATGTAATTGCAAGCTTTAATTTGGATTCATATGAACTGCTTGTTTGCTGTTTATTTTTTGGGAAAGTCCTATTTTAGCCGGAATGCTACCCAAATTTCTGTGAAATATTTCTGTTCATGTCTTGGTTTTGGCATTTTCAACTATGCTTTCCTATAATTTCACCAAACCAATTCATGAATGCTTAGGCATGCATTCTTATTTTCTTTGATCTCCTGGTTCATAAACTGCAATTTTGATGTTTGATTCCTATTTTTGCTTTCTTTATCTCTATTTGAATCATCATCAAACTGTTTTACTTGTTTAAATATGAGTTACCTATAGCTTCTACCTGTGATTACTTGTTACTTAGTCTATTTTCATTATGCCTCTTACTTTAACCCATTTTTCACTAACTCACTAATTTTAACTCTAACCAACCTAACCTTTTCAAGACTTCTTTTCTTTCTTTTCTTTCACTTTTTTTTAACATTCTAACCCAGGCATGATGTTAATTTTTTCTATTTAACTTGCATTCAATTACATTTTGGATTGTGATTTCTTCTTTTCAGACTTTTCACTCATATACAATCCTAAATGCACATTATACTTAACTCATATTCATTATCCTATTGCTCCTTTGCCACTTTGTGTTTTCTTTGACTATTTGCCTATTTGCTTTCCTATTTTTACTATATCCTGGTTTTCTGTTTTTCAGGATGTCAGATTCCCAGAGACGGGGCAAAAACAAGGCCACTACTGGCAAAAGGAAACGAGGCGAAGCCTCCGTGTCTATCATCGACCTCATGCACGACGCCTCGTTGTGGGAGAAAGCCTTTACCCCGCAGGAGAAGGCCGACCAGCTACTTCCCGCCACTGACCCAGTAAAGTTTGCAAACCGATACTGTGAGTTGAAGTATCCGGTGTTTGCAAACTCCAGAAACCTATACCTGGAGCGGACTTTAAAGATCCCAGAAGAACTCCAGCAATACACCTCTAATAAGATCAAACAACGAGGCTGGTTCTTTCTGGAGAGATCTCTGACTGAGGTTAATGTATCTTGGGTTAGGAAATTCTACTGCAACTACTTCAAAACTTCCCTAGATGCAGTAAACCTCAGAGGGAAGCAGATATTGGTTACTGAGGAGGCAATAGAAGAGGTTCTGAAACTTCTGCCTAAGACTGATCAGACAGATGGCTATCAGAAAGCTGAGGAGGCAGATGCGCCCGAGGCAGAGACCCATCCCCAGGGAGAGGCAGAGCAGGCAGACACCCAGCAGGCAGCACCCCAGCAGATCCAGGCTGTAGATCCTGAGATCCCCATTTAGACAGTCCCTCCTCTCCAGCAGTCGGACATTCAGCCAGCCACCACAGAGACACCAGCTACCATCCCTTCCAGTGATGACACCCCTTCACACCCTGCGTGAGTGAGCATCAGGGACGATGCTTCATTTTAAGTGTGGGGAGGTCGCCATCTCTGGCGTATTATTTTGGTGAACCACTACAGACTCTTTTTCTTTTATTTTGGATATTTTTTTTGTATTTTTCTCTTTATTTTTATTTTTATTTTCTGAGTACTTATACATTGCTTTTATGTATTTTTACTCTATTTTTGCATCTTGCACTTTAGTTCATATCTTAGTTATTTAGTTTAGTTTGCAATTCTAACTTATTAGTGGATTAATTAGTATAGTTTACCCTTTTTATCATAAGATAGTTAGTTTAAATTGAAAATATAAAAAGGAAGTAAGCTAGGAACTTGAACATAACAAATTTAAATCCATAAACCTTGTATATATAGCATTACATCATGTAGTTAAGTTAACAACACTTCATCAAGGAGAAACACTAGAACTTTAAAGCCATTCAATATAATTTTTACATTGAGAATAATGAGAATTTTTAACTAAACCTGCATGACATACATAAGTGATAAATGATTTTTGAGCTAGAGAACACATAGCCTGTGAGTTTTGAGCTTAATTATATGGTTACATTTAAACCATAATTTTTATTCCTGTGTGTTCCGCCCTTCTTTTATATTCTGGTATTCTTTACTTTGTTTTAATCTATATGTCCAATTATAGAATATAGAATATAGAATATAGATACATACCAAAAGAATGATTGAGGCCATTATTTGATTTTAGCTCACTTATTCCAAAAATAACCTACCTTTCACATCACCCTTGTTAGCCCCCTTGAGCCTTTAAACCCCTTTTATTCTATTTAGCCACATTACTAGCCTTAAGCAGAAAAACAAAATAAAATTCTAAGTTGAATCCTTAGTTAGCTTAAGATAGAAAATTACGAATAGTTTAAAATGTGGGAAACCTATTGGGAATATGGATGATAAAAACAAGAGGTAGAAAAATTGAAAAGGATAAAAATAACTCAAAATAAGAAATTTTGGGAAGCATGCTCATGAGAAATCAAAGTGATTAAATTACCATGTGTATTTAAAAAAAAAAGGTTATTTTTCAGTATTTAATAAAGGGGATACAAAAAGAATTCCCCAAATGCAAAATAAAAGCAATGCACATGGGATAAAAAAAAATTGAAACATGAGCATCTAACATTAAGTGGGAAAATATGGGAAAATAGGTAAAGAAGTTTTGTTTTACTAAGTATGTATGTTAGGTGAGATCTTAGTCTAATTAAGGATTCACTTATTAGCTCAATTAGCCTTATACATATATCCTTGGAATTAGCATGAGGACATGCTATTGTTTAAGTGTGGGGAGGTTGATAAACCCATATTTTATGATGTATTTTGTGCTTAGTTTGAGTGATTTATTCAATCTTTCACCCACTTATTCATGTTAATTGCATGGTTTTACTTTCCCTTCTCTATTATGTGATTGATAAACCCATATTCATGAGTTCTTTTGTGCTTAATTTGAGTGATTTATACAATCCTTCACCTGCTTATTCACATTAATTGCATGGTTTTACTCCCCCTTCCTTATTATGTCATATTGTGAAAAAACATGTTTCCTAAGCTTTAAAAATTAATTATTTTAATTACCTTTATTTCCATTCGATGCCGTGATCAGTGTGTTGAGTAGTTTCAGATTTTCTAAGGCAGAATAACTTAAAGGATGGAAAAGGAAACATACTAAAATGGAAGGAGAAAGCAAAACGAAGCTTTAAGGAAACTGGTATCCACGCGATCGCATGGACGACGCAATCGCGTGCCAAGCACGAATCAGCAGCGACGCGGCCGCATGATTGACGCGACCGCGCGCCTTAAGCAGAACGCATATGACGCGGTCGCATGACTGACACGACCGCGTGGCAAGAAAAAGCTCCAAATGACGCGACCGCGTGACCCACGCGGACGCGTGACAGAGGCCACGCATCAGAATTTACAGAATACGCCCCCAGCGAATTCTGAAGCCCTTTTTGGCCCAGATCCAAGTACAGACAGCATAGACCAGAGGTTATAAAGTGTGGGAATGCACCCATTCAAAGGGAGCTCGCATATTTTACTTTTCAATGATTTAGATTTAGTTGAGAGGGAAATCTTCTCTCTCTCTTTTAGGATTTATGATTTCTTCTTGTTTTAAGAGTAACTCTGGATCCCAGGTTTAATGTTCTTTTATTTTAGTTTTACTTTTATTTATTTATTCCAACATTTGAATTGATTATTATAATTTGATTTAAGAATCCTTCCATGTTACAGACTGTTATTTGAATTAATGATAATCGAGGTATTTTCAGTTCATGATTGTTCTCTTCGATTTAAGTTACCATTGCTTCCCATCTAAGGATATTTTTATTGTTCCAGCAATTTTATTTTTTCCCCTTTTGGTTCTGGTTAAGAATTTAGTAACTCAACAGTTATTAAACTCAACATAATTGATAATCGTTATCTTGCTAATTGAGCTGAACTTGAGTAATCCCAACCTTTTCTTAGGAAATAAATAGGATTCAAAGGTCAATTTAATTAGTCCCTTGACTTTCCCTTGTCTTAGTACAGGTTGATCAAGGGGAGTTTAGATTCAACTTTCATTATAGTTGAGAGAGATAACTACGTTGGACCTCTAACTTCTCTCGCCTTGCGAAAAGTCTGCTTTATAGTATTTATTTATTTTAATTGCTATTTACTTTACTTGTTATTCAAATTACTTGCTTTTTATCTTCTAAACCCCGATTACAACCTTTATAGCCAATAGTAAGAACATACTTCCTCGTAGTTCCTTGAGAAGACGACCCGAGGTTTGAATACTCGGTTAACAATTTCTAAAGGGGTTTGTTACTTGTGACACCCAAAATTTTTGTACGAAGGGACTTTTGAAGGTTTAGAAACTATACTTGCAACGAGGATTTATCCGCAAATTTCTAGACCACGCAAAAGTTCTCTCGTCAAAAATGGCGCCGTTGCCGGGGAACTGCTAACGTGTGCCTTATTATTGGTTATTGTAAATATTTTTCTTTTGCTTGTTTATTTATTTTTGTTTTTCCTTTTTATCTTTATTTGCTGCTATGAACTCTCACCCCTCTCGCTTTGAGTTTGGTTCTAATGTTGTTAAGGGAAATAGAAGTTACAGCAGGAACGTGCATCAAGGTCAGACCAATCAAGGATGGATGGAACCAAGAGGATCTAATCAACCCTTTTGGCAGCAACACCCTCCGAGATATCCTGGACAAAGACCATTCCACAATGCATACCCAGCTGAAAGACATGGTGGATAACCTTGTAACTACCAACAAGTCCCACCCCGTACATATAAACCACCCTTTCAACATAACCTTGAACCACCACACTCACAAGCTTCTCTTCACCATTCGCCACCATATGATCCATCCTTACCCCAATACCAATCCAATCGCTCCCAATCACCACCACTTTCCTTTGTAGCATGTCCAAGTCCAGCAACCCAAGAAACAGAGGATCACCTAAGAGAAACAGTAATTAAATTTCAAACAACCATTAAACAACTGGAGCAAGCGATGATTCAATGGGCTTCTAGGTGCTCAAATATACAAGGATCAACCACAGCTCCATGTGGACAGCCCAATGAAGAGCAGAGCATGAAGGAAGTGCCAGAAACTCCAGTGGACAAGACAGAGCATGAATTTATACTGGAACAATTAGAAGAAGTAGTCTTTGTTCAAGAAGAAGAGTTGGTTGAAGATCTAGGAGATGCTGAACCTCAATGGGAATCCAGAATTGAGGAAAACTCCGTCCAGGATACTACAGTTGATGCTAAGGAGGATATTTCTCCAAGGCAAGTCGTTTATGAGGAATCAGACGGAATAATCCAAGAAGCAAATTCCCTTGATGATGATAGTCACAAGTCTAGCTCTCTTGGTGATGAACTTGCATCCTCAAGTGAATTCTCTGAGATCGAAGAATCTTCCCCAAGTGAATACGAAGATGGTGCAGAGGTAGATTTCTCTCAACCTCCAATCTATGACTCAAGTGATGAGGAAGACATAAAAGACTTTGACCAGGACACAGATACAATTGATGATCTTTGCAAAGAAGTGGAGGAATTCACAAAAGAGCCCAAGGAAACGGAACTTACAGAACCACCAAAAACACCTATCCCAAGGCCATTACCACCTAATACAAGCTTCAAGTGGGTACAATCCTTAACTTATAACTTTACTTATTCACTTGAATATGGTTTGCTTGAAACAGATGGCCAGCTTAGAGCTCTCTGCGGCTTTAAGAGTAAGAGGGAAATGGCTCGTACCCAGAGCTGGTGCACAAGGTTCAATAGGGTTCCACGCTTCACCTCGAAGTACACGGATTGGTATCATGCTCAATCACATGGATCACAGAAAACGTTTGGTCACCAAGGTGAGATTCTACTTTTTAACCCGCCCGAATGGAGACATGTAGATCAAGACGGAGGCGGATTTAAAAGCAAGCCTTGGAATCCTGGAGTTTATTCTGACATTTGTCATCCTAGGAGCCTAACAATATATTTAAAGTTGTTCGGAAGCTTTGCGTGCTTAGTTCGGGACCCCGGAGGCTATTGGCATTCCAAGCACTGGTGGAGATTTTTGGACGAATTTAAACATAAGCCACCATAACAGGATGCCCCTCCAATGTCCAACTTAAGGACTTTAACTAAAAGTGCTAGGTGGGAGACAACCCACCATGGTATGGTCGCTTCTTTTTCAATTTATTTCTTGTTAATTGCTTTCATTTTTTTCCTTTTTCATTTTAATTTATTAAACCTGGAATCATGCATAGCATTCATGTTAATCATTGCATTCTGTATTTTTCATGCATATATATATATAAAGGGTGCACGACGCGACCGCATGCCCTATGCGATCGCGTCATATCGCGGAAAACACCACCCGCGCGACCGCGTGACCCACGCGGCCGCGTGATATATATATCGGCGTAAGGATCCAATGAACAGAAAGTTAGGCTGGAATCGTGCGGCCCTTGTGCGTTTCGCACAAATTGGCCCACGCGATCGCATGCCCCATGCGATCGCGTCACTTGCACAATACCAATCCCACGCGACCGCGTGAGCGACGCGATCGCGTCGCATGGTTTGCACATCACCCCAAAAGGAGACAGAGAGTTGTGCTAAAATGGCGCTGGAGTCGTGCGTTTAGCACAAATTCCAGCGACGCGATCGCACGACCCACGCGATCGTGTCACCCTTCTTTTCCCCCTCCCATGCGATCGCGCACCCCACGCGACCGCGTCACTCCCATTTTCGCCCAACCACGCGACCGCGTGCCCCACGCGGCCGTGTGGATTCGAAAATATAACCCCCCAGCCCGTGAACCCTATCAGTCGCGAACCCGCACTCCCCTTCTTCTATCACTAACCCAAAACCCTCGCCGCCACTGCCCCCATCAGCTGCCACCGCGCCGGATGCCGCCGCAGCCACCTTCTTCCCCGTTCCACCCCTTCCGCCTACCAGGTTCCGCAAAACGCAACCCACTTTTATCCGTTCGTCATTTTTTTTTCTGTACTTTTTTCCGTTTCTGTTCATCATTAGGATAGATAGATATGCATGCTGTAGTGGATTTTTAGGTTGTTAGGTAGCTTAGGCTCTGGTTAGTGGATCTAGGTCCTTTTATTTGCACTGCTCCTGTTTATGTTTTATCATAACTGCAATTTTGCTGTTCCTGTGACCTCGTTCATATGTTGTGATTTCTTGCAATTGCTGCTTGTTACTCCAAACTTTCCTGTTTCTATTCATTGTGGTAACTGCAGCTAGTTTTTAAATTCATATGAACTGCTATGATTGCTGTTTATTTTCTGGGATAATCCAATTTTAGCCAGAATGCTGCCCAAATTTTTTTTAAAAAAATTTTTTTTTTTCATTCATGTTTTGGTTTGGCATTTCTGAACTCTGTTTTACTCTGCTTTACCCAAACCATTTCATGAATGCTATGGCAGACTTTCTTATCCTCTTTGATTTCCTGGTTGATAAACTGCATTTGTGATTCACTGATTCCAATTTTTGCTTTCTTTATTTCTATTCGAATCAGCATCACCCTGTTTTCCTTGTTCGATTATGAGTACTTCTATTCTTACCTGTGAATCCTTGTTATATGTAATTTTTCTATGTCACTTACTTTAACCCGCACTTTACTAACTCCCTAATTTTATTTACTAACTTCTTTTTCAAATTCTAACCATACTAACACTTTTAATCTCTTTTCTGATTATTTTCACTTTCCTCTAACTTTCTAAACATGGCATATTGATTATTTTTCCATTTAACATAAATTCAATCACATTTCATTTACTCATCTTCCTTATTCTATTTCTCCTTTGCCGCTTTGAGTTTCCTTTGTTTAATTGCCTATTTTCTTTTCTATTTTATCCATATCCTGATTTTCTGTTTTTCAAGATGTCTGCCTCACAGAGGAAAGGAAAAGGCAAGGCTACTGGTAAGCGCAAGAGAGGAGATTCCTCCCAGTCCATCATTGCTCTAATGCATGATTCTTCATGGCGGGAGAAGAACTTCACACAGCAGGAAAAAGCTGACCAGCTGCTCCCTGCGACTGATCCTATAAAATTTGCAAACCGGTACTGTGAGTTGAGGTACCTGGCTTTTGCAAACTTCAGAAATCTATACCTGGAACGAACTCTGAAGATTCCAGAAGCCCTCCAGCAATACACCACTGAGCAAATTAAGTAGAGGGGCTGGTTCTTTCTGGAGAGAACACTGACAGAGGTCAATTCATCTTGGGTACGGGAATTCTACTACAACTACTATCTCACTACCCTCGATGCAGTGAACCTGAGAGGGAAACAAATTCTGGTCACTGAAGAGGCCTTAGAGGACATTTTCCGGCTCCCAGCCAAGTCCGATCAGCCTGATGGTTATTCAAAGGCTGAAGAGGACATGCGCCAGATGAAGTTTGATTGGGATGCCGTAAAGGCACGGATAGCTCTCGACCCGAAAATTCCTTGGGAGATGGGTCAGGACACTACCATGCCTAGAGGGATCAAGAGAGCATACTTAAACGATGAGGCTCAGTTATGGCATCAGATCTTGAGTAATTATGTGATGCCGAGTACTCACGAGACGGAGATCCCGACTACTATGATCACCCTCCTTTGGTGTGTACTGGAGGGTAAGGACCTTTATCTACCACGTTTCATTCGGCACTATATGGCCAGGGTCCACGTCCGAGGCACCCTCCCCTTTCCATATCTAGTTACACAGCTTGGCCGTCGAGCTGACGTGCCATGGGAGGATGCCGATGAGAGACCACCAGCGGCGGATTGCAGGAAGATCATTCCGCACAGCCGGAACTTCTTAGCCCTGGGCCACAGACCAGCACCATTCACTGCTACTGATGAGTCAGCCCCACAGTCTGTTGGACCCTCTTCCTCCACTGCTGCACCACCTACCCCTGCTACCACCACTGCACCTCCACCTGCCACAGATCCCGTCTATCATCTGGTGCACCGCTTGTTCCGATGACTTGACCAGATGGAGCGTCGCAACAAGCGGTGCTATGAGCACCTAAAGCTGATGATACGATCCGGTGACATCTTCTCCGAGCCCGACACACCATTCGAGGCATCTGAGGAGGAGGCGGATGCCCCCGAGGCAGAGACCCATCCCCAGGAGGCAGCACCTGCCGTACCACAAGCAGCGGTCCCACATCAGATTGAGGCTGTGGATCTTGAGATCCCGATCCAGTCAGTACCTCCTCCACAGCAGCCAGACCCTCAGCCCACCACCACCACCACCACTGAGACTCCAGCTACCATCCCTCCCAGTGATGACACTCCTTCACACCCGACTTGATTGAGCATCGGGGACGATGCTTCCTTTTAAGTGTGGGGAGGTCGCCATCTCTGGCGTTTATTTTGGTGAACCACTACATACTTTTTCTTTTATTTTGGATATTTTTCTGTATTTTTCTCTTTTTCTTTTACTGTTATTTTCTGAGTACTTGTACATTGCTTTTATGTATTTTTACTCTATTTCTGCATTTTGCATCTTTAGTTCATATTTTTAGTTATTTAGTTTAGTTTGCAATTCTGATTTATTAGTAGATTAATTAGTATAGTTTATCCTTTTTAGCATAAGATAGTATAGTTTAAATTGAAAAATATAAAAAGGAAGTAAGCTAGGAAATTGAACATATCAGATTTAAATCCACAAAACTTGTATATAGCATTACATGATGTAGTTAAGCTGACAACATTTCATCAAGGAGGAACATTAAAACTTTAAAAGCCACCCTAAATAATTTTTTTATGAGAATAATGGGAATTTTTAACTAAACCTGCATACAATATATAAATGATATATGATGCTTGAGTTAGAGAACACACAGCTTGTGAGTCTCGAGCTTAAATTGTATGGTTGCATTCAAACCATAATTTCATTTCTGTGTGTTACATTTCTTTTTATTCTGATGTTCTTTCCTTTGCTTTAATCTATATGTCCAATTATAGAATATAGAATAGATACATACCAAGAGAATGATTGAGGCCATCATTTGATTTTAGCTCACTCACCCCAAATTAGCCTACCTTTTACATCACCCTTGTTAGCCCCCTTGAGCCTTTTAAAACCCCTTTATTCTATTTAGCCAAATTACTAGTCTTAAGCAGAAAAACAAAAGAAAATCCCAAGTGAATCCTTGGTTAGCTTAAGATAGAAAATCATGAATAGAGTTAAATGTGGGAAACTTTTTGCGAACATGGATGATAGAAACAAAAGGTAGAAAAAGTTAAAAGGAATAAAATAAAATTTGGGAAGCATGCTCATGAGAAAATCTAAGTGATTCAATTACCATGTGCATTAAAAAAAAAAAAGAGAGAGAGAAAGTTATTTTTTTTCAGCATTTGAATAAAAGGGGATACAAAAGAAATTTCCCAATGCAAAATAAAAATAATGCACATGGGATAAAAATAAAGAGTGAAACATGAGCATGTAACAATAAGTGGGATAATATGGGAAAATAGGTAAAGAAATTTTTGTTTTACTAAATATGTATGTTAGGTGAGATCCTAGTCTGATTAAGGATTCACTTATTAGCTCACTTGACCCTATACATAAAATCCTTACCCTTACCTTGACCCCATTACAACCTCAATTAAAGACCTCATGACTTTTTGGTATGACTATATTCTATAATTGTTGATTGGTTAGATGAAGAACAAAGCTATAGAAAGTAAGAATAAAAAGAAAAATAGAGTGAATAAACCCAATAAACACTGAGTTACTAGAGAGTAAACACAAAAATCCAGTGAGGGTTCAATAACTCATCAACATATATCTGTGCTTAAATTTACTAATTGTTTTGCAAGTTTGTACAATGTTTTCTTTCCCATCTCATTTGCTAAAATGATTTATTATTTAAGGGTTGGCTATATATATACATGACTCCTTGAGAATGTGAATTAACTTAGCTACATGTAAGCTTTGTATATGAGTGAATAAATTAGAGTTGCATGATGCATAATTCATTTAGGTAGTTGCATTTAAATTAGGTTGCATTGCATGACATTCCATCACTTTAACCTTAATTATTTACCTTGGATTTAGCATGAGGACATGCTAGTGTTTAAGTGTGGGGAGGTTGATAAACCCATATTTCATGAGTTCTTTTGTGCTTAATTGGAGTGATTTATACAATCCTTCACCTGCTTATTCACATTAATTGCATGGTTTTACTCTCCCTTCCTTATTATGTCATATTGTGAAAAAACATGTTTCCTAAGCTTTAAAAATTAATTATTTTAATTACCTTTATTTCCATTCGATGCCGTGATCAGTGTGTTGAGTAGTTTCATATTTTCTAAGGCAGAATAACTTAAAGGATGGAAAAGGAAATATACTAAAATAGAAGGAGAAAGCAAAACGGAGCTTTAAGGAAACTGGTATCCACGCGATCGCATGGACGACGCAATCGCGTGCCAAGCACGAATCAGCAGCGACGCGGCCGCATGACTGACGCGACCGTGCACCTTAAGCAGAACGCATATGACGCGGTCGCATGACTGACGCAACCGCGTGGCAAGGAAAAGCTCCAAATGACGTGACCGCGTGACCCACGCGGACGCGTGACAGAGGCCACGCATCAGAATTTACAGAATACACCCCCAGCGAATTCTGAAGCCCTTTTTGGCCCAGATCCAAGTACAGACAGCATAGACCAGAGGTTATAAAGTGTGGGAATGCACCCATTCAAAGGGAGCTCGCATATTTTACTTTTTAATGATTTAAATTTAGTTGAGAGGGAGATCTTCTCTCTCTCTTTTAGGATTTAGGATTTCTTCTTGTTTTAAGAGTAACCCTGGATCCCAGGTTTAATGTTCTTTTATTTTAGTTTTACTTTTATTTATTTATTCCAACATTTGATTTGATTATTATAATTTGATTTAAGAATCCTTCCATGTTACAGACTGTTATTTGAATTAATGATAATCGAGGTATTTTCAGTTCATGATTGTTCTCTTCGATTTAAGTTACCATTGCTTCCCATCTAAGGATATTTTTATTATTCCAGCAATTTTATTTTTTCCCCTTTTGGTTCTGGTTAAGAATTTAGTAACTCAACATTTATTAAACTCAACATAATTGATAATCGTTATCTTGCTAATTGAGCTGAACTTGAGTAATCCCAACCTTTTCTTAGGAAATAAATAGGATTCAAAGGTCAATTTAATTAGTCCCTTGACTTTCTCTTGTCCTAGTACAGGTTGATCAAGTGGAGTTTAGATTCAACTTTCATTATAGTTGAGAGAGATAACTACGTTGGACCTCCAACTTCTCTCACCTTGCTAAAAGTCTGCTTTATAGTATTTATTTATTTTAATTGCCATTTACTTTACTTGTTATTCAAATTACTTGCTTCTCATCTTCTAAACCCCTATTACAGCCTTTATAGCCAATAGTAAGAACATACTTCCTCGCAGTTCCTTGAGAAGACGACCCGAGGTTTGAATACTCGGTTAACAATTTCTAAAGGGGTTTGTTACTTGTGACACCCAAAACGTTTGTACGAAGGGACTTTTGAAGGTTTAGAAACTATACTTGCAACGAGGATTTATCCGCAAATTTCTAGACCACGCAAAAGTTCTCTTGTCAGTGATGTATGTGAAAAACATGTTTCCTATGCTTTAAAATTAATTATTTTAATTACCTTTATTTCCATTCGATGTCGTGATTAGTGTGTTGAGTAGTTTCAGATCTTCTAAGGCAGGAATGACTCAAAGAATGGAAAGGAAACATACAAAAATGGAAGGAAAGCGCAAAATGGAGTCCTTGAAGAAACTGGTATCCACGCGATCGCATGGACGACGTGATCGCGTGCCAAGCGCGAATCAGCAGCGACGCGGCCGCATGACTGACGCGACCGCGCGCCTTAAGCAGAACACATATGATGCGGCCGTATGACTGACGCAACCGCGTGGCAAGGAAAAGCTCCTAATGACGCGACCGCGTGACCCACGCGGACGCGTGACAGAGACTGCGCACCAGAAATTGCAGAAAACGCTCATAGCGAATTCTGAAGCCCTTTTTGGCCCAAATCTAAGTCCAGAAGGCATAGACCAGAGGTTATGAAGTGAAGGAATGCATCCATTCAAGTAGAGCTCGCCAATTTCCACTTCTCATGTTTTAGATCTAGTTTTGAGAGAGGTTCTTGATGCCAAGGCATCATAGGCTAGTTTCACTAGCATTTTTCTGTTAGTTTTAGTTGTTTTATGAATTTTCTTGAGCTTAAAGTAACCAAAAATGGTTAAATGAAGAACAAAGCAATGAACCATCCAAACAACATGATTTTGATGCATATTCCATGAGTTTTAGTTATAATACTTAAATGCTATGAATGGAAGATTTCTCATGAAATTTTGCAAGACTTTGATGCAATTGTTTGGATGATTTCAGGGAAGAACAGGCTAAGCAAGGAAGCAACAAAATCAATAAAGGAAGCTTGAATATCACATGTGGAGTTTAAGTTCCAGTTTAAGCCTAAACTGGAGCTTAAACGCCAAAAATCATGAAGGATAAGAAATGCTGGGATTGAAGTTTAACCTCCAGTTTGACCTCAAACTGGAGGTTAAACGTGTTCGACCTCCAGTATGCCTCCACCCTTTTCCACGTTTAACCTCCAGTTTGACCTCAAACTGGAGGTTAAATGTGTTCGACCTCCAGGGCTGCCCTTCCTATTTCCACGTTTAAGCTTCAGTTTAACCTTAAACTGAAGCTTAAACGTGTTCGACTACATGACTCTCCAGGGCTACCTTCTTCCATTTCCACGTTTAAGCTTTAGTTTAACCTTAAACTGAAGCTTAAACGTGCCTCTACAAAAGGCCTCACTGGAAGTGTCTGGCGTTTAAGCTGCAGTTTAAGCTTAAACTACAACTTAAACGCCACTCTTGGAAAAGGTTTCTGGGCCAAAAATATTGTGATTTAAGTTAGTCTTTGAGCACAAATATTAACTTAAATTTACTTTGGTATGAAACCCAATTGAATATCATGGTTTATGGGATTGGGCCTGAAGGATTGATGAGTTTGAAATTTCAATTTATTGAGTCATGTGTCATTATTTGATTATTACTAAGTTGGCTCAATAAATGTTACAGGATTTGGATCAACAACCTCATCAAGATTATGGATCATAAACCCAAGGCAAAAGGAAAGCAAGGAGAGGCCTCAAAGCCCAAGAAGCACAACTGAAGCTCAATATAGAAAGTGTATAAATAGGATAGAAGTTAAGTTAGAGGGGACTTTTGGACTTTCACTTTTAGCTAGTTTTCCCTTTCTTTGTAATTGAATTCAGAGCTATGATTCACTAAACCCCCTTTCATTGGGTTAGGGAGCTCTATTGTAATTCAATGAATCAATAATAGTTTATCTTCCTCTTCAATCTTTTCTCTTGAATTTTGTTAGAAAGCTTCTCGATCTAATTCCATTGAGTAGTTGTCTTGGGAAAGAAACTACCCATACTTGGAATCCTTCGGAGCCTTGGGAAAGGAATGGAGGATTCATGCTAGAGAAGCTTTCTCACAGTGAATTGGATTGGGGTTTGGATGGATATTGTGACATGTAATCCTACCAAATTGTGGTTCATGAAATTGTGTGGTATAATCAGTGATCAAGCATCATCTCTTCTTATGAACATTTAAACCAAGGGATTGGGAATTTGTTTGTTTTTAGAGAGCATTGGTGAGCCAAGGAATTGGGATCCAATCATATAAGATTGCCAAGCAAAATTCAATGAATGCATTGGTTGAGGAAGAGATATACATGTTTTGATTCGGAGATTTCAATATCTCCTAAACCCAATGAATTCCCCATTTCTGATTTCCACTTTCTCTTTACATTCTGCAACTCCATTCTTGCAATCACCCCCATTCCCTTTTAATTTCAGCAATTTACATTCTGCTCTTTAATTCATGCAATTTAAGATTCCGCCATTTAATTTTCTTGTCATTTACTTTTCCCGCCAATTTTACATTCCGCAATTCTCATCTCAAATCTTGATTCCGCTCAACTAGAACACACTTCTAATCCGAATTGCTCACTCAACCAATCCTTGTGGGATTCGACCTCACTCTATTGTGAGTTTTTACTTGACGACGATAACCGGTGCACTTGCCGATCGTGCAATTTCCTAAATCGTAGCATAACTAGTTTATGTGCATCAGTTCTCTCCTCTCTCTCTTTTAGGATTAGGATTTAGGACTTCTCTTAGTTTTAGGAGTAACTCTCAATCCCAGGTTTTTTATTTTTATTTATTCTTCCAATTTAGTTTATGAACTCTTCATGTTAGATTACAATTTCACTTATTAATGTTATTTGAGGTATTTCAATTCATGATTGGTTTCTTTAATTTATGCTATTGTTGCTTTACATCTGAAGGCATTTTTATTCCAGCAATTTTACTTTTTCTTCTTTTGGTTTTGGTTAAGAAAGCAGTAACTCAGGAGTTATCTTATCTCAACATAATTGATAACTGTTATCTTTGCTAATTGAATTGAACTTCAATAATCCCAACCTTTTCTTAGGAAATAAATAGGATTCGAAGATCAAGCTAATTAGTCCCTTGCCTTTCCTTTGCTTTAGTAAAGGTTGACTAAGTGGAATTAAGATTCGACTTTCATTGTTGTTGATAAGAATAACTAAGCCTGGACTTCCAATTTCTTATACCTTGCCAAAAGTTTGCTTTACAGTATTTGTTTATTTATTTTAATTGCTATTTAAATCAACTGTCATATTTGTCCCTCATTCTTAAAACTCCCAATTCTACAATCTCCATAACCAATAATAAGAACATACTTCCCTGCAGTTTCTTGAGAAGACGACCCGAGGTTTGAATACTTCGGTTATCAATTTTTAAGGGGTTTGTTACTTGTGACAACCAAAACGTTTGCACGAAAGGGATTTCTGTTAGTTTAGAGACTATATCTACAACGCGACTATTTTTTATGAAATTCTTTACTGGCAAAAATCCCCAACGTCAATCCCTCAAGTAAGGCGTAGCTCCATTCCAAGTTAGGCGTGCATTCCTACGAAGCAAGTGGTCCCCATTCATCAATTGAAGATGCACGGAGATTATATTTGAATTCTAATTAAACTTTATTTTATTTAAAAATAGGAAAAGATATTATTTAGTTTCGGAAATATAATTTACATTAATTAAGATTAGATATAAAAGGGAAAAAATCAGCCATTCGGGCTCTTCTCTTCTCTACTACCTCATTCCGCAATTTACAGTTTTTGAGAATCCTTGTTTTCTCTCTGAACCATGAGCAACTAAACCTCCACTGTTAAAGTTAGGAGCTCTGTCTATTGTATGGATTGATACTATTATTTTTCTATTTTAATTCATGTACTGATTTATAATTCAAGAATTGTTTTCGTTCTTTATTTTATGAATTTGGGTGGAACGGAAGTATGGCCTTGGTTCTAATTGAGTTCTTGTATAACTTGGAAAAGCTCTTTACTTGAACAACAACTTGAAAACAATTTCTCCTAAATTTCTAATAATTATCTGGACTTAACGGGATACGTGACATATAATCCTCTTATATTTGGGTAATTAGGATTTTGGTGACATATAAACTAGAACTGAACTTCACCCTCTAATTGGAATTAAGTGACCAAGGAATTGGCGGTTGATGAATTTTAGAGGAAACTAAAAAGGTCTAAGGAATTAGGGTTTGGTCACACATAGTTTGCCATGAATTAAATCTTGCAAGATTAAAATAGTTAGTAAGAAAAGTTAATCCGGAAAGTAGATATCTCTAAAGCCTTAACTGTTTCTCCATATATTATTCACAACTTGTTTACGGCTTGCTTTCTGATATTCTGAATTTACTGTTAATGCTTTTGAACCTTCAAACACCCTTTTCTGTTTGTCTGACTGAGTAAATCACTTAACCATTGTTGCTTAATCCATCAATCCTCGTGGGATCGACCCTCACTCACCTGAGGTATTACTTGGTACGACCCGGTGCACTTGCCGGTTAGTTTGTGGACTTTAAATTCTACGCCAAGTTTTTGGCGCCATTGCTGGGGATTGACTGTGATTGACAACTATTAGTTGTTTGATTGCTTAGATTAGGCGTTTTAGCTTTAAATTTATTTAATTTTGCACCTTAAAATTTCGAATTTTTCTTGCTTTATTTTTCCTTAATTTCTGAAATTAAGTTTGGTGTCCCCTAGTTATTTTTATTTTAATTTTTCTTAATTATTTGGTTTAATAATTTCGAATTTTTTTGTCCTTTTTAATAGGAATTTTCAAATTTCAGTGTTTATTTTATTTAGTATTTTTATTTTAATTCTTTACACAGGTTACCTCACTGGGAATTTTCTACACTCTAATGTAGAGAATCCCATCTTTTCTTGTCTTTTGTCTGTTTATGAGTAGGAATAGGGACAAGGAACCTCTTTTAGACTTTGATCCTGAACCTGAAAGGACTTTAAGGCGGCGTTTGCAACAAGCAAGACTTTACAAGGCTGCAGAGTCCACTATGGATCATAATAATGCTGCTAATGCCAATATGGCAAATCCGAATGGGAATGAACAACCCAGAAGAGTGCTTGGCTCTTACATTGCTCCTAATGGAGATCTTTATGGCAAAAGTATTGTGGTGCCTCCTATAACTGCAAACAACTTTGAACTAAAGCCACAGCTAGTTACTCTTGTGTAACAAAATTGTCAGTATGATGGACTTCCTCAGAAAGACCCAAATCAGTTTATTTCTGATTTTTCTATAGATTTGTGACACTGTGAAGACTAATGGAGTGAATCATGAGGTATACAAACTCATGCTCTTCCTATTTGCTGCGACAAATAGAGCAAAGCTGTTGTTAGATTCTCAACCCAAGGAGAGTCTGGATACTTGGGACAAGGTTGTCACTAGATTTCTGACTAAATTTTTCCCACCTCAAAAGCTTACTAAGCTAAGGGTGGAGGTTCAAACTTTCAGACAGAAAGATGGTGAGACCCTTTATGAAGCTTGGGAGAGATTCAAGCTACTGACCAGGCAATGCCTTTCGGACATGTTCTCTAAATGGACTCAACTAGATATCTTTTATGAAGGTTTATGTGAGATGTCTAAGATGCGCTTAGATCATTCTGCAGGTGCTTCTTTGCACATGAAGAAGACACCAGAGGAAACTATTGATCTTATTGAGTTGGTTGCTAACTGATGAGTCCATATTTGATGGTATATTTTGACTCAAATTGGATGGATTCTAGCACATGAACTCACACTTAAGCAAGAAAATAGCATACTTTTGTGTTTTATCCCTAATTTGATCCTAAATGTGAAAACATGCAATTTTGTGCTTGAAATGAGCAATTTAATTCCACTTTTATGTCATTCGATGCCGTGATATGGTTTGTGAGTGATTTCAGGCCTTAGAGGTGAGAATGGATGGCTAAAAATAGAAGAAAGCATGTACAAGGGAGAAAACATGAAGAAAACAAGGAAAAGTACACATCTGAAGGTCAACTTTTAGCCGAGTGTGCGGACGCACACGTCTGTGCGTTCGCACAGGTCCCTGCACGTGGTTGCATTAATGAAACACGTGTTGCGCGTATTTTAGGGGCTTTTGGCCCAAATTTTGAAGGCTTTGAGCTGAATTTGGATGCTATATGAAGGGGGTATCAACACATATGAAGGCATTAGGCTTTAGCATATTTTAGTTTTAGTTTTTACAAGTTTTTCATAGTATTAGGAGTAGGAGTAGTGTAGAGTAGAGAGCTCTCCTAGGGTTTATGTAGCATTTTATAGCAAGCTTAAATTTGGATTTTGATCATCTTTAATTGTAAGTATTCCTTAATTCCTCTTTAATTACATTGTCTTTACTTTCATTTCCTTTTGGTTCAAGTTACTTTGTTTATAGATGCAATTTTGAGTTTCTTGAAGTTTTGATTGATGAATTTTATGATTCATGCCTCTTTTATGTTTGATTGCTTGTTTATGTTTGGTTTTGTTGATAGTTAGTTATAGTTTTCCATCTTACTTTGCAATTTTCCATGTTTTACTTTTATGCATACAAGGTGTTTGTGAAAATACCAACCTTAGGATTTGAGTAGATTTTCCCACCTTGGCTTGTAGTTTGAGTTCCTAGGATACTAGAGTCATAATATCTGACATTTAGTGGTAATTCTTGGGTAGTTAGTTGACTCTTGTTTCCATTGACGCTAGCTTTTTATCAACCAGTTTGATAAGTTATCTAGGACTTATGGATTAAGGTCAATTATGCTTGCTTGACTTACTCCTCGATGGTTGGGGTTGACTAGGCGAGATTGACTCATCATAATTACCATAGTTGTGGTTATGATGATAGGATTCCTTGGATCCTCATTCCCAAGTCAAGGCTTTTTATTACATTTATCGCATTTTCACTAGTGTTGATCTTATTCCTTGTTGCTTGCATTACTTTCAATTTTGATCATTGCTTAGTTCTTTTATTTCTTAAGTTCCTTTAATCTTTCATCTCTTGATTTCAAAACCCCTTTGCCCTCACAACCGAAAGAGAAACACCTCCAATTGTATCCTAAGGAGAACGACCCAAGGTTTCATTACTCTCGGTTAATTTGAATTAGAAATATTAAACTTTGATTTTGAGGATTATTTGTTGGTTTGAACTATACTACCAACGAAGAATTTGTTTTGCTAAATTTCTGAAACAACGTGATCTTCTCCATCACTAACAACCAATACTTATATTCCTCCAACTGGAATCCTGTGCACTATGAGACCTCTCAGAAGAGAGGTGTTTTGGAAGTGGAAGCTGTTGATGCTCTTCTTACTCAGAACAAACTTCTGTCTCAGCAAATAAGTCTAATTACTCAATAGTTGAGTAGAATGCAAATTTTAGCTGTCAACACTCAGAGTGCACCCTAAGAAGCCTCTTATGACATGACATGTAATTTTATGCAAAATGAGAATTATGATTATACTCAATTTCCTTCTGAACAGGTCAACTACATAGGAAATGCTCCTAGAAGCCCCAATAATGATCCGTATGCTAAGACCTATAATTAGGGGTGGAGAAGTCACCCAAATTTGGGGTGGAGAGAACAACCTCAAAGACCACAGAATTTTAATAATAATTCTCAGGGCGGTTTTCAACAGAATAATTTTAATGACCACCAGTTTTAGTCATCTCAGCAAGCAACTTCTCAGCCCCAGAAGAACACTAATTTGGAAGCAATATTGGCAAGCTTTATACAGGAAACCAAAGCATCAATCAAGAGCTTAGGGGTTCAGATGAGCTAATTAGCCACAAAAATTAATGAAATTGATCAGAGGACCACTAATAGCCTCCCTGGAAACACAATTTCAAATCCAAGAGAGGAGTGCATGGCTATCACGTTGATAATTAGACAAGTGGCAAGTATGGAAGCACAAGTTAATGAGGAGCCAGTTGAAAAAAAAGCTCCAGAGGAGAAGAAAGAGGAGGTGGAGAACGTCCCTCCAAAGCGTGCAGATAACCCGTTCCTAGACTCTCTTGACACTTATCCTACATTGCTTAAGGCGCCTGAGTACAAGCCTAAAATGCCATATCCTCAGAGACTTCAAAAGGAGACCAAGGACAAGCAGTTTTCAAAGTTCTTGGAAGTTTTCAGAAAGTTACAAATCAATATTCCTTTTGCTAAGGTTTTGGAGCAAATTCCTCTCTATGTCAACTTCATGAAGGAGCTATTGTCAAAAAAGAAGCCTTTAAAGGGAGATGATGTAGTAGTCCTGACTAAGAAATGTAGTGCCATCATTCAGAATAACTTGCCAAGGAAGATGCCAGACCCAGGGAGCTTTCAAATCCCATGTACCATTGGGAGCACCACCATTGAGAAAGCATTATGAGATTTGGGAGCAAGCATCAATTTAATGCCCTTGTCTGTGATGAAGAAGTTGCAAATCCAAGAGGCACAACAACCCACAAGGATAGCATTACAGATAGCAGACAAATCTATAAAGCCTATATATGGATTAGCAGAGAATATCTTGGTCAAAGTGGATAAGTTCTTCCTCCTAGCAGATTTTGTGATTCTTGACACAGGAGAGGATGAGAATACCTCTATAATTCTAGGAAGACCATTTCTAGCCACTGGAAGAGCTCTGATTGATGTGGAAGAAGGTGAATTTGTGCTTCGAGTGCATAATGAGCAACTGGTCTTTCATGTTTTCAAAGGTATACATTCAGCAGGTGAAGGAGAGTGGTGTATGTAGACTGAGCTTATTGATCCAAAACCTTTAAAAACCCCCTGATATTGCACCACAGAATCTACAGCTCAAACCTCCTTTGGTGACCATCAACAAAATTCTCCCTGACATCAAATCTAAGTTTGGTGTCGGGAATGCATCATCCACCAAGGCGGAGGTTCCCAAAAAGAAGAAAGTACCCAGGGGATGGAGAAACAAAAAGATTCCCACTAAAGACTTCTCCCCATGAATGAAGGTGGTGCTCACTATATGCCCAATCCTGCCTCATACAGTGAACAGGATCCTGTCTTTTGAGCATATAGAGTTGATCAATGGGAGCATAGGAAAGAAGTTCACAGTGAGGGGTGAAAAGCTGAGCCACTATGATTCTCCTCCTTAGATGAGCTGACCGTCAAGCTAGTGACGGTAAAGAAGCACTTGTCGAGAGGCAACCCGATATTTTCGTATCCTTAGTTTGATTTTATGTTGTTTTGATTTTGTTATTTATTTGATTTTCGTTGAATTTCTACTGTTTTTCCTTTGTTTTACGTGTGTTTGGATCATGCAGCATAATTAAAACAGGAACAGGAATCTGAAATAGAGTTTTGACACCTTAGGAGAAGTTACTTCGGATTGGGTGGCGCCTAACTTCGAAAACTCAAGTTAGACGCCACATTCATGCCAGGATTGGACTCTCGGGAGGGGTGGCGCCTAACTTGAAGTTTCTCAAGTTAGGCGCCACATAAAGCATTGAGACGGCATCACATTTGGGAAGGCTGAAGTTAGGCGCCAGAGGGATTGCAATACATGAAGTTAGGCGCGGGTTGTGAAGGATGCATCAAGTTAGGCACCAGTGAGATGAAGTTAGATGCCAAGTGCATCAAACCAAAATCAATTCATTTGATTTCCAAACCAAATCCTACATCAAACCAAAAAAAATCAAATCCAATCCTTCATGATTTGTGACCCCACCCTCCATTCCTTATACATACATTAACACCCCCACCCACTATCATATCTTTCTATTCCCATCCCCCACCAATGTAACCCCCCTTTATATATATATATACCCTAAAAAAGAAAACATAAATAAATAAACAAAAAAATAAAAATACAAAAAAAATAAAACACACACACACACACAC
>NC_029790.2:91610813-91624460 GCF_000816755.2 Arachis ipaensis
ATATATATTTTTTTTTTTTTAATTGTAACTTCTCTTGTTCTTTTATCATTTTATTCTTCTTTTGTACTAATTTTTGTTTTTACTCTTCCGTGCACTTTTTATGTCACTCCCTGTTTTCAGTTTTTCTTTGCTTGGGGACAAGCAAACTTTTAAGTTTGGTGTTGTCGCTTCACTTGTGGCTTTTTCTGTTTATTTTAATGGCACCAAAGGGAGGTGAATCATCTTCACGGAGGAGCACATCCTGAAGAATGAGACGGCCACTACGATAACTGAGGTGGTTGAGTTCCTTTCATTCTATATTTTTTTCCTGTTCTTATTATGTTATATTCCTATTTTTTGGTATTTTACTTGGTTTCTGCATGATCCTTTGTTATTTCCATTCCTAGGTTCTAGTTTGATTTGCTATTTTAATTCTGTTATTTACTTTTAGTTCTAAAACGTTGTCTCATGTATCGCTCACTAAGCTTGATGTCAAAAGAAAAGAAAAGAAGTGATGTATTGCATGAGAAATAGAGTTTATATCAAAGAGTAGTCTTATTTACTAAAATGTGGTGGTATTTTCTGTGATTCTGAATGCATGACATGAACAGTGCATATCTGAATTTGAATCAAAGGATGTTGATGTATAAGAAACAGGAAATTAGAGAAATATTATGAATTCTCTGAAGTTAGTGAAAGTTTAATCCTTGAAGCAAAAGAAACAGCAAGGGAAAAATAAAAAGCAAGGTCCAAGGCTCTGAGCATCAATAACTAGGGAGGTCAGACATGATTAAAAGCTCAAAGAGTTGTTTTCCTAGTCATATGCTTGAGGTATTTTTGTGTCAAGTAATCCTTAAGACAGAACACTTAGAGTCGAGACCAAGTGCATTTAGCAGAGTATGCCAAAGGCTTTGAGCTCCTCACTATCGAGTGTACTAACACAAGTGAGAGACTAATCATAAGTCAATGTTAGACTGGAGTGTCATAAAAAAGAATTCTTCTACTACTGTCAGACTATCATCATATATGGTTGTTAGGTAGATCACCATGGTGCTCATCCATCTCCTTATCTTGCTCTATCTCCATGTCTGGGTCCTCCTCCTCCTGTTCATCGTCAGCATCTACAGCAATACCCCCAGAATCACCAGAACTACTACTAGTGCTACTCACAAATCCATTCACGAGCACAGATCCGTTTGCATGAATAGGGACAATCCCATCATCCGGTAGTGCCAGCTCATCGTCTCGCAAAAGATCTGGAATAGGCTCAGGAGGAAGATCCCACCCTAGTAGAATCACAACAATGAAGTCACCAATTAACTCTGGTTCCTCAGGTACTTATGGCTCAGGTACCATTTGATTCTGAGGTTGAGCTGAGAACGGGTTTTCATGTTCATCAGGAAAAGAATGACCAGGAACTTTAGGGTCAAGCCAGGACAGAGAAAACTCATAAGAAGCATCGGGTCGAAAAGAAGGCTATCCAAAGGATGCTAAAAAGAACGATCTCTTATCGCATTTCGTCTTACTCAAGGCTCCGCTCTCAAAAAATAGTACATATGATACACTGGATCCTCGTAAATATAGGTCTCTTTGATCTCATAAAATATGACGCCCCTTTTCATCTAAAAGGGGAAGGGAGAGAGAAGGGGTAAAAATTGGAAAGTTCTTTGTAGAGTCGGGCTAATTAGTCACGTTAATCAGCTCTGTCGTGTTTGTCAGATAGTAATACATTTCATAGTAGATAGAGAAAAGCAAAGAAAGAAGATAAACAGAAAAGCAGAGAAAAAAGAAAGCAGAGTACAAGCAAAGAAATACAAATAAAGCACAATACAGAGAATATGCAACAGAGAATGATGCGCACACAAGTATGATACATGTCTAGCTCTAGTGCAGGTAATGAGCTCATTTGTCGGTTTCTACCCGCTCACGACATAACCCGAAGCAACTAAAACAGGTATGGCTTTCCTGTTGGCAACACCCACTGCATGCAGGAAATTGCCCCTCTGCCCTGCAGGGTGGCATTTAGCTTGTGCTTGCCAACACACACTTTGTACGCAGGAAATCACCCTTCTGCCTTACAGGAATAGAACATGTGGTTACGATACTTCTGTAAGCAAGAAATAGCCCCTTTGCCATATAGGAATATATTATGGATCAGTATTGCAGGAAAGTGTTATGTGGTCATACCACTATCTATTTGACTACCTCAATGTAGTAGATGAACATACAATTGATGGACATATAATAATTGATTTACTCTTTATTCTCTTTGTCTTTTGCCTCTTTGTTCTGCTCTTGTTTCTCTTCTTAACATTCGCGTTTATAGCTTATGTCAATGTCGGTATGAATAATCAGACTGTTCCAAGCATAGGGTTAAGTCCATGCTGAACTAGTTTGACTTTTCATATAATACCTAACCTTAAACGCAAATCAAATGTAACACCCTAATTACCCTAAGCCTTACCTCATGCCGTAAAGCAAAGGTTAATCAAAGGTTGTGATAAATTTGTTCTCTCAAATACAAGCCTCTAGGCAAAACAAAATACAAAAGTGAGAGACATATACAAAATAAGCCAAAAAGACTCAAAAGAGATATCCGGATCCTCCGCTTCTATCACCAACCAGACAACTCACCGAGGTGGGTTGCGACCTGCATCTGAAAAACACAACAGAAATATGGTATGAGAACCGGAGATATATAAACCTTAAGATAAATAACTAGGTAATATATCTTAGGGGATTTCTACTCTAACCAAACACCGCTGTCCCATAGCCTTCACCAACCTATCCTCCATGTGATCCCATCGCCACCGCCTTTTGAACCTCCTCAATCCCAGTAGAAAACACAATTACTTACAATGCAAGTAAATCACAAGTAGAAGCATATAAGGCAAATAATTCAAATAGCAAATAGGCATGTTATACAAATAGGCAAGCCATTTCAAGTAGTCAAAGCATACAAACAGATAGAAAATGCATATGATGAATGCTTGTCCTACTGGTTGTGATATCACATTGTCGGTTCAACTGCCAACCCAAGATATCTCCATGGAGACATCGCCCTTCGGAATCCTCATATAGGAACCCCCGAGATATAGTGCTCGGATCACTGTCCAGGTACATGCGCCTGCACGCTCTATTGATCCAAAGGGATGTGAGTGGGATACTCTTGCCACAGACCTCACATCTCAACGCAAGCGGGACGAACCACCGCCATTACGCCGCCACCGCTACCTCGACAGGCGAGATCCAACTGCCGTCCCTGCCGGGCGCATAGCGTCTCATAATCTCAATATAAAAAATAATAGTGCAGTGGTTTTTCAGAAAACAGTTTCAATACGTCAGTGATTCCTCATCACACATTCGAGTCCTCGACTCATCTCAACCACTGTCAATTCACATTTTTATTCCGAACTTAATAGTTCCTCAATTATCATCTCATACATCAACCATTCATCACAAAACATCAAACCATCCTCAGCACGCCAGAAACCTAGGCCTCCGTTTTCTAAGTTTTCTGAATAATATCATCTAAAGCCATTAAATTCTTTCCCAATGTTCTAAATGACCAAAACTAGGCCCAAGAGTCCTAAAATGGTGTTAGAGAAGCTTGCGACATTGTTGGAAAGGTAGAATAGTTAAAAAAAAAGTAAAATTTGAGAAGCAGGGCATGTGCGTCCGCACAAGCGTGTGTGCGCACACGCTCTGGAGAATTTTAAAATGTGTGCGTACGCACAGGGGTGTGCGTACGCACAGGTGTCAAAATTTACAAAATTTGATCACTCGCACAACCTATGCCATCGCCCCTGATGAGGCAAAATCGATTCCACACAAACTCATCGACAAGTGTACCGGGTCGCATCAAGTAGTAAAACTCACGTGAATGAGGTCGATCCCACGAGGATTGATGGATCAAGCAACTTTAGTGTGGTGATTAGTCTAGTTGAGCTGACAGTGGTGAATTGGGTGAAATTGAATCAGCAGAAAGTAAATTGTAGAAGATCTAAATTACAGATCGGTAGAAACTTAAATGTTAAGGAAAGTAAAACAGAAAGAAAGACTCATCAGGGAGTGGAGATTTCATAATCCACAATGAATCAAATGGGTTTCAACTTCCTTCTCAATCATATGAATAGATCTATGGCAGATTGAAATTGATTGGATCCCAATTCCTTAAGCCACACAAATTCTCAAGATCTCAATTCCTCTCGAATGGTGTTGATAAAGAGATTTGTGAGAAACAGAGCTTTAGTTCTAATTTCCATGATTTCCCTTCTAAAGCTCACATGGAAATTCAACAGATTCAAACCCCTTTCCGGAGTGAATGGATCTCAATCAAAACAAAAGTTATTTCTTAGCTATCTAGATGAATTGAGAGGAAGAAGACTTTCAGTTAATTTATATGAATCATAACAGAGCTCCTCCCCTAATGTGTTGGGGTTCAATGGACCATCGCTCAGAGAACAGATGCAGAAAATGTAAATTGCAGCAAAGTAACTCAAGCTCAATAACAACAGAATATAAAATTGGCAGAAAGAAAAGTTGCAGAAGAGAATTGCAGAAATTGAAATTGCATAAGCTAAATTGAATTTAGTACTAAAATGTAAAAGTGCAGAAAAAAATAAAAGTGTTTACAAGAGCTTTCTATTCTACTCCTACTCCTACTCCTAATGCAGCCTTCTACTAAAACTTCCTAACTCACTTCCTGACTCCCTAATGAAATGAAACTGATGCCATTATATAGGCTTGCTAAAATTACAAATGAAATTGAAATTGAAAACAAATTGCAAATAAATGAAATTCCTATTCTAACTGTGTCTTGTGCATTTGAGTGATGTCAATGGGCTCTGCTTGCTGTGAATTTTCAATGGGCTTTGAATCAGATTAATTGAGCCAGAGTTGCACTTCCAGAAGAGCGTAGCGTTCATTCAGAGAATGGAGCATTTTTACACGGACGCGTATGCCTGTACGCGTGTGCGTCTTTTTTGCATTTTCCCCATCCACGCGTACGCATCACCTACGCATACGCGTGACATTCAAAAATTGGACTGGTGATGTGTAAGCGTGCCATCCACGTGCGCGTCCATATCAACGTTTTCCAAAAGAGCGTAGCGCTCGCAATCTGAGCGCTACCCACGCGTACGCTTCCCCTACACGTACGCGTTGTCTTCAAAATCTTCATTTCCAAGCTTTCACTCCACTCACCCGTTTGTGTGCTTTTTTTCAATTACCACATCCACGCGTACGCATCATGCATGCGTTCGCGTGGGCTTCCAGATTTGCAAATTCGACGTGTGCGCGTAATGTACGCGTGCGCGTCGATACCAAACCTTCAATCCCAAATTCAAAACTTGCTTGAAAATGCTCATTCAGAGAACGTAGCGTTCTTATGCCAAGAGCGCTCTCCTTGTTTAAATCATGGGCCATGCTTTCAAAAGTGTGGCCTAAGGCTCCAAAGCGTGCTCAAACTTCAAAGTGTGCCCCAAAATTCCTCTTTTCTTCTTTTAAGCTTATTTTGTGCTTTTTTTCTTCTTTTTTCACTTATTTCCTACAAAGTTTGTAAAATCAAAAGATCAAAGAAATGTACTATTTAAGCACAAAAAACATTCAATATTTAAGCACTAATCATTAATTTCTTGAATGAAAAAAGCATAGAAAATATGCACAAGATGACATGTGATTACGACACCAAACTTAAACCTTGCTTGTCCCCAAGTAAGAAAAGAATCATGCAGTAAGTTTTGACAAACCAAAGTGAGAAGAATAGCAAGTTGATGTTCATGGATGGCTAGTTTTCTATGCATGCTACAATCACAAAAGAAATGTAAATGATTGATGCTTCTATCTAACTTATTTTATGAAATCTTTTCCTTATATTTCTTCCTTGAAGCAAGCTTTTCATTTTCTTATTAGCTTCTCCTTTTGGGTGCTTTTCCCCATGAGTTGATAACAAAGCTACGACTCTAAATGCTTTGTTTTCAAGTATTACCACTTGATACATAAGCACCACAAGCATTTAATTAGAGGACTTCTTTAAGCTCATTTATTTATTTTCTTTACTCTCTAATTATTGATGCTCAGAGCCTTGAGCTTTGAGGGAGTGCTTTTGCACTTGAGCCTAGCCTAGACTCTAAGTATTTTATTTTCAAGCTTTTTTCCTGATACATAAACACCACAAGTACTTAACAATTGAATTGTCATTGGTACTCAGAGCCTTCAGCTTTCTCATTCTTTCCCTTTTTCTTTTCTTGCCTTAATTTGCAATTGCTTCTTCAAGGTTTTCATGATTTCAAAAATTTCATAAAATATCCTAGATGAAAACTTCAATTAAATAAAATCTAATGCAATTGAGCAACAATTAATCATAATAGCCTTCCAATACTTGTATGCTCATGCTAAATTCTTCTTTAATGACCTTGTTTGTTTATGATCATGATACTTAATTGCTTTGAACTCACAAAACTCAAGTTGATAGCCATAATGTCACAACAACATGTTACAATTCAGCAATCAAGCTATGCTTATTCACAACACACATGCATACAGAGAAGATAGAAGACAATCATGCACTTTAAATCATGCACTTTAAAGTATTCCAACCACCATTAGAATATTCATTTGGTGATGGTGGACAATATCCCATGAAATTTATTTAATCAAAAGATGAAGTGAACTCTATTTGAATTTTGCAAAACATAATCACCAAAGAAAATTGAAATTCCTCATGTCACAGATTAGAATTTCTTAGTGAGGCAATAACACAAACACCTTAGTATCAGCAGAAAACAAAAATTAAAAGAACCTAAATGACAAAAACAAAGAAAATGCTTAATCTAGACTTATCACCCACTTAATTATTGTCGATCTAAATCAATCCCCGGCAACAGCGCCAAAAAATTGATGAGGGAAAATCGATTTTCGCACAAACTCACCAACAAGTGTACAGGGTCGCATTTGTAGTAAAACTCACGTAAGTGAGGTCGATCCCACAAGAATTGATAGATCAAGCAACTTTAGTATGGTGATTAGTCTAGTTGAGCTGACAGTGGTGAATTGGGTGAAATTGAATTAGTAGAAAGTAAATTGCAGAAGTTCTAAATTACAAAAAGTAAATCGGCAGAAACTTAAATGGTAAGGAAAGTAAAACAGAAAGAAAGACTCATCAGGGAGTGGAGATTTCATAATCCACAATGAATCAAATGGGTCTCAACTTCCTTCTCAATCATATGATGAATAGATCTATGGCAGATTGAAATTGATTGGATCCCAATTCCTTGGCAATCCCATCTCTCTAATCACAATCAATGTTGCCAATTCCTTGATCTAATTGTCATGAGAAGAGGTTAAGCATGTTCTCTCATCCATAAGCCACACAAATTCTCAAGATCTCAATTCCTCCCGAATGGTGTTGATTAAGATATTTGGGAGAAACAGAGCTTCAGTTCTAATTTCCATGATTTCCGTTCCGAAGCTCACATGGAAATTCAACATATTCAAACCCCCTTCCGGAATGAATGGATCTCAATCAAAACAAAAGTTATTTCTTAGCTATCCAAATGAATTGAGAGGAAGAAGAATTTCAGTTAATTTATATGAATCATAACAGAGCTACTCCGCTAATGAGTTGGGGTTCAATGGATCATTGCTCAGAGAACAGATGCAAAAAATGTAAATTGCAGCAAAGTAACTCAAGCTCAATAACAACAAAATATAAAATTGCAAGAAAGAAAAGTTGCAGAAGAGAATTGCAGAAATTGAAATTGCATAAGCTAAATTGAATTTAGTTCTAAAATGTAAAAGTGCAGAAAAAAATAAAAGTGTTTACAAGAGCTTTCTATTCTACTCCTACTCCTACTCCTGATCCTAATGCAGCCTTCTACCAGAACTTCCTAACTCACTTCCTGACTCCCTAATGAAATGAAACTGATGCCTTTATATAGGCTTGCTAAAATTATATATGAAATTGAAATTGAAAACAAATTGCAAATAAATGAAATTCCTATTCTAAATGTGTCTTGTGCCTTTGAGTGATGTCAATGGGCTCTGCTTGCTTTGAATTTTCAATGGGCTTTGAATCAGATTAACTGAGCCAGAGTTGCACTTCCAGGAGAGTGTAACATCCATTTAGAGAACGGAGCGTTTTTACACCCACGCATACGCGTCTTGTACGTGTGCGCGTCCTTTTTGCATTTCCCCCATCCACACATACGCGTCACCTACGCGTGCGCGTGACATTCAAAAATTGGACTGGTGATGCGTACGCGTGCTATACGCATGCGCGTCCATATCAGCATTTTCCAAAAGGGTGTAGCGCTTGCAATCTAAGCGTTGCCCACGCGTACGCGTCCCCTACGCGTACGCGTCCACTACGCGTACGCATGGTCTTCAAAATCTTCATTTCCACTCACGCGTTCGCGTGCTTTTTCTCAATTACCATATCCACGCGTACGCGTCATGCATGTGTACGCGTGGGCTTCCAGATTTGCAAATTCGACGCGTGCGCATCATGTACGCGTGCGCATCGATACAAAACCTTCAATCCCAAATTCGAAACTTGCTCGAAAACGCTCATTCAGAGAACGTAGCGTTCTTGTGCCAAGAGCACTCTCCTTGTTTAAATCATGGGCTACGCTTTTAAAAGCGTGGCCTAAGGCTCCAAAGCATGCTCAAACTTCAAAGTGTGCCCCAAAATTCCTCTTTTCTTCTTTTAAGCTTATTTTGTGCTTTTTTTCTTCTTTTTCCACTTATTTCCTACAAAGTTTGTAAAGTCAAAAGATCAAATAAATATACTATTTAAGCGCAAAAATATTCAATATTTAAGCACTAATCATTAATTTCTTGTATGAAAAAGCATAGAAAATATGCACAAGATGACATGTCATCAGCCCCCAACAGACTGGCCTTCCCAACGTGCGCACAGGTGTGTGCATACGCACAGGTTGCAATTCTTCATTGATGTGTGCGCGCATCAGCTGTGCTAGCGCTGCAACCAGTGAGCACTTCCCTACTTGTGCGTCCGCACAGAATAAGATTTTCGCAGGATTGTGTGTGCGCACAAGGCTGTGCGTGCGCCCATCAGAAAGAAAAAAATTCTGCAACTTTGCAGAATTTCAGATTTTTTACACCAACTTTGAATGATCATAACTTCCTCTACAAAATTCCAATTCTTTCAAACTTTATATCGTTTCGAAGAGTTTTCAGTAAACTTTAATTCTAAACCAATTTCAATTGATTTTGATAACCGAGGCAAATGTTATGATCAGACAAAGTTCACCAAAAATCCACTTTCACCAATTGTTCCTAAATTAGCAATTTTTCCAACTTTCATATTTCAAACCAACCAAAAGAATAACAAACCATTCCCAAACTCTATTTTTTTATCAAATATCACCCTTTATATCACAATACACAAAAATTACCACATTTCCATTCACATCTTATCATCTTCAATATCAACACCAATATATCACATTTTTACAATCACAATACCAAATCATGAATTTCAACATCACTTATATCATCACCATGCTTTTTCAATTTACACAATCAATCATCATTATCATACTACCGTCATTCATCATACTCAAACCCAACAATCATTAATTTATCATAAATCACCACATACCATCATTTAACAACTCAACAACCATTTAAATTCAAACCTATCCTATGGGTCACCAGTCTAAGTGTCCATGAATATTATATACTACATAGAGGAAACCGAAACCACACTTTGGCTGATTCTCTATATGCACCAAAACTCCAATATAGCACAAACAAGCTCCCAACCACAATCCAAGCTTTCAATTCCACTCCAACAAGCACTAATGTATTCCAATAGCTCCCAAAGTCACAATAATCAAGCTATTTACATATAAATCACCACAAATCAACCTAGGGTTCAACATAAACATAATCTCACAAAGGTTCAAGAGTTCTTACCTTTCCCAATAGTTTTGGAAGCCAAAACCCAATGCTAAGCAAGGATTAAAGCGAACCCAAACATCCAAATCACAAAAACTCACTTAATCCCAAAGCCCTAAAACCGAAATTTTGGAGAGAAGAACTGGGAGAATTTCGAGCTTACCTTACCAGTTTCTTATATGAGTTTTGTAGAGATCTTCACAAGGAACACATAGCCGCAAACGGTGCGGTGATCGGAGCCTGTAGCTCAAGATATCGCGAAAAGAATATTGAAGTGAATAGTGTCTTCTTCTTCCTCTTCTCCCCTTTCTATTTCAGCATGGTGTGTTGTGTTTATGTGTGTGCTGAAAATGGGTTCATTAATGAACCTTTTATATGTTGGGCTTGGGCCCAACTTGGGCCCGGTCTAACCCGTTAGCATTTTTAACCCGTTTGTCCCAACTTAGGGCCAAACCTTTAAAATTAACGCCCGGTTTTCAACTTCTAATGTTTTTCTAAGGTTTTTGACTATTTTCACTTTTTTCGTGCGGCACCGGGTAGACTTGAACTGGTTCAACTACCGGTTCGCGGTTTTTTACAGTTTTTTGCAGAAAGCACATTTTCTGACTCAGAAAGACCTACTGAGTCCAAAAATCACTTTTAAATCCTCAAATTCTCACTCTAATATTTCAGAACCTACTTTGGGCAATATAATCACTTAATTAACCGGTTGATTAGTTGAGGTTCTTACACCTGGCATACTATCATTCCAAGGATATAGTGCCTGGCACACTTTCCACATGCAACAAGTCCATCAACCTCAAATCATCACCAGTCATCACCATTTCTCATCTCAATCCACTTTCAATTATCATTTCTCAACATTCCAAGGATATAGTGCCTGGCACACATTCCACATCCAACAAGTCCATCAACCTCAAATCATCACCAGTGATCACCATTTCTCATCTCAATCCACTTTCAATTATTATTTATCAACATTCCAAGGATATAGTGACTGGCACACTCTCCTTCAATATCCCTCAAGCTCATCATACCCATCATCAGTTCTTAATTTCACAAGTTATCATCCACTCGTAAGTTATTAACGCTATTGCCAATAAAACACTTTACTAGTTCACCCACAACTTCAAAAACCTAAGTCTTCGTCTTCTAAACTCATAACAAAAAAGAATACCCCTTTCATTCACTTAATGTATCCTCCCTTGATTCAAAGTCTAAAAACTAACAAAAAGGGTTTTAAACAAGTGTTACGGAAGTTTGCAAGCTTGTCGGGAAGGTAAAACAGTTAAAACAAGGTTTTCATTGAAAACAGGGCAGTGTGCGTACGCATAGGGTTATGCATACGCACGCCCATAGGAATTTTCAAGAAGTGTGCGTACGCATAGAGGTGTGCGTATGCACAGTAAGTAAAAATTTTCATTCTGCTCATATGCACGATGCGTGCGAATGCCCTCAACAGAATGCACCTTCCAGCATGTGCGTGTGCACGACTTGCAAAACTTTGTTGGTTGTGTGTGTGCACAGAGCGTGCTAGCGCTCCCAACAGCAGCCATATCTCCTTGTGTGCATGCACACAAGAGTGTGCGTACGCACATTTTAAAAAATACACAGGGTATGTGTGCGCACAGGGTTGTGCATGCGCACACAAACCAAAAATCACAAATTCTGTAGCATTCACAGAATTCAGATTTCAGACACCAACTTGCAACGATCATATCTTTCTATACAAAATTTGGATTCCTACAAAATTGATACCGTTTTAAATATCTTTAAATTATCATTGATTTGATATAAAATTCATTCCATTTGAAAAATTGTAGCTCAAGATATGACCTGTCAAAGGTCACCAAAAATCTATTTTTACCAAATTTCACAAGGTTCTCTATTTTTCCAAAACTCAAAACCAAACCAAACATTTACAACCATAATTCATTACCAAAACACTACCACACATTTACCATTATTTCTCAACCATATCCCAAACATTTCCACACCTAATCACTCATTCTCTTCTAACTTTTCCATTCACGAATCCAACACATATCACTACCAAAATACCCAAATTTGCTTCCATTCCTCAATTCATTCACTAATCCCAACTACAATAACATTATTCCATATACAAGCCTTATACCCAATTATCATCATTCATCATCAAATCATATAATCATCATTATTATTATTCGAATTCATTCCACACAACACCACTACTTCATCTATTAATTCTCATCAACAACACCAATAATCAATTTCCTCAACAACATTATAATCACACTCCAATACATACAATTCATAAAATCTTCATCACAATTCACATGCCTCATACATAATCCAACCCACCATCAATACTCATTGACACCAATAATTTTCAACAACCATCATCAACCACAATAATAAAAAATAACCAACAATTACCATCAATTCAATCCTATCCTAAGGCCTGCTAGCCTAAGTTTTCAGAAACATTACATATTACATAAAGGAAACTAAAACTATACCTTGGCCAATTCCCAAAATGCGCAAACACCCAAAGCTTGATTCCAGCAAGATCAACAAGCCTTAAGTACCAACATCACTTCCAAAACACGTAAACTATCAAGCTATACACATATAACAGACCAAGAATCAACAATATGGCTAACCAAAACATCAAACCACAAGATTTTGAAGAGACTTACCGTACCCAAGACATTAGAGGCAAAACCCAATAATACTCCAACGCTAGATCACCCCTAAACAAACAAAATCACAAAAATCTACTCAAAAACCAAACCCAAAAATGCAGAAATTCTAGGGCTGGAAACTGGAGTGTGAGTTGAGAGATCTTACCAAAAATGCCTAGCTAGAATCAAAGAGCTCGAAGAGATCTTCGCGTGGCCTCAAACGGCTCATCAATCAAAGCTCTGTATCTCAAGTTATGGCTCTCGGAAGGTGATGATGAATAGTAACATCACCCTCTTCTCCTATCTTCTCTATGTTGCGCCCCGTTTTCTTATTTTAGGGTGGAATGAGATGATTTGGCTCATTAATTCACTTATATATGTTGGGCCTTGGGTCCGGTTTGGGCCCGGTCCAACCCGTTAGCATTTTAAGTCCGTTTGGCCCACTTTGGGCCAAAACCTTTAAGATTAGTGTCTGGTTTTCGATTCTAAATTATTTTTTGTCATTTCAAAATAATAAATCAATTTTGAAAATCTTATTTTCTAGAACACGCAGTACTAGACAAACTAGAGCCGGTACTGCCGGCTTAAGCACCAGAATGCATCTTTACAAAAACTTTTTGAAAAGATACGTTTTTCAACTCAGAAAAATTCACTGAATCTAAATTTCACCTTTAAATTTTTAAATTAAAACTTCTAAATTTTAAATCTACTCCAGACACTTAAAAATTATCATTTTATTAAAACGATTATGCCGGTTCTTACATCAAACACTAACTATATTGTTCCTAGATCGCTTCTCTAACCAACATTTATCTTTGCCATTAAAGCTTTACCGACTTTTTCTTCGGTTTTTATCTTTCCTTCAACATTTTATCTTTCTTTTATCTTCTCCCCATTAACATGTTCCTACCATTCCTTAAGTATTTTATGAAGGTAGTTATGAGATTTTGTGCTTAAAGTTGTCTTCCTAATGCTTTTAGAAAAAATTGCCTTTTCACCATCATTTTATTATTTTTAATAATATAATATTTTAATAAAATAATAATATTTAATATTTTATTATTAAACGATTTTTAAT
>NC_029790.2:91624485-91635510 GCF_000816755.2 Arachis ipaensis
CATTTTTAACCCAAAATTTTATTAAATTATATTTTAACCCCTTTAACTTTTTATATTTATACTTTAACGCCCTAAACTTTTAGTATTTATACTTTTTTTCACCAAAACATAAAAATATTTGCACTTTGACTTCTAACAAGATCAAAGAGCTGTTCTTGAGTGTTCTTGAGGCATATTCAAAGTGTTCTTCGTGTTCTTTGTAAACTTTTCGGTAACCAATTTTTTCTAAAATTCAAATTAAAATGCAATCCACCAAAACTCCATAATTTTTACTTGATTTCAACACTAATTCATCATTAATTTGAGGTTTAGGGTTTCGGTTTCCAGCTTCACCAAGAACACAAATTCATAACTTGAATATCATCAAATTTTCACCAAAAATTTCACCAAGAATCACTCATATAAACACTCAATTTCAAGAATAACCAAACCATACAAAAATCACACAAATCAAACACAATTAATCAATATTAATTTCACCAAACTCTAGCTTGATTTGGAGCTCCTAATTCGGCTATCTTGCAAAGTGTTCCCAGAGCTTTTTTTCAACCTAAATCGCATCAAGAACAACTTTAAATCCATGAAACCCTAACTGACCGAACCTTTAATCACATGTTAGGATGAGATTTCTCACCTTAATCTTGCTAGAAATTAAATTTCCTTGGCCCTCAAGTCAAGCTAAGCATGATATCTATAGAAGAACATCAAGAAAATACATGTTTATGCATAGTTTCTTGGAACCAAAGCAAAGTGGAAGTGAGAACAGCCATCTCACATTATTTTCAGCCTTGATAAAACACATGGTTTTTAAGAGAAAAAAGAGAGGATCACTTTAATTGGTTTGGAATTTTGATTTGAGTTTTGGTTTGGAAGAAATCAAGATTTGAAGTTCTATGAGTTCAATGTTTTCTCTCTTTTCTTTCTTTCTTATTTTCAGCCATTCAAGGTGGAAATGAGCAGCTTGGAGTGTCTTGGGGGTGGGAGAAAAATGTTCTTGATGATGATTGGCTACTTAGGGAGGTGGCTAAGAAATATCTCAAGTGTATAATTACTAAAAGTAGATATATTAGAACACAAATGTCAACATATCTAGAGATTAATATCTGAGCTACTAGTATAAATGACACTAGTAACATGATTAACAGGAGACTATAAAATATATGATGAGGCATTAGCATTGTTAAAGTCATCAGAGAGAGCTGGTGTTAACCTGCACCAATAGACTGTAAGCCCGGTTTAACTTATCTCCTGTTTTTAACTAAAGCAGATCAAATAATATTATAATATTACTAAAGTAGCTATAATATTAATATAATAATAGTATTATATTATTATTTTTCTTCTCTCGTGAATCGAGTTCGAGTCCTCAAACTGAAACGAATTACAAAAACTAAAAATTGAAATTTCTAACCAAAACGGTTCAAAAAATAGGTTCCTCGCGACTGTGCCATCGAGCGTAACTCAATAGAAGTGCCTGCTTAGTAACATAATGATAATGTGGATTGAGGTACTCAATGATGCAATAGAGATGCTTTCTTCACCGAACTTCTGAAAAACTCCATTTTGCCAAAAACTAGGTCGTTACATTCTACCCTCCTTAAAGAAAATTTTGCCCTCAAAATTTGTGCAAGAAGTTGTGGAAGATCCATCTCCAAGCGATCTATTTTCTTCAAGCCATCTAACGAGGAGAACAGTTCATTTTGTTCAACAACCATATTGCACATAGCAACAGCCATGGAGATCATAACAGCTATGAAAATAGCTGTGGCTCACACCTATTCGTCGTTTGGAACCCGATTTAACTATGGTTATTCAGAGTCATTGAGATCTTATCTGTACCAAACAGTCAATATTAAGGTGACCAGTCTTAGTATCTCAAGTTAAGAACAAATATTTCCAAAATGAGCGCTTATAGACATTCATGCCAAATGTATCTTAAAGATACCTTAACAGCATAAGACACATAGACAGAGCATGTAGTGAAAACATAGTCAGTCAACTCCCCAGGCTCTACTGGGAACGAACTGCTCTGATACTAAATTATAATGACCCAACTTTCGGTATGCCATGGCCATACAAGAAGCTAAGCGTCACCAATTTGTTCTCTTCATATTTGACTATTATTTAATATATGAGCCTGTGCCTTGTTAGACCGTTGCCAATTTTACGAGTAAAATTTTTATTTTTAAAGAGTTGAGGTAAAATAAAGGATTAAAAACATACAAATATACACAAGAAGAAAAATAAAAGAACATAAAGAAACATACAACATTACTGATAATATTCATCATGTACACTATAAAGAGTACATGTAGCATTTACAAAAGATCAGCTTAGTATACATCCTCGTTTACCCTAAATAGCTAATATATACACGACACTCCTGGGGCCTAGCACATACAAAAAGCCGCTAAGCTGACACTAAGGCTAGCCTAATAACTCCATAGCTCCTAACTATCAGGTGTACTAACACAAGTGAGAGACTAATCATAAGTCAATGTTAGACTGGAGTGTCATATAAAAGAATGCTTCTACTGCTGTCAGACCATCATTATATGTGGCCGTTAGGTAGATCACCATGGTGCTCATCCATCTCCTCATCCTACTCTCTCTCCATGTCTGGGTCCTCCTCCTCATCGTTAGCATCTACAGCAATACCTCTAGAATCACCAGAATTACTACTAGTGATACTCATAAATCTATTCGCGAGCACAGGTCTGTTCGCATGAATAGGGGCAATCCCATCATCCGGTAGTGCCGGCTTATCGTCTGGCAAAAAATCTGAAATAGGCTCAGGAGGAAGATCTCACCCCAGTAGAATCACAGCAATGAAGTCACCAATTAACTCTGTTCCTCAGGTACTATAGACTCAGGTGCAGTTTGATTCTGAGGTTGAGCTGGGATCGGGTTTTCATGTTCATCAGGAAAAGAATGACCAGGAACTTTAGGGTGAAGCCAGGACAGAGGAAACTCATAAGGAGCATCGGGGTTGAAAAGAGTATTATTCAAAGGATGCTGAAAAGAACGATCTCTTATCACATATCGTCTTACTTGAGGCTTCACTCTCAAAACGTAGTAACTATGATACAACAGATCCTCGTAAATATAGGGCTCTTTTATCTCATAAAATATGACGACCATTTCCATCTAAAGGGGAAATGGAGAGAGATGGGATAAGAACTGGGAAATTCTTAGTAGAGTCAGGCTAATTAGTCACGTTAATCGGCTCCGTCGTGTTTGTCAGACAGTAATACATTTCATAGTAGATAGATAAATGCAAAGAAAGCAGATAAATAGAATAACAAAGAAAAAAGAAAGCAAGATACGAGCAGAGAAATACAAATAAAGCACAACACAGAGAAAATGCAATAGAGAATGAAGCACACACAAGTATGATGCATGTCTAGCCCTAGTGCACGTAATGAGCACATTTGTCGGTTTCTACCCGCTCCTAATGTAACCCGAAGCAGCTAAATCATGTATTGCTTTCCTGTTGGTAACACCCACTGCATGCAGGAAATCGCCCCTCTACCCTGCAGGGTGGCATTTAGCCTGTGTTTGCCGACATACACTCTGTACACAGGAAATCGCCTCTTTGCTCTACAGGAATGGAACAGTTGGTCACGATAACTCTATAAGCAAGAAATAGCCCAATTGCCTTACAGGAATATATTATGATCAGTACCACAGGAAAGCATTTTGTGGTCATACTACTATCTATCTGATTGCCTCAATGCAACAGATGAACATACAATTGATGCAGATATAATAGTTGATTTACTCTTCATTCTCTTTGTCTTTTGCCTCTTTTTTCTACTCTTGTTTCTCTTCTTAACATTTGCGTTTATAGCTTATGTCAATTTCGGTATGAATAATCTGACTGTTCTAGGTATGGGTGATGAGTTCATATTTGATGGTATATTTTGACTCAATTTAGATGGATTCTAGCACATGAACTCACACTTAAGGACCAAAATAGCATACTTTTGTGTTTGATCCCTAATCTGATTCCAAATGTGAAAACATGCGTTTTAATGCTTATATTAGTGATTTTTAATTCCACTTTTATGTCATTCGATGCCGTGATATGGTTCGTGAGTGATTTCAGGCCTTAGAGGCAAGAATGAATGGCCAAAAGTGGAAGAAAGCATGTACAAGGGAGAAAACATGAAGAAAACAAGGAAAAGCACACACAGCGAGGTGTGCGTGCGCACAAACCAGCGTGCGTATACACAAGAGGAAATTTCTATGCGTGCATGCGCACAAGTACCTGTGCGTACGCACAGGTCAACATTCAGCCAAGTGTGCGGACGTACGCATCTGTGCATCCGCACAGGTCCCAACACGTCATTTCATTAATGATGCACGTGCTTCTCGAATTCTAAAGCCTTTTGGGCCATTTTTGAAGGCTTGGATGTTGATTTTGAAGTGCTATATGAGGGGAGAATCAACACATATCAAGGGGAGCATACATTAGGATTTGTTTTAGTTTTACAAGTTTTTGATAGTACTAGGAGTAGGAGTAGTGTAGAGTAGAGAGCTCTCCTAGGGTTTATCAATTTCTATTGTAGAATTTTATAGCAAGCTTTAATTTTGGGTTTTTACCTCTTCAATTGTAAGTACTCGAAATTTCCTCTTTAATTACATTGTCTTTACTTTCATTTCCTTTTTGGTTCAAGTTACTTGTTCATATTTGCAATTTTGTGTTTCTTGAAGTTTTGATCAATGAATTTTATGTTTCATGCCTCCTTTATGTTTGATTGCTTGTTTATGTTTGGTTCTGTTGATAGTTGGCTATAGTTTTTCCATTTTACTTTGCAATTTTCCATGTTTTACTTTTATGCATACAAGGTGTTTGTGAAAATGCCAACTCTAGATTTTGAGTAGATTCTCCCACCTTGGCCTGTGGTTTGAGTTCCTAGGATATTAGAGTCATAATGTCCGACATTTAGTGGTAATTCTTGGGTAGTTAGTTGACTCTTGTTTCCATTGACGCTAGCCTTTTATCAACTAGTTTGGTAAGTTAGTTAGGACTTATGGATTAAGGTCAATTATGCTTGCTTGACTTACTCCTCGATGGTTGGGGTTAACTAGGTGAGATTGACTCATCATAATTACCATAGTTGTGGTTATGGCAATGATAGGATTCCTTAGAACCTCATTCCCAAGTCAAGGCTCTTTATTGCATTTATAGCATTTTCACTAGGTTTTGATCTTGTCTTCTCTTTACTTGCATTAATTCACAATTTTGATCATTGCTTTGTACTTTTATTTCTTAGTTCTCTTAATCTTTCATTTCTTGCTTGAAAACTCCCTTTTTTCTCACAACCGAAAGAGAAACATTTCGATTGCGTCCTAGGAAGAACGACCTGAGGTTGATGTACTCTTGATCTCGGTTATTAATATTTGAATCTAAAACATTTTATTGAGAGAATTCGTTGTTGGTTTGGACTATGCTACTAACGAATTGATTCTTGTTTTGATTAATTCTGAACCATACGATAAATTTTCCTCGTCAGATTTTGGCGCCGTTGCTAGGGAATGCAATCAGTGTTATATCTTTTGGTTGTTGTGAATATCTTAATAGTGTAAATAGCTCTTTTTTTTGGTTGTTTGGTTGCTTGTCCTAGTAGGATTTTGTTTATATTTTCTAGATGACTTTTTCACAGTATCACCACAATGCAATGGAACCCAAACACTAACCATGCTAGTCACCAATCTTACACACCATTCCTTCACTACATACAAAACCAAAACCCTTACCTTCATGAGTTTGATTGTCAACCTGCATCACCTTAATCTTCATCTTCATATATGGACCAAGCCGCACAAGAAGTACTTTTCATGCTCATTCAAGAACAACAAGAGTTCCAGAATAAGCAAGAGCAAGTCATGTCTACCTTAGCAAAAACTTTGGGTCATTTAGCTTCATTACCTTTATGCCACAAGCAAGAAATGCTAGTGGGTGAATGTGTGGAATCAAGTGAAAAGTGTGGAAGGAAAGAAGAATTGCAAAATCAAATAGAAGATGTCAAGTCACAACATGAAGCATAAGAGGAGATAAGTAAAGAGTGGGTAGGAATTGATCAAGAGGATTCCATCATTCAAGATTTTTTGTCGAACTTGGGTAATTCCTTCTATGACCTTCATGAACCTCCCTTATTGGATCTAGAAGGAAATGTTGATGTGGACTTCACATACCCTCCAATTTTTTACTTGAGTGATGATGAAGAAGATTCAAAAGAGGTTGAGGAAGATTGTAGTTGCCAAGAAGTGAAAGCATTTATGCAAGAGAAAATTGAGTGGGTGAAGAATTCTTTAGTAAGCTTTCTAGCCCCACATCAATATGCTGTTTTAGAAATGGATGGTCAACTTCAAACCTTTCTTGGAATAGTGGATGGTGAAGAGAAGAATGTTGATTGTCCAAGAAATGGGAAGCTCATCCAAGGAGCCAATTCAACCTTTAGAGCTCAATTATGGTGCAAGAATCAATGTAGTATATTTCGGGGAGTTCACAAGCATGTCGATGGTGATAGAGGAACTCAAGTATGGGAGTCAGGCATTAATTTCAAGAATCAATACTTAAGGATCCTAGTTGCTAGCTTGAAGTCTCTTAAGAATATGCAATTCATTTGGGACCTCGAAGGTCGAATCAATAGCAAACTTGGTTGGAGATTCAAGAAGGAGTGGAAGCATAAGCCACCCTAACAAGGATCTCCTCACCAAGTCCAACTTAGGACTATAAACCAAAGTGCTAGGTGGGAGATATCCCACCATGGTAATATCCTTTTAACATTTTCTCTTTTAGCTTTTATTTCATGAATAATTGGCTATTTTGCTTGGTTAGTTGGTTTTATTTTGATGTTTGTTAAGTAATTTTAGTGAAATAATGCGTTTTTGGGAGTTTCATGAGGTTTTGGGACTTGAAAACCTGTTTTGGATCTCAAGATTGATGCCTTGGAGACATAATTTTCTTGCAGGAATAGAGACCTGTGCGTCCGCACAACCTTGTGCGTGTGCACAGATCCCCTGTTTTTCCGTCCCTGTACGTCCACACAGCAATGTGCGCCCGCACACCCATAAACACTCCCTCTTTTCGCAGCACGCGCACGGCTTGTGCGTGTGTACACCACCTTCTTTTTCCCTTCTTTGCGACCACACACCATGCGTGCGGCCGCATACGCGAAAAAAAGGGGGGCACCTGTGCGCGCGCATAGCTCTGTTCGCCCGCACAGACCTTAGCGACTCCTCTGGTCGCAGCGTACGCACAGGCTGTGCGTGTGAACCCAACCCCTTCCCCCTTCTGTGTGAGCGCACACCTTCTTGTGCGTCCGCACAGGCTACGATTCACCTTCTGTCCGCAGCGTCCGCACGCTTCTTTCCGCGTGCATACTGCCTTTTTCTTTCCTGTGTGCGTCCCGCACACGACCTTGTGCGTCCGCACAGGTCACTTTTCGAACGTTAATTTGAAAAGGGGACTCGCGCTTCAGTTTCCCCACAGTAACCCTTTCTTCTCCTTTCCTCTGAAACACACCCTTCCAACCTTATCTCTTCTTCTCCGAGACACCACTAGCCACCAACCCTCCGTCCGCGCTACCACCGGCAACCACCACTGTCGCCGTCGCTCTCTCTCTCTCTCGTCCTTTTTCATTTCTTCTTCTTTCTCCTACATTTTCTTCTCTTTCTCTTCCCTGTTCCTGCGCCAGAACCCTAGTCGCGCTTCCAATCCGGTGACCAGCCACCACCAGCGGCGGCGAGCTTCTGTGCCGCCACGACAGACACCATCCCTCTCTCTCTATTTCTCCCTCTTTCTCCTTTTGCATTACAGGTTCCATGTCATTCCCTGTATCTTGTTCTTTTCTATTTTTGTTTCATTTTCTTTACTGCTTTTAATTTCTGTTTTAGTAACTAAGAGGCATTAGGTTAGATGACTTTCATTTTCTGAATTGAATATGTGATGCTGGTTGATTATCGTTGAATTTTGCTGAGACTGAACTGTGGATGCTGCCATTGATGAACTGTGATTGATGTTTGTGTATAGTGCACATATTATGCTTGTTAAATGCTTAAATGGGATTTTTGAATCAACTCCTGTGCCTGATCAACATAGATTTTGCATTTTCTTCCATTTTGCATTATTACTTCATACTTGTGCAACTTTCTGCTAAATATGGACACTGCCTAAGATGATTTGGTTAATGCACTATGTGTTCTTGCTGAAACATCAAACTAAACTTGAATTTACCTTCGTGACTATCTTGTTTGCTGTCAATTTTCACTGTGCATATCACCCTTTAATAATTAACCTACTAACTATGCACCACATTACTGATTTTGTTCTTGAAACCAAATTGGACTGAAATTTATAGCTTTAATCATTCTATTTGGTACTTTTAAGTGCATAGCATGCTGATTTACTGCATTATGTACTAACTACTCACTTCTTTTTGCTCATACACGAACCAACATTAAACTTCCAATTTTGAAATATGTTTGTTGTCATTAGCAGCAGTACATACATTGCTTTCTATGTGAATTGATCAAATGCTTATTCATGTATCTTTAGCATCAATGACCATATACATAGCCACTTGTTCCTTTATGTTTTTGAGCAATGCAATCTGTTTCTCAATCGGATATTGCTTTGGACAAGAGATTATATATATGTGATCATTTCTTACTTCTCAACATGAATATGTCATGCTTTCACTATGGCTTTGATTCTTGCCTTTTGTGTCAAATTTTGCAAACTCTTTCAATTTCCAAGGCACAATTGCAAATATCATTTCTTTCAATTCAATTCACTTACATCGCACACCTGAGTCATGTATACCCTTTAACTGTTGATTACTCTCTTTTATAACACTTAGGTTGCTTGATTTTGGGAAAATGCATTTCCTTTTGAGCATTCAACTATTTTTTACATGTTTTCCCTTAATTGAGTGGTTATTTACCTTATTGGCTCTTATTTGAATTGTTTGACTGTTTCCTTCTTCCTTCTGTGATTTTCATCTGTTCCTCCTAAGTTGTACTCTGTTTTTTGTCTTTTTCAGGATGGCCCGCAAAGGAAAGGAGAAAGCCAATCCTTTAGCTCGTCCTCCTCCTGTGCCTCCAAGTAACCAACCGGACACATTCGTTAATGCTGAAGCCCAAGAACAATATAAGAAATTGGAAAAACGGGCCTTTCATTATGAGAGAAAGCTAAACCTGCCTGAGAAATATGCGGATCAGATCCTTAACAAACTAAATTTTTATCATTGGGAATTCGTAAAATTCGATCCCGTGGAGGTAAATGAACACCAGGTCAATGAATTTTACGCAAATTTCCTAAAGAGGGATGCCCAAACTGTTTTTCTAAGAGGTGTCACCTTAGACACCTCTGATACTATTTTTCCTAAAGATTTCTTTGGATGTAGTCCTGCAAAAGATCGGCCAGCCTGAGGCTAGATGGGAGTACAGCAAGGGAGAGCAGGCAGTCCCGTTGAGAATTGCGTGCACTGACCTCAACCCGGAGGCAAGGATCTGGCAGCAGATCATTGCCGACTATATTCTTCCGAGCACGCACACCACGCATATCAGAGTCCATGTGACAGTTTTGCTGTGGGCTATTCTGGAGGGGAAGAGGATCTCTGTTCTTCCCCTTATCAAAGAGTTGATGATGAAGGTGAACCAACAGCAGAAATACAACATTCCCTTTCCATCATTGATCACTAAATTAGCAGCTCTATCTGGAGTAGAGCCAGACGTCTGTCTACATCAGTAAGCAGCCATTCCTGCCATACGGCGACTACGACGGACCACCACAGAAGAAACGGAAGACGACTGAGCCATCATCAGCAGCAGAGCCTACAGCACCTCCTATAGCTCCCGCACCCACAGCCCGATCCGAGACACCATATGAGTTATGCCGAGAGATCCTTCAGGCTGTCCACCGATCCGAACTCCGCAACACACGCCGCTTCCACTAGAGAGTGGAGAAGTTTGAGGATAGTGACCTTGGACCACCTTCTCTAGATACACCAAAGCCTGAGGCCGAGGAGCCTGCATCTGAGGAGCCAACAGCTGAAGCTGGCCAGGCATTCGAGACACCTGAGTAGAGACCGGCGGATCCCACGGTTGAGGAGGTAGTAGTTCAGAGAGCTGAGGAGCCTAGAGTTGAGGAGCCGGCAGCTGCAGCTGAGCTGACAGCAGACATGGCAGTCGAGACAGCTGACCAAGCAGTTGAGCAGCCGATAGCTGCAACCACCCCAGTGACATCCGGAGCCCTAATTGTTTATCAGCGTCACCACCACCCACCACCATGTGACGGTGGAGCTTCTCATGGTTGATCCCCCCTGATTGATTGTTTTGAGCACTGAGGACAGTGCATGATTTAAGTGTGGGGGAGGATCTACGATTTCTGGGTGTAAACATTCTCTCCTTAGCACTTGTCATTTAGTTATTTTCAGTTTTATTATGCTTTTTTGTAGATATCTCTAGTACTTTGACTTATGCACTGCTGTTTTTGACTTGATCTTGTCTTCTCTTTACTTGCATTAATTCACAATTTTGATCATTGCTTTGTTCTTTTATTTCTTAGTTCTCTTAATCTTTTATTTCTTGCTTGAAAACCCCCTTTTTCCTCACAACCGAAAGAGAAAGATTTCGATTGCATCCTAGGGAGAACGACTCGAGGTTGATGTACTCTTGATCATGGTTATTAATATTTGAATCTAAAACATTTGTTTGAGAGAATTCATTGTTGGTTTGGATTATGCTACTAAGGAATTGATTCTTGTTTTGATTAATTCTGAACCATACGATAAATTCTCCTCGTCAATGAGTTTATTAAGTCTATGTTAAACCAATTTTTCTTTTTATATAATACCTAACCCTAAATGCAAATCAAACACTAACATGTTCTTACCACTCCTTAAGTATTTTATGAAGGTAATTATGAGATTCTGAGCTTAAAGTTGTCTTCCTAAAACTTTTAGGAAAAATTGTCTTTAACCATTATTTCATTATTTTTAAAAATATAATATT
>NC_029790.2:91635594-91640347 GCF_000816755.2 Arachis ipaensis
TTTAATATTTTATCATTAAAAAATTTTTAATAATATTTTATTATGAATTTTTGAAAATTATAATTTTAACCTAAAATTTTATTAAATTATATTTTGACCCCCTTAACTTTTTATATTTATACTTTAATCCCCTAATCTTTTACTATTTATTCTTTCCTGCCCTAAAACATAAAAATATTTGCACTTTGACCCTTAACAAGATCAAAGAGCTGTTCTTGAGTGTTCTTGAGCATATTCAAAGTGTTCTTCATGTTCTTCGTAAATTCTTCAAATTCTTTCCTCGATTCTTACCCATTTTTCAATTCTTTCGGTAATCAATTTTTTCTAAAATTCAAATTAAAATGGAAGCCACCAAAACCCCATGATTTCCACTTGATTTCAACACTAATTCATCATTAATTTGAGGCCTAGGGTTTTGGTTTCCAGCTGCACCAAGAACACAAATTAATACCTTGAATATCATCAAATTTCATCAAATTTTTACCAAAACTTTCACCAAGAATCACTCATGTAAACAATCAATTTAAAGCATAACCAAATCATACCACAATCACACAACTCAAATATAATTAATCAAGATTAATTTCCCCAAACCTTACCTTGATTTCTACTCCTAATTTGGCTATCTTGCAAAGTGTTCCTAGAGCACTTTTTCCTCTTAAATCACATCAAGAACAACTTTAAATCTATAAAACCCTAACTGACCGAACCTTTAATCACATGTTAGGATACGATTTCTCACCTTAATCTTGCTGGAAATTAAAGTTCCTTGGCCCATAAGTCAAGCTAAGCATGATATCTATGGAAGAACATCATGAAAGCATATGTTTATGCATGGTTTCTTGAAACCAAAGCAAAGAGGAAGGGAGAACAGCCATCTCACCTTATTTCCAAATTTGATAAGTTACATGGTTTTGAAGAGAAAGAAGAGAGGATCACTTTAATCGTTTTGAAATTTTGATTTGAGTTTGGGTTTGGAAGAAATCAAGATTTGAAGTTCTATGTGTTCAAAGTTTTCTCTCCTTTATTTCTCTCTTATTTTTGGCAATTCAAGGTGGATATGAGCAGCTTGGAGTTCTTGGGGGTGGTAAAAAACATGCTTGATGATGATTTGCTAGTTAGGGAGGTGGTTGAAAAATATCTCAGGTGTATAATTGCTAAAACTAGATGTATTAGAACACAAATAACAACACATATAAAGATTAATATCTGAGCTACTAGTATAAATGATACTAGTAACATGATTAACATAAGTATAGAAAATATATGATGAGGCATTAGCATTACTAAAGTCATCAGAGAGTGCTGGTGTTAACCTGCACCAGTAAACTGTATGTCTGTAACACCCTCACTATCAGAATGTCACGCTTCCAGCTATACCACTCTGATAGCTTGAACATTACGACGATGCTTAACATATTTAATACTGAGATATGAGCCTGGCTAAGACTTAAAACCTTATAACCTTCCAAAAGACGTTTAGTTGAAAGCATAAATACATACTTACAAGCCATATGTAACACCTACAAAGAATATATATATACACATATAATATTGACTTACAAGCATTACATAATACAAATCCTATCCCTCTTACAAAATGTATAAAGATAAAGGCGAGGGAAAATATAATATCTAAAACAATACAATACATCATATAAATGGAAAAGAAAATAAACTCTTCGAGACTTCTTCGTCCGTATCCTGAAAGGGAAACACCTGTAGGGGAGTGAGAACATCATCCTCGTTGGTTCTCGCTATAGGGTTAGAGAATTGCTATAATAAGATATGTAAAGTAAACTATTTTCAGAGTACAGTGATCGCTGTTCGCCTTATGTATCTTTTTAAAAACCAAGAGTTTATATTCAAAAATCTGAAATCCTTTTTAAAAGAGAAATCCATTTATTCTTAAAAATCCAAAATTTTATGTATCAAATATTAAAAGTTTTCCTTAACATTATGAATGACTAATTTATTCCAAGTATTGGTTCATTAAGTCTATACTGAACCAGTTTGATTTTTCATACTTTACTAAACCAAAAACTTAAAACCAATCACGGCCTCCGGCCCATCATATAATCAATCACGGCTTCAGGCCCAAACAACTCAATCAACATCCAAAATCACCACAATTCAACCAATTTCAATTACAAACACAAGTGGAGAGATTCAAACACAAACAAATCAGTTACATCAAGTATAGCAATTTGCTGTTAAACATAATTATTCACATAGGCAAACAAATTACAAGTTACACACCCAAACAATGTCACATAGATGTACATGATGAATGTCTATCCTATTGGCTCGTGATATCATTTGTCAGTCCATAATTGCCAACCCGACACATCCTTTCGGATGTCGCTTTTCTACCACGTCCGAGGATATAGCGCCTGGGACGCTTTTGTATCGTTCCGAGGATATAGTGCCTGGCACACTTGTATGCTCCAAGGATATAGTGCCTGGCACATTCTTGCGGCAGAAAAGATTATCCATCATAATCCAACCCAGGGATATAGTGCCCTGCACACTATCGTTCTAAGGATATAGTGCCTAGCACACTTTCAATAAGTCCATCATCCTTTTCCAAGTTCTAAAACTCATCATCAGTTTCCAATTTCTCAAATCAATTTCCATTAAAACCAAAAACCCATTTCCTTGGTAATAATCTCCAAAACTCCAAACAACTTCAACATCATATGAATTGTAGATCTCTTACAACAGTAATCAAAATCATTCATTTTAATTCAGGATTTGGTAATGAAATTTCACACCAGAGACTCAAAACTTTAGGGGAGAACAACCTATCCCAATTCCTTAAAAATTTATTAAAAACTCTTAAAATCATAGCTTCTTAGTTTAAGTAAATAAAATAGAATTTATTATAAAACCGAATCATATAAGTCGCAAGCCCCAAACCCATTTCAAAACTAATGCACTTAAAACGGAACCACTCCATTTAAATCAAAACCACTTTTAGGTTCGTTCTCAAAAACCAATTCTCTGACTTCTTCCAAAACATCATAAATGCGATTATTCAATCAAAGTCCAATTTCCTTTAAAATCACTAAAATCTCCTCTGAACGAAATCCTTAAGTTCAACTAAAAACATAAGCCCCTTTTTACATTTAAAATCGATATTAGAACATAATACTTTTCTTAAGTGATTTAAAATCGAAAAGTAATTCTTTTTTAAATAAATTGAACTCAAGACATATAGTTTTATTAAATAAAATTAAACTCGAAAACATAACTATTTTATTAATAAATCAAGTGATACAATTTCTCGAATCTAAACCTTTCTAAATAACCTTTCAAACAAAGTCTCAGATTTTTATAGAAATTTCAGCAGCACCTCCCCTAAAACATGGATTTTGCCACCCTTTTCAGGTCCTAACCAAACCATTCCACAATCCTTTTCAACGGTCTAAGACCAAAATCAGTCAAAAGCAAGCTAATTCCAACAATTCATATTTGAAAGAAATCGATTCAAAATCAAATCACTTTCTATGAATCAACTCATTTTCAAAACTTTATAGAATTAATTCAGCAACCACCAGTTTAGCAAAATTAGTCAATAATTAATTCAAACAATAATCATATTCATCCAAAACAGCCAGACAATACATAAGACTTATATAATCACTAAAAAGTATATAATTCTCACATCAATATCTATTTATAACAATTCCAAAATATAAAATAGCTATTTAGAAAAATCCCTACCTCAATTGGCCAAACACATAAACCAAACGCATCATAGGAACCTTCTCTCTCAACCCGAAATCATCGGTAGCTTCAACCATAGCTTCCCTCACTTCCGCAGCAGCAGAAACAACCCTTACTTGCAACATGTGGCCCCGATAACTTAATCTGTAACTAAGGAATACTGACTGAACCAAATGACAGAAGCTTCGGCGGTGGTTTCAGCTGCCGCAGCGACTTCCCCGGTGACCATACACGGCGGACCACAACCACTGCAGCAGCTAGGAGGGCGGCGGCCATGGCGGTAGCTTTTGACGGCGACGGCAGCAAGGGTGGCGGAACAACCCACCAACATCGCGTCTCACCCTCTCCACAAGCTCCTTCTCTCTCCTCGAAGCTCGACGGCGGTAGTAGCTTGAGGCGACGGCGATAGCACACGGCCGCGCAGCTTCACGCAGTTGGTCGCGCTCCCCCTCGCGTCCCTAGCTCGCATCCTCTTCCTTAGCATCGCGCGATCTCTCTCTCTCTTTCTCTCTCTCTCTCTCTCTCTCTCTCTTTCTCTCTCTCTCTCTCTCTCCTCTAGGCTCCCTCCTCCGCAATGGGAATGGCAGCGACAGCACAGGCTCCTCACGTGCGGCGGTTCGGCGATAGCTCCTCGGGAAGACGGCGACGCAGCTGGGCAGCGGTAGCTACGTGGTCCCCTCTCTTTCTCCTCCTTCCACTGGCAGCGAAGCTTCCCCTCTCGGATCTCCTCCCTTCTCCCTTCCTTTCTTCTTCCCGTGGCCTTCCCCTCTCCTCTCTCCCCTTTCTTTTTTTTCTTTCTTTCTTACTGCAGCTGTGCTGCTGCTGAGTGTGTTAAGTGAGGAAGAGTGAGTGGAAAATTAGGGTTAGGATTTAATTTTGGAAAAAAAGTGGAAATTAGAAATTTTATGGCTAATATAGATAATTTGGTAAAATTGGAGGGTAGAGTAGTAAATTAATAAAATTGGGACATAAAATATTAATTTGAACTCTAATTAAAATCCTTAAAAATTACTTAAAATATCAT
>NC_029790.2:91641032-91692642 GCF_000816755.2 Arachis ipaensis
ACAAAACTATTTAATTCTAAGAATAAATTAAAATATTAATAACTCAATCAAAGATATAAATTTATAGTTGCTTTATATATTCTTTAATAAAGTAATTTCTGAAATTAAAGCTACAAATAAATAATTAAATTTGAAATTAGTTTATAATAAACCTTTTCAAAAGTTTTGGGTTTTACAATGTCCGGTTTAACTTATCTCCTGTTTTTAACTAAAGCAGATCAAATAATATTATAATATTATATTATTATTTCTCTTCTCACACGAATCGAATTCGGCTCGTCAAACTGAGACAAACTATGAAAAGTAGAATCTGAAATTCCTATTCGAAACGGCTCAAAGACTAGGTTCTTCACAACTATGTCGTCGAGCTTAACTCAGTAGAAGTTCCTGCTTAGCGATGACATAATGATGATGTGGATTAAGGTGCTCGATGGTGCAATAGAGGTGCTTTCTTCAATGAACTTCTAAAAAACTCTGTTTCACCAAAAACTAGGTCGTTATATTCTATCTTCCTTAAAGAAAATTTTGCCTTCAAAATTATGGTTACGTGCAAGAAGTTGCGGAAGATCCATCTTCTAGCGATTTATTTTCTTCAAGCCATCTTAGCGAGGAGAACAGTCCATTTCATTCAACAACCATACCTCACATAGCAACAACCATGAACATCATAATAGCTATGAAAATAGTTGTGCCTCATAACTATTCATCGTTCGAAACTCGATTAAACTATGCCTATTCATAGTCATTGAGGTCTTATATGTACCAAACAATCAACATTAAGGTGATCAGTCTTAATATCTCAAGTTAAGCATGAACATTCCTAAAATGAGCGCTCATAGACATTCATCCTATATGTATCTTAAAGATACCCTAACAGCATGAGACACACAGGCAGAGCATACAGTGAAGCATAGTCAGTCAACTCCCCTGGCTCTATTGGGAACGAACTGCTCTAATACCGAATTCTAGTGACCCAACTTTTGGTATGCCATGGTTGATGGATTGGAACCGAAATTCTAACACCTAAAACTCACCGGCAAGTGTACCGGGTCACATCAAGTAGTAATTACTCACATGAGTGAGGTCGATCCCACAGGGATTGAAGGATTGAGCAATTTTTGTTAGGTGGTTGATTTAGCTAAGCAAATAGTTGATGATTTGAGTGAATTGTAACCAACAGAATGTAAATGACAAGGAATTTAAAAATGCAAAAAGTAAAATTATAGAAACTTAAAGTGCAAGAAAGTAAGTGACTGAAACTTAAATTGCAAGAAATGTAAATAGCTGAAGCTTAGATTGCAAGAAATGTAAATTGCTTGAATAATAAAGGGGTGTGGGATGCTGGAATTCAGAATTTAATAACAGAAAGTAAAGAAGATGAATTAAGTGTAATAGATCTAAATAGAAAGTAAATTCAACTCAATTGTAATATCTAGGAAAGAAATTCAAGAGCTCAGAGGCTCAATGAGACTAGAAAACAAGTCTAGATCTCAATTCCTTCCTTGATCCAACAGAGAACAACTTGCAGAAGAAAAGAAAATGAAAACAGTAAAGGAAATTCAGATCCACTTCTTGGAACAATTGAGACGAGAGGTAGAAGATGATTCTCAAACTTAGAATCAATGAAGCTCTTCAATCTCAATTCAAATTCCAAGAGAAGATGGCAAATGTAGCAGAAGAAATGAAAATGAAAAAAAAAGCTAAATCCAAATTCCCAAATATTAGAATTATGCAGAAGAGAATAAAGATGAATTGTAGATCAAGGATTGAAAACAGAATTTCTTCAATTTCTATCCACAATTCAAATACAGAAAGCAAGAAAATCAAAAGTGAGAACAAGGAGGAGAGAACTCAGCTCTCAATCCCAATTCCCAATTCAAAGCTCAAATTCAATGAAAATTCAAAAGTGAAAGTAAGAGAGTAAAAAGTTCTACAAAGGTGAACAAAAGGTAAAAAGGGTTCATCTCTAAATCAAACTAAGTCCTATTTATACACTTTCTATTTTTGATCTTCAGAATTTGGAGTGGGCTTTTTAATTGGTGAAGAATTAGATCCAAGTTGACCTTTGATTTAAAATTGACCCCCTGGTGCAGCTCCAGTGGAGCGTTCAATTAACTAAGTTAACTCAGTTAACTAAGTTAACTGAGCGCTCCAAGTCTTGCTCCCCAGGCTTATTTCCCTTGCATGACAAAACAATCAGCATAGCGCTCATTTAAGTAATTCTAACTCAACGCTACAAGTCTTGGGCCAGGCTCTTCAATTTTTGTTGCATACCAATTCCTTGTGTGTGCTTTCATAGAGTTAAGTGAAAATCACTTAACTGAGCGCCTAGCCTTGCTTGTATTGGAGGCCCAGCTTCGAGCCTTGGTGCATGCCAAATTGGAGTCAAATTTTGTTGTTGTACAAGGTAGCGCTCAGTGAGAACTTGTTAACTGAGCGCCCCTTGCTTTGGTGCAGCACCTTTTCTCTTTGGCTTGTGGCTCCTGGTTTGAATCTTGGAGAGTGCATTGTGTGCCACTTTTATTTCAAGGAGTTGCGCTCAGTGAAGAGTAAGTAACTGAGCACCCCTTTTGCTTTTGGTGGAGGTTCCTAATTCGAACCTTGGTTGAGCGATTCAACACCAATTTCCTTGGCCATTTGCAATGTAAAGAGTGCTCATACAAGGAAGCTCCAGGTTCGAACCTCATTGAACCCATTTTGGTTTGTTTTCTTGCAAGTAGTAACGCTTCCTTGGTTCCCCATGTCCTTAGTTCGAAACTTGGCTCCCCTTTTTTCTTCAATGCTCTTTGAATTTCTTTTGGGAGGGCCACGAAAAAGTTAACAAAAGTTAACTGAGTGCTAGTGCTTTCTTCACTCTTTTTGGGCGCTCAGTTAAGTAAACTAAACTTAACTCCATGTTGTTGGTGCTTCCTTGGTCATGTATGCTTCCATTAGCCTTGCTTGGTTTGGTGTTAGGCTAGCGCTCAGTTAAGTAAGTTCACTGAGCGCTATGCCCTCTTGCCTCCTTGGTTGATGCACCACGCTTTTGGTTCCTTAGGTCACGCTTTCCAAAGTGTGGCCTAAGGTTCAAAGCGTGCTTTTACTTCAAAAGCATGCCAAAAATTCCTTTTTTAACCATTTCTTCACCTACAAGTAATTCAAACAACCAATCAAAGCATCACCAAATTCACAAGGTTCATAAATCATTCAAAAACCAATTAAATTTAACTTAAACCTCATGATTTAGTGTCAAATAAAGGATGGTTAATTGATTCAACAAAACCATGCAAATCCACTCCAAATTACTTACTTACAATGCAAGAAAGTGCATAAAACCTAATGAAACAAGTGAAAATTGCTTGAAAAGCTAGCATAAGATGACTTGTCATCACAACACCAAACTTAAACCTTGCTTGTCCCCAAGCAAGCACTAAACATATGAGAAAATGAAATGAAACAGAGAAGTATGCATGTCCTTATTTAGCAGATAATTGAACTTGATTCATGGGGTTTTATACAGACAATGGTAGCTCATTTATTACTTGCTGACAGATAAGAGATGTTTCCTTAAAGGTTCATTAGAGTTGCTGCTATAATGCCTCACTTTTGCTTGATCCCTTGCTAGCTTTTTCTTTCTTTATTTTGTTTAGAGAGCTTATTTATTAATGAAAGCTTGGTGGCAAATGTTGCAGCAGCCTTTTTGGCTCAATTTTGCTCAACATTTCTTCACCATAGACACATGGCTCACAATTTCTTCCTAGGATCATTGATGCCCAGCATCTCTTTGGATTACTAAATGTTCTGTAACTAGGTTGCTCTTGATGGTGGACTTTTAGTTGGCAATCCCAAATCAGTTGATCTAAGTGGCCAAGTTTCAAAATACTCCTCAGAACCTACTTGTCCAAGCATATCCTAGTACAAAAATACTACAAGCATATGTCCTAGGGTCCAACTATTGGTGTCTAGCCTTATTGTTTGTTTCTTTGCCAATTCTTGGCTTTTTCTTTTTCTCTTTTTCTTTTTTGTTTTGCTTTATTCTCAAGGAAATTTCATTAATAACAGACCATATAGCAGCAAGCTGATTCACACTTCAAAGAACATGTTATTATGCAACTTTTGTTATTTGAGCTAATCATTAAATCAAACAAGTACCACCACTGAATTTCATTCTAATTTCTACAACATTGAACATTCACTTTTCTAAATCAAACATTTCTCTTTTATTCATTGCAGAAAGAAAAAAAAAACAAAATTTAAGCTAATGATGGATGACAAACATAATGCCATTCACTTGTAAGAAAACTACTAGGAATATAAAATTGCAAAACATAAGGCATTTGGAGTCATCTCATGTCTCAGATATGCATCTCCTTGTTAACTTTTGAAAAGAAAACATGAAAGAAACTCCACCACCTTCTAATTGTCATGGTCCTTGCTCCTGCTTGATTCTCCCTTCTTTTTCCTCTTCTTGGTGTAGTCTTGAGGTTCTTCGCCAGGGAACCTCCTATCCCAGAAAGACTCTGTCAGACCTAAGAGTTTAGCCTCCTCTAAACCATGCCGCATACGTGCTGAATTCTTCTGGGTTCTTGCTCTCTGACGGTTCACTAACTATTGGCATTACTCAAATGGCTTGATCTGTGGATCCAATGATGGCATGCTATGGGTCAGATAATCTAACTTTGCTTGAGTGTCTTCATCATACTCTATTCTATCTACGTGCCTATTCTCTCCAATGGTATGATAAATGTTCTTCCACTGATATAAGTTGTGAGTGTACTCCCCATACTTGGCTTGACTCAGGGACAATCTATTGTATGACTCATAAAAATCTGCTGATTGTTCCCTTTGCCCTCAAGAATATTTGTTTGGAATTCTCGTTATTGAGCAATCATTTGTTGCTGCCAGCTCTCTTGTCGCTCCTCCATGTGGTGCTACCAGTTCTCTCTTTTTGTTAATGAGCTCCTTCAAGAACTTTGTATATAGAGGCATCTGCTCTAATGCTTCAGCCAAGGGGATATTAATTTCCAATTTCTTGAAGATTTCAAGGAACTTCGGGAAGTGTTGATCCTTGGTTTCCTTGTTGAACCTCTGAGGGTATGGTAAAGGAGGTGTGAAAGCCTTCACTGCTTGCTCCTGCCCTTGAAATGCTTCCTCCATTATTTGCTTCCCTTTCTTGGATCTTGTGGCTGGTGATCTTTTTCTTTAGACTTCTCTTGAGCTTGTTTGCTTACTGTAATCTCTTCTTTGTTGCTAGCTTCCCCATTGTCCATAGGCCTCTTGTTATCTTCTTTGTTACTCACCAAGGTTTTTCCACTCCTCAGATGAATGGCTTTGCATTCTTCTTTAAGATTTGGAATAGTATTGCTTAGGAGTGATCTTGTTGGCCTTTCAACTTGCTTGGACAATTGTCCTATCTGTCTCTCTAGGTTTCTTATTGAAGCTTCCTGATTCTTGCTTGTTATCTCTTGGTTCTTCAGTATTTTTTCTAGCAACATCTCTAAGTTAGAGATTCTTTGAGTGTCCTGTGATGGTTGTGGCTGGTTGTGAGATGTTGAAGGTTGATGGTAAGTGTTTTAGTTAGTGGTTTGGTTATTGGGTGGATAGTAGCTGGAATTTGGGTGGTTGTTTTGGGGTTTTCTATATGGATTGTGCTTTGTGTTTTGCTGGTTGTGGTTTTGGTTGTTTCTTAAGTTGTTTTGATTTGAATTTCTTTGCCATGATTGTTGGTTTTGAGTGTGGTTATCTCCCCATCTTAGATTTGGATGGTTCTTCCAGGATGGATTGTAGGTGTCACCATAAACCTCATTTTGACCTGAGCTTTAGTTACTTCACATATTGAGCTGTGGTTGATGGTTGGCTTGTATTCACTGCTGCAACTTGGAGGCTATCAATCCTTTTAGCCATTTGCTCAAATTGTTGTTAGATTTGCTGCTGCATGATCTTGTGTTGAGCTAGGATTGTGTCTACTCCTTCCAACTCTAACACTCCTTTCCTTTGTGATGGTTGGCGTTGTCTCTGATGGCCAAAGAAATATTGATTGTTTGCCACCATATCAATGAGGTTTTGAGCCTCTTCTGCTGTCTTCATCAATTGTAAGGAGCCTCCTGTTGAATGATCTAGTGCTTCCTGAGCCTTCATTGTCAAACCTTCATAGAAGTTTTGAAGGAAGTCCCATTCATTAAACATCTTAGGGGGACATTTTCTAATTAGGGCCTTGTACCTCCCATGCCTCATAGAGAGATTCAGCATCCATTTGTGTGAAGGTTTGCACCTCAGTCTTGAGCCTGATGATCCTTTGAGGGGGTAGAACTTGGCCAAAAATTTATTCTCTAGATCCTCCCAGCTAGTGATGCTTCCTTGTGGAAAGGTTTCAAGCCATTGAGCAGCTTTGTCCCTCAATGAGAATGGGAACAGCAGCAATTTGTATGTTTTTAGATGTACACCATTAGACTTCACTGTATCACAAATCCTCAGAAAGGTAGATAAATGTTGGTTTGGATCCTCCAAAGGGCTTCCTCCATATGAGCAATTGTTCTGTACCAATGTGATGAGCTGGGACTTCAATTCAAAGTTATTTGCATTGATGTTTGGGGTAAGGATGCTACTCCCACAATGCCTTGGATTAGCAAATGTGTAAGAAGCCAATACTCTCCTTTGTGGTTGACCATTGTTGTTGGCCATTCCAACTGGTGGATTTGTTGGATTTGTGGAGTGTTCCTTGACGATCGGTTTTTCTATCGGTAAAAAAATATAAAAATATGATCGCGTTGTAAATATAGCTTCTAAACCAATAGAAAATCCTTAACGTTTTGGTTGTCACAAGTAACAAACCCCTTTAAAATTGATAACCGAAGTATTTAAACCTCGGGTCATCTTCTCAAGGAACTGCAGGGAGGTGTTCTTATTATTGGTTATAAGTTTTGTAAATTGGGGGTTTTGAAAGTAAGGAACAAGTAATTTAAATGACAAGTAAAATAAATAAATAATTGTAAAATAAACTCTTGGCAAGGTATGAAAATTCGGAAGTCCTATCCTAGTTACTCCTATGAGAATGGAAGTTAATCCCACTTAGTCAACCCTTATGAAAGCAAGGGAAAGTCAAGTGAACTAATTAGTTAGATTCCCAAGTCCTAGCCAACTCCTAAGGAAAGACTAGAGTTAGTGGAATACCAGTCAATTAGCCAACATAACAACCAATCACGGATAGTTGATAACTTAAGAGCTTCCAGTTAATCAATTAAAGCGAATAATATAAAAAGCTAAATAAGAATATTAGATCTAAAATACCTCAATTGCATAAATAAAAGAAAATTAATCCAAAAATATAAAGAGTTCATAAGCCAATTTGGATAAGAAGAGAATCAATAAGAAAAATAAATAAACTAGAGTACTAGAACAAATAAAAGTAGAAGAGAAGTTAAATTAAAGGAACATTGAACCTGAGAAGAATTGAAATAATAAGTTGAAATAATAAAGTTGAAATCCTAATTCCTTTAAGAGGAATCCTAATCCTAAATCCTAAGAGAGATGAGAGAACCTCTCTCTCTAAAAACTACATCTAAAATTATGAAAAGTGAATTATGAGCTGATTCCCATGAGTGAATGCATTCTCCCACTTTATAGCCTCTGATCTGTGTTTTATGGGCCAAAAACTGGGTCGAAAACAGCCCAGAAATCGCTGGAGAAGAAATCTGCCACGCTGATTTTCGTCACTGCGACGCGTTTGTATGGAGTGCGCGTTTGCGATGCCTAGCGTCACGGAAACTATGGTATATTATATATCAAATCAAAGCCCTGGACGTTAGCTTTCCAACGCAACGGGAACCACATCATTTGGACCTCTGTAGCGCAAGGTATGACCGTTTTAGTACGAGAGGGTCAGGTTGACAACTTTGCAGTTCCTTCAACTTCTTGTATTCCTTCCACTTTTGCATGCTTCCTTTCCATTTTTCAAGCCATTCCTGCCCTATAATCTCTGAAAATACTTAACACACATATCAAGGTATCGAATGGTAATAGGAGAGGATTAATAATTAGCAATTTAAAGGCCAAAGAAACATGTTTTCAATCATAGCACAAAATCAGGAAGGAAAACATAAAATATGCGATTAGTATGAATAAGTGGGTAAAGAGTTGATAAAAATCACTCAATTGAGCACAAGATAAACCATAAAATAGTGGTTTATCAACCTAACATACATACATTCTATATAACTTCTAGAATCATGCCTAACTACCCAAAATTCCCACTTTTGCATCACATACTCATGTTTCAACTTTTCTTTAATTTTATCACATATGCATTGATTTTTCATTAACTTAACATTGGGGTAATTTTGTCCCCTTATTTATTTACTTATTTATTGAATATTTTTTTCTTTTTTCTTTTTTTTTATCTTTGATTTTTTTTAATAGAAAAATAAACATAACTTATCAATGCACATGCATTTTTGATTTTTCTAGTCTCACATGAGTAGGTACCCAAATTCCCAATATTTTATCAAAGTAAAAACATAACACATTCCCTTATTAACCCATGTTCCCACAGTTTCTCCCTCACTTAATTGTTACACAATCCCTATCTTAAGCTAACCAAAGATTCAATTGGGATATTTAATTATTTTTCTGCTTAAGGCTAGTGATGTGGTAAAATACAGAACAAATGGGGATTAAAATGCTCAAAGTGGCTGACAAGGGTGATTTAAAAGGTAGACTTATTTGGGATAAGTGAGCTAAAATCAAACAATGGCCTCAATTATATGCAAGTATGTAACACATTAAACATTGGACATATAGGATGAAACAAAGCAAAGATTGCAATCATAGAGAAGAAAACACACAAGAATAAAAATTTATGGTTAAATAATGTAACCATGTAAATAAGCTCAAAATCTCACGGGTTGTGTGTTCTTTGGCTCAAAAACCATGTTCCAAATACAACTTCAAACAAATTTAACACATAGAAAATTTTAATTTTTAAATTAGTGAAATACTATAAAAATTTCTTGAAAAAGAAAATACTACTTCAACCAAGTAGTGACTAAATGCATAAAATCAAACAAACATGCAATCAAATATGCAAATGCAACAATGAACAAACAAAGAAAATAGAGTATTGGTGTTGAAAAGAAGGTAACTAACCCCTTGAAGTCGGTATCGACCTCCCCACGCTTAATGATTGCACCGTCCTCGGTGCATGCTAAGATGTGCAAGTGGATGGGTGGCTCCAACTAACGCTTTTCTCTAGAAATTGTGCAGATGGGCTTGTTTGTCACCTCATTTAGAGCTTTCCCTTTTCCTTCTTTGGTGACCATCCTAAAAGAATAAGAAAAGATGAAAAGTAACCCAGAAATAAAGATAAGAAAATAAATACAGTATGGGTGGGTTAATGCCAAATAATGGGGGTCTCAATTACATGGTAGGTACAACATGCAAGTGAGAAAACAATAGAAGCACATGGCATACCAGTGGTGCAGAATTTGCAACAAAGGAGAGGGGAATATGGGTAATGCAAGATAGTATAAGTTCATATCAATGCAAGAGAAGTACGAGTATCATAAAAGATTAGCATTGATTTAAATAATGTTACTCAAGCAGAATAAAACAAGTCATAAGCACCAAGAAAATACCAGAAAAGATGTAACAGTTGAATAAGAACATTTGAACACCAATGGAAAATAATAAATTTAGAAAAGAAAATAAAAATATGCACAAAATTAAAATGAAATGAATGAAAGTATGCAAATAAATAAAATAAAATGAAAGTGAAAAATGATGAGAAGTTAAAAAGATGAAGAAAAAGAAAGTAAGAAAGGAGAGAAAAAGAAGAAAAGATAGAAGAAATTAGGATTAGAAAAGAAAAGATAAGATAGTTAGCACTGATCTGGATAAGTTGTGCGACGCATGCGACGCGGACGCGTGGTTCACGCGTTCGCGTGGATAGCGCTTCTATGAAGTGACGCGGACGCGTGGGTCACGCGTTCGCGTGGAGTGATTTGTGCCCTTAGTGCGAGGGCAGCCTCGCGGTTGCGCAACTCTCTGTTTTAAATGCAGTTTGCCAAAAATCTGGGTGACGCGGTCGCGTGGTTGACGTGATCGCGTGAATGGCCATACTTTGAAAAACGTCGCGGACGCGTGGGGCACGCATTCGCGTGGGAGGGCTTAGGATTCTAGCACGAGTCCAGCCCCATTCCAGCCCAACATACTGCCATACAGCCATTTACGTCGATTTTACAGGGCCACGCGTTCGCGTGGGTGACGCGGACGCGTGGGGAGGCTATTTTTCAAATGACGCGGCCGCGTGGGCATATTTGTGCCTAAGGCACGCCTCCAGCCACACTCTCGCGTGACTCTCTGTTCACTTTTCTTTTCTTCCTAATGCACTTGTGACGCGGACGCATCAGCGACGCTTACGTGTCGCGTGCATTTTTTTTCTTCTTCTTTTTTTATATGCAGTATGCAGAATGCAAAATGATATGAATGTTATGAGTAATTCTAGGTTCAATGAAATAAAATAAAATAAAACTCAAAAACAAACAAAACGAAATAAAATTAAAATTGAAAAAGGAACGATCATACCATAGTGGGTTGTCTCCCACCTAGCACTTTTAGTTAAAGTCCTTAAGTTGGACATTTGGTGAGCTTCCTGTTATGGTGGCTTGTGCTTGAATTCATCCAGAAATCTCCACCAATGTTTGGAATTCCAGTAGCCTCCGGGATCCCAAACTAGGCGCAGAAAGCCTTCAAGTAAGTTGAAGCAAGTGACAAGGCCCTAAGAGTGTTGATTGCTGGACTGAATTCCGGGGTCCCAGACCTTGCCTTTGCACCCGTCTTCTTGTTGACCATCTTTGTTCCAATCGGGTGATAAGCAATCCGAATTCTCACTAAGACATCCAAACAGCTTCCTAAACCCATTCAATTGAGAATTGTACTAACCCTTGTACTTCAATTTGGAGCATGCAACCATATTGAACCTGGCATGACAATTCCTACCACTAACCATCTCCCGCTTGCTCTTATAGCCACAAAGAGCTCTAAGCTGACCATCTATCTCAAGCAAAGCATATTCAAGTGAGCTAATTAAGGTTAGAGATGAGAGATTTACCCACTTGAATGAAGGGATGGATGGTGATGGTTTTGGGGGAGAGGTCTCCAACAACTTTGGCAAGGTGATTTCCAGCTCAATTCCCTTGTGCTCTTCTTTGACAATTTCCACCTCTTTGCAAGCTTCTTCAATATCAACCTCTTCCTCTTGGTAGCTTTCTTCCAATTCAATCTCTTCTTCATTGTTCACCAAGGGCATGGGAGGTTGTGCTTCTTCTTCTTTAATCTCCATGTCAAGTCCAATGAGAGGGGATTCAAATGTAGATAAGAATTCATCAATGATGGAATCCATCTCTTGATCATCCCCTTCAAAGTCTTCAACCATGATATTCCTTAGAGGTTGTACACCCTCCTCAACATCAATTTCAAACATCTTTGAAAGAGGCTTTATAACTTGACTTTCCCATGGGGGTTCAGCATCTCCTAAGTCTTCAACTACTTCTTCCTCTTCAATAATTACAGCTTCCTCCACTTGTTCCAGTACAAAGTCATGCTCTGTACTGTCCACTGGAGTTTCTAATATCTTCTTCATGCTACGTTCTTCATTAGATTGTCCACATGAAGCCATGGGGTTTCTTTGAGTGTCCGAACGTCGGGAAGGTAATCGATTGATCTCTTGATTCAATTGGTGAAGGGTTGCATGAAATTTATCCACTGTTTTCTTGAGACGATCCCTTGATTCTTGTCCAGCTTGAATAACATGATTAGGATCATAGTGCTCTTGAATTGATAGATGTAGACATGGTGTATATGGAGGTGGTGGTTCTTGGGAGTAATTGGGTTGGAATTGGGGTGGTTCTAGATATGGTTCATATGGCTCATAGGGTGGTTGATTTGGTGGATAAGGGTTAGGATCATGTGATGGCGTTTGGTAGTAGGGGGCTTGTGAGTATGGTGGTCCAAAGCTATTTTGAGGAGGTGGTTCATTGGCATATGATGGAGCTTACTGGTAACTACAAGGGGGTCCACTATATCTATCATCTTGGTACGCACCTCGGAATGGCTCTTGACCATAGTAACCTGGTGGAGGTGGTTTGTCACGAAGGGGTCCACCATAACTATTGTCTTGGCATGCATTGTAAGATGGTCGTTGTCCATGGTATCTTGGAAAGTGTTGTTGCCGAAAGGGTTGATCAGATCCTCGTGGCTCCTTCCATCTGTGATTGTTTCGACCTTGATGCATGTTCCTGTTATAATTTCCATTCCTTACAATAACATTAGAACCAAACTCAAAGCGATGGGGGTGAGAACTCATAATAACAAATAAAATTAAAAACAAAAATAAAAATAAATTTAAATTAAAAAGTTATTGAAATTTAAATTTTGAAATTTTGAAATTTGAAAATTTTTAAATATGAATTTTTTAAATTTTGAAATTTGAATTTTGAAAAAGTTAACAATATAAGATAAAAATTTGGAAAAGATTTAAATTTTGAAAAGGTTTAATTTTTAAAATTTAAAATTTTAAAATTTTAAATTTGGATTTTGAATTTTAAAATTTAAATATTGAAATTTGAAATTTGATTTTTGAAAAAAGATGAGATAAGATTTTGAAAAAGATATGATTTTTGAAAAAGATTTGAATTTTGAAATTTAAAACTAAGATAAGATAAGATAAAAATTTTAAAATAAAAATCTGAATTTTTTTTATGCAAATTTCGAAAATTCAATTAAAATAAATAGAAAAGATATATTTTTTTTGAATTTAATGATGAAAGAGAAAAACAATAAAATGACACTAAACTTAAAATTTTTAGATCAAAACGAAGAAAACAACTAAGAACAACTTGAAGGTCAAGATGAACACGAAGAACAAATTTTTCAAAAAAAAAAATTTAATAACTAAATAAAAACCAATAACCTCTTAATTTATGAAAAAACAAAAATAAAAACAAAAATAAAAACAAATAAACAAGCAAAAAGTAAATATTTACAATAACCAATAATAAGGCATACGTTTGCAAGTCCCCGGCAACGGCGCCATTTTGACGATCGGTTTTTCTATCGGAAAAGAAATATAAAAATATGATCGCGTTGTAGATATAGCTTCTAAACCAATAGAAAATCCTTTCGTACAAACGTTTTGGTTGTCACAATTAACAAACCCCTTTAAAATTGATAACCGAAGTATTTAAACCTCGGGTCGTCTTCTCAAGGAACTGCAGGGAGGTGTTCTTATTATTGGTTATGAGTTTTGTAAATTGGGGGTTTTGAAAGTAAGGAACAAGTAATTTAAATGACAAGTAAAATAAATAAATAACTGTAAAATAAACTCTTGGCAAGGTATGAAAATTCGGAAGTCCTATCCTAGTTACTCCTATGAGAATGGAAGTTAATCCCACTTAGTCAACCCTTATGAAAGCAAGGGAAAGTCAAGTGAACTAATTAGTTAGATTCCCAAGTCCTAGCCAACTCCTAAGGAAAGACTAGAGTTAGTGGAATACCAGTCAATTAGCCGACATAACAACCAATCACGGATAGTTGATAACTCAAGAGCTTCCAATTAATCAATTAAAGCCAATAATATAAAAAGCTAAATAAGAATCTTAGATCTGAAATACCTCAATTGCATAAATAAAAGAAAATTAATCCAAAAATATAAAGAGTTCATAAGCCAATTTGGATAAGAAGAGAATCAATAAGAAAAATAAATAAACCAGAGTACTAGAACAAATAAAAGTAGAAGAGAAGTTAAATTAAAGGAACATTGAACCTGAGAAGAAGTTGAAATAATAAGTTGAAATAATAAAGTTGAAATCCTAATTCCTTTAAGAGGAATCCTAATCCTAAATCCTAAGAGAGAGGAGAGAACCTCTCTCTCTCTCTAAAAACTACATCTAAAATTATGAAAAGTGAATTATGAGCTGATTCCCATAAGTGAATACATTCCCCCACTTTATAGCCTCTGATATGTGTTTTCTGGGCGGAAAATTGGGTCGAAAATAGCCCAGAAATTGCTGGAGAAGAAATCTGCCACGCTGATTTTCGTCACTGCGATGCGTCCGCGTGGAGCGCGCGTTCGCATCGCCTAGCGTCAAAGCAACTATGTAATATTATATATCAAATCGAAGCCACGGACGTTAGCTTTCCAAAGCAACTAGAACCGCGTCGTTTGGACCTCTATAGCTCAAGTTATGACCATTTTAGTGCGAGAGGGTCAGGCTGACAGCTTTGCAGTTCCTTCAACTTCTTGTATTCCTTCCACTTTTGCATGCTTCCTTTCCATCCTCCATGCCATTCCTGCCCTGTAATCTCTGAAAATACTTAACACACATATCAAGGTATCGAATGGTAATAGGAGAGGATTAATAATTATCAATTTAAAGGCCAAAGAAACATGTTTTCAATCATAGCACAAAATCAGGAAGGAAAACGTAAAACATGCGATTAGTATGAATAAGTGGGTAAAGAGTTGATAAAAACCACTCAATTGAGCACAAGCTAAACCATAAAATAGTGGTTTATCATTCCTCCATTTCATGAAACTCTTCTTCAAAAAGTTCTTCCTCTCCAACAATTCCTTTCCCTCTTGTTTCTCTTATTATCCTTCAGAGAGTTCTTTCGTCAGCTTCACAGAAAGTAGGGGTCTCCCTCCTTGCCTCTGTCATAAAACCACAACAACAAGAAACACAAGAGGACTCTGTAGCTTGAGTGAAGTGAGAGTTAGTAGAGACAAAGTCTCAAATAGTTAGTGTGCTAGTTAAAAAAACAAAGAAAGTAAACAAAAATAAAGAAAAAGTGCTTAATCTAGACCACGACTTGACTTAATCATTGTCAATCTAATCAATCCCCGACAACGGCGCCAAAAACTTGATGGGTTGGAACCGAAATTCCAACACCTAAAACTGATGCGTGAAAAACTTGTCTCATAACAAATTTCCTTCGGCAAGTGTACCGAATTTGTCGTCAAGTAAAAACTTACAATAGAGTGAGGTCGAATCCCACAGGGATTGATTGATCAAGCAACTTTAACTAGAGGAATGTTCTAGTTGAGCGAATCCAGAATTTGAGTTGAGAATTGCAGAAAATTAAATGGCGGGAAAGTAAATAACAGAAAAGTAAATGCTGAAAATAAAGAGCTGAATGTAAATGACGGAAAGTAAATTGCAGAATTGTAAATGGGAATGAGGGAATTGCTCATAAGAGTAAATAACAGAAATTAAAGAGAATGGGTAAGATCAGAAATGGAGAATTCATTGGGCTTGGGAGATGTTGCATTCTCCGGATCAATTTCATTTTTATTGCAGAGAGAAAGTGTGAAGTGGGCAGAGACTTTAGCTCAGGGCGTTAGTGGTGTTAACGTTCAGTGAAAATATGGGTTCGAGAACGTTAGTGACAATCACCTTTTTCACTAACGTTCCTCACCAGAGTAAGAGCCACGTTAACTTCAACGTTAGTGGCACAAACGTTGCCACTAACGTTGCCTCTATGCCTTTCGCACACGTTATTGGGACTTACCTTTCCCAGTAACGTTGAGAAGTCTCCCCCTCCCTTACGTTAGAGTCCACGTTAACTTAGTTAACGTGGCTCTTTTAACGTAGGCTTGCCAACCTTCGAGAACATTAGTGATACTTATCATTGTCACTAACGTTCCAATGTGCCCCTATTTCTCACGTTAGAGTCCACGTTAACTAGGTTAACGTGGCTTCTAACGTGGCCATGCTAGCCATCTCCAATGTTAGTGACAAGGTTGAGTGTCACTAACGTTGGCTCATCATTCCCTTATCCACGTTAGCTTCCACGTTAACTAAGTTAACATGGGAGTTAATGTGGCTCATGGTGGCATGTGTGGGCTCCTTCCAACGTTAGTGACAATGTTGGGTGTTACTAACATTGGCGATCACCTTCCTTCTTCACGTTAGCTTCCACGTTAACTAGGTTAACGTGGCTTATTGGGGCTTGTGTGCTCCCAACGTTAGTGACAATGTTTGGTGTCACTAATGTTGTCGAGCACCTTGTTTCCTCACGTTAGCTTCCACGTTAACTAGGTTAACGTGGAAGTTAACGTGGCCTATTGTGACTTGGCCAACGTTAGTGACAAAGTTGAATGTCACTAATGTTGGCTTCCCCTTTACTTCTTAACGTTAGAGGCCACGTTAACTAATGTGGCAATTAACGTGGCCACTTATGAGCTTGGTCCAACGTTAGTGATAATGTTAAGTGTCACTAACGTTGGCTCCATTTCCTTTCTTCCACGTTAGAGTTCACGTTAACTTAGTTAACGTGACTCTTAACGTGGGAAATGATAGCTTCGAGAGCGTTATTGGCAATTACTTTTCTCATTAACTTTGCAAGTTACTCCCATTCCACGTTAGTGTTAACGTTAGTGTAACTAACGTAGCCACTAATGTGGTTCTTCTTTGCTTCCTTTGTCCTGAAATCAAGCAATAAAGTGCATCAAAGTTCTAGTCCAAGTCATGGGAAATGCAACATCCAATTTGTCCTTAAATTCATGCAAAATTCTCATGAAATTATGTAAAGTTCACAATGTATGCTTGAATCAAGATGTAAGTGAATATCTACCCAAAACGAGCTTATTTCCTAAGGAAATGCATGAAACTACCCTAAAAACAGTAAAGAAAAGGTTAGTGAAACTGGCCAAAATGCCCTGGCATCACAACACCAAACTTAAAGCTTGCTTGTCCCTAAGCAAGTACTGGAACAAGAAAATGATGAATGGAATGCCAAGAGAAATGAGTCATTCTTGTGGAAGTCATGTCCCTAGTTTTTTGGTGGTTTCATGCATAGCAACTTAAGTTCATTCCTAGCTTTCAGACCTTTATCATGTCCTAGAATACTCACTGTGATTGCATCCCATGAGACTTTTATTCATTGATCCTTTTGTTGTTATTTCAGGGCTTATTTTTGTTCTTAAGCTAAGTGTTCTGTAAGGGGGCAACTCTTTAAAATAAGCTTTCAGCCAACACTCCCGAACCAGTTGGTTCAAGGTGCTAGGTGTTGAAGCACCACTAAGGACTTACTTGCTCAAGTCTCTCCCCCATACATATACACCACAGGCACATAGTTTATTTATTTTCTTTTCTTGAGACCTTGGTGTCCAGCACCTCTTTGGGTTACTAACTGCTCTGTAGTGAGGGTTACACTTGATAGTGGACTTTCAGCTGACAATCCCGAGTTAGTTAACCCAAGTTACCAAGTGATAAAGCACCCCTAAGAGCTTATTCATCCAAGTAGATCCCTCACACAGGAGCACCACAAACACATGCCTCAAGATTAAAACCATTGGTTCCTAGCCTTATTGCTTACTCTTTTTCTTTTATTTTTCAACCTTTATTGTTCTTTCCCTTTTTCTTATTAGGATCTTCTTATTTAGCTAGTCTCATGGGGTGTGTTCAAAGCATAGTATTCATGACAGATAGTTGTCTTCTCACCTTGTCATTGAACCAACTTAGCTAACTTATGATCACACCTTAAACTCATGAACTTACTCCATAGTATGAACTCCTCTCTGGTCTTTAAAAACACTCATTCTCTTTTCATTTGATTTAAAGGGACAAACATACAAGTAAGCAAAGTAAGGATGCAGTGACATAAGGACTAGCAATCATAGACCTCTTCAACACAAAAACTTAAAAGACAGAATTTAAAAAGGTTTAAAATGAAATGGAAGCAAGTTCTATTTCATACAAGATCTTCCTTATTTAAAACATAGAGAAAGATGGACCAAAGAAGGAACTCCACCACCTTTTACTCTTGTGGATGCCCATGCTTTCCTCCTTGTTTGTCTTCTTTGTGTCCTCTTGCATTCCCTCGCATCCGTGCCAATCTTGCTTGCTTCCAATCCTCAAGTGCCTTCCTCACTGCTTCATGACTCTCTTCCACCCTTTGTCTTTCTTCTCGTGCTAATTCATCCCTCATTTCTTCATACCTTGTGATTCTTGGATGCAATATAGGCAGCTGTCCTACCAAGTAACCGAGCCTGGCTTGAGTATTTATATGATGCCCAGTCTCGCTCAGGTAAACTCCTTCTGCGAATGCCCTTTGCTCATCCAATAGTTCTGCCTGTTCTATTTGTCTTCGATGCATCTCATGTATATGTGCACCTTGATGTGCTTAGATGTTGATTAGCCTCTGGATGGATTCTTGTTGCTCATTTTGCCTTTGTTCCATTCTGTGGAATGTTTCACTCCATTGTTGTCCTTGACTCAGTTGCTGATCCATCATTTGCTTTTGCCAATCCTCTTGTTGAGTCATCCATCTTGAGAGTGACTCCTCTTACTGCCCCATCATCTGTAGTTGAAGTTCTCTCTGTGCTCCTTGGCTTTCCAAATATTGTCGAGATAGCCTATCAATGGCCTCATGCAATTGATGCATATCCAAGGTGGCTGGTGCTTGCCCTTCTACGACTTGTCCCTCTACTACTTGAGAGGCTGGCCTCTTCCTTTGCTTCCGTTGAGGCAGGGGGATGCGGTGGCATGCATTCGTTGAACGGTTATTGGAATGCCATCTTTTATGCACACGGGGTCCTCATCTTCAAACACCACCCCAGCTTTCTTGCACAGTCGGTAGATAGTGCTGGGGTAACCTAACGTTCCCCTTGAGTCGCTTTTCTCGGCCATTTTTCTAATCCCTTCTGCTATGAGTTCATGAACCTTGATCTCTCCGCCTTTGAGTATACAGTGCACCAGTGTGGCTCTCTTGAGATTCACCTCCGAGTTGTTCGCTGCTGGGAGGATGGACCTCCTTACAATTTCGAACCACCCTTTTGCTTCCGGGGTGAGATCTACTCTTTTGATGAACCTTGGTCTCCTATCTGTATATCTTTCCCAGTCAGCTCCTGGTACACAAATGTCTTGCACAATCTGGTCATGATCAGGGTTGTTGTCCATTCTTGAATGATAACTCTCTTCTTCAAACGGTATAGACCGCAGCTTTAATGCCCTCATGACACTCATGGGACCAAAATCCATAATCTTTCCTCTCACAAAGCTTGTATATGACTCATCTGCCTTATCATATCGGACCGCATTTGCATAAAACTCTCTTATAAGATTTGCATTCACCTTAATGACCGGATCAGTGAGAAGCTCCCATCTTCTCTTTTCTACCTTCTTTGTGATTTCGGGGCACACATTTTTCCTAACTTGAAATCCCAGCTCATAAATGATTTCCTTATCCACCATCCACCCGTATTGCAATGCATGGTGCAAGCTTCTAAATCTCTTTTCATCATACGGGTGTTGCTCCATAGGTTCCTTTTCATTCCTTCTTTTAGAGCTCGAAGATGCCATGAATGAGGGTTAATGTGTGAAGTTGGTAAGGGTGTGGAGACTTTTGGTTGTTTAGGGTTGAGTGCAATGAAGGGAGTGAAGGAGAATCCAAAATGGAGAGGTGTGAAGAGTGGGTACGGAACAAGGATCACTTATATAGAGAGGTTGTGAGTAAATGGAGGGTGTGGATTGATGGAGTGGTTGTTTGATGGACGGTTGGGGTTCTGCATGGAGAAAGGACAAGGATCATCACTTTATGATGGAGATTGCTCGGTCTTCAAGGGTCTCATTCTTTTCAATGTTGCATGGCAACATTTTCCAATGCCTTCCCTTTTCAGAACAAGTGTGTAGTCCTTCCTTTTGTGGTGTCCGAACCTTCTTCATTTAGTTATCCAATCTATCCCCTTCAATGCTCGTTTCCTTTTCCCTATAAAAATAAAATAAGAAAAATCAATATCATAAAAAGTTTTTAAACCTTTCGGCTAGAATGATAAAGAAAAAGAATTGGATTGTTTATTCATGAACACCAACTAACAAACTAACTGTGTATCCTTATATGCATATTCGTGGCACCATGGGGTGACACCAAACTTAGTTTGGAGCACTGTGATGAAAAGTTCTGTTTAAAGCTCCAAGACTAGCATGCTCTCAGTTGCATTCATGCTTTCTTAGCACGCTTTGAACACCAAACTTTTTCTTCACTATATACTGCAATATAAGGATTTCTGATGCCAAGGCATCTTAGGCTAGTTTCACTAGCATTTTTTTGATAGTCAAGTTTATGGCGCCGTTGCCGGGGATTGGTTTTCGATTGACAATTCTTCAATTGGAAGTTAACTAGATTGAGCATTTTTTTTGTTTTGATTAATTCAGTACACATTACTTGTTGAATTTTAATTTCTGCACTCTGTTACATGCTTTCTTTCTTTATGCCTTTAAATTCAAGCAACTAACTCACTGACTCACTAACTGCCACACAAAACACTTACTCCCAACCATCATATCATGGCCAAAATAATCAACCTACCCAACCTAACCCGAACCAACAATTTCAAGATCAATTAAACAGGATAGAAGGAATGCTTGCAACCATGAGACAAGACATAACCGAATTGAAAGCTTTTAAGGAAGAAGTAAATTCTAACCTGCAAAACCAAGGAGCTGCCATCCAGAAGCTAGAAAATCAAATTGCGTATTTGTCTAAGCAAACCCCTGGGACAAGCATTTCTCATGCTGCCAAGGCTATTGCAAGGGAATAATGTAAGGCCATAACCTAAAGAAAAGTTTGAACAACAGTAACTTGGCTAAATTAGTGACAAATCAAGTAGAATTAAGTGGTGGTATGCATGCTTGATTGTTTAGTCAGATCACTGGAAATAGAGTGTAGAATTATCATTTTGTATGTAGAAATTGAAAACTGTCTATGGATCTTGATGAATAAATATCTTTGGCCATGAAAAAGAAAGAAAAAGAAGAAGAAAAAGCCACTGAAAAAGGGCAACCAAAAAGCAAAAAAATTGAGAAAATAAGCTAGGCACCAATGGTTTGAACTTCTGAGACAAATGCCTGTGGTGTTTATGTATTAAGGATATGCTTGGATGAATAGGTTCTGAGGAGTGTTTCAACACTTGGTAACTTGGGTTAACTAACCCGGGATTATCAACCAAAAGTCCATTATCAAGAGCAACCTAAATACAAAACATTTAGTCACACAAAGAGGTGCTGGGCACCAATGTCTCAAGAAGAAATGTGAACTAAAATGCCTGAAGTGGATATGTATAGTATATCATTAAGTTGGCTCAATGAATGTTACAGATTTTGGATCAACAGCCTCATCAAGATTTTGGATCATAAACCCAAGGCAAAAGGAAAGCAGGGAGAGGCCTCAAAGCCCAAGAAACACAACAGAAGCTCAATATAGAAAGTGTATAAATAGGATAGAATTTAAGTTAGGAAGGACTGGACTTTCACAGAGCTAGTTTTCATATCTTTGTAATTGAATTCAGAGCTATGACTCACTAAACCCCCTTTCATTGGGTTAGGGAGCTCTATTGTAATTCAATGAATCAATAATAGTTTATCTTCTTCTTCAATCTTTTCTCCTGAATTTTGTTAGAAAGCTTCTCGATCTAATTCCATTGGGTAGTTGTCTTGGGAAAGAAACTACCCATAATTGGAATCCTTCGGAACCTTGGGAAAGGAATGGAGGATTCATGCTAGAGAAGCTTTCTCACAGTGAATTGGATTGGGGTTTGGATGGATATTGTGACATGTAATCCTACCAAATTGTGGTTCATGAAACTGTGTGGTATAATCAGTGATCGAGCATCATCTCTTCTTATGAACATTTAAACCAAGGGATTGGGAATTTGTTTGTTTTTAGAGAGAATTTGTGAGCCAAGGGATTGGGATCCAATCATATAAGATTGTCAAGCAAAATTCAATGAACGCATTGGTTGAGGAAGAGATAAACATGTTTTGATTCGGAGATCTCAATATCTCCTATAACCCAATGAATTCCCCATTTCTAATTTCCACCTTCTCTTTACATTCTGCAACTCAATTCATGCAATCACCCCCATTCCCTTTTAATTTCAGCAATTTAGCTTATGCTCTTTAATTCATGCAATTTAAGATTCCGCCATTTCAATTTCTTGTCATTTACTTTTCCCGCCAATTTTACATTCCGCAATTCTCATCTAAATCTTGATTCCGCTCAACTAGAACACACTTCTAATCTGAATTGCTCACTCAACCAATCCTTGTGGGATTCGACCTCACTCTATTGTGAGTTTTTACTTGACGATAACCGGTGCACTTGCCGGAAGGAATTTTGCCGATCGTGCGATTTCCTAAATCGTAGCATAACAAGTTTATGCGCATCAATTTCACCCAAGTGTTTGTCAAGTTTGGGTTAGGATTCATGAATATTGACTTATTCACTATTTTCTAAAAGTATATAAAATATGGGTTGCCTCCCATGAAGCGCTTCTTTAGCGTCACTAGCTTGACGTTCTCCTTCATCAGGGAGGTTGATAATGCTTCAAGTCCTCCCCTCTTGCCTTGGACTTATATCCATTGGTTGTATCAATGATCTCTACATGTTCCAAGGAGAGAACTCTGTTGATAGTGAAGACTTTAGGTAACTGAGATGGTACAGTGGGGAGATTAGGGGGGATATCTGGAAAGTAAGCTGAGATCACTTTATCCCCTGGAGAGAAGTTTTCCGTAGGGATCTTCTTGTTCCTCCACCTCCTTGGTACCTTCTTCTTTGTCCCTTTTGATGTTTCCTTGCTCTTTGTGGCTTCTTCTTCTAAGGGAATTTTGGTGTTATCTTCACTTGTCTCTGGTGGTTTAGGTTCCTCCAGCTTTTCCTTGAGCTGTGACAACTGCTTATTTCCTTGTTCATCAACCAAGGGCTTTCCCAGGTGGGCTGGTTGTGCTTCAGTGCTTGCTTCCTCTTTCAGCATCTCATTATGATCTTTGCTTGGTTCTTTATTTTCTTGGTCTGCTTCTTGTGAGAGTTTGAAGACATTAAAGCTGAGTCGTTCATCATGGATCCTCAATATTAGCTCCCCTCGCTCCACATCTATGAGTGCTCTGGCTGTAGCTAGGAATGGTCTTCCCAATATGATTGGGTGAGTGTGACTCTCTTCCATGTCCAATATGACAAAGTCTGTGGGAAGAAAGTATTTCCCAACCTTTAACAACACGTTTTCCACCACCCCTATTGCTTGTTTTTGAGTTTTGTCAGCCAGCCTGATGACTACATCTGTGGGCAATATCTCATTGATTTGCAGCCTCTTCATCAGGGATAAGGGCATTAAGTTGATGCTTGCTCCCAAATCACAGAGTGCTCTATCAAACAATGTTTCTCCTATGGCACATGGGACATGAAAACTCCCTGGATCTTTTCTTTTTGTAGGCAACTGTGGTTGAATGAGGGCACTGCACTCCTTGTTTATCACTATAGTTTGGCCTCCCTTGAGTGAGCTTTTCCTGGGAAGCAGCTCCTTCATATACTTGATGTATGCAGGCATTTGTTGAATAGTCTTGATGAATGGTATGTTGACATGCAGAGATGCAAACAAATCTAGAAACCTTGAGTATATTCTCTTCTCCACAGCACCATTGAGCAGTTGGGGAAAAGGTGCATAGAGTCTCAGTAGCTCCTGCTTTGAGATTTCTGGTTCTTGATGATCTTTTTCTTTCTTCTCTACTGAGGTATCTTCAGGTTCTTCTGACAGCTTGCTTGGCTTGTCCTCAGTCTCCTTATCACTTATAGTGATCATCTTACAATCTTCCCATCTTACTTTCTTTGTTTCACCTCTCGGATTCTTCTCTGTGTCACTTGGAAATCCATCTGTGGGTTTGGGAATTTGCTCAGAGAGATACCCCACTTGAGATTCCAACCTCTTGATTGTGTCTCCCTGGTTCTTGAAACTGGCTCGCACTTCCTCCTTGAACACCTTGTTGTCTTGAATCTCCTTGCCTATGCCTTCAAGTAGACTCTCAATCCTTGAGAGTCTGTCATCAAATGATTGTAGATCGGGATTAGAGGTGGAAGGATGAAGTAAGTTATTTTGGTTTTGATGTGGATGTGGAGATGTGTTGTTATGGAGGTGTTGATATGGTCTAGATGTGAAATGTTGGTGGCTTGCATTGTTGGGATTTGGGCATCTTTGATCAAGGCTTGGGTCTTGTTGATTTCCCCACCCAGAGTTTGGGTGATTCCTCCATTCAGGGTTGTAAGTCTTGGAGTATGGATCATGGTTTTGCCTAGGTGAATTTCCAATGTAGTTGGCTTGCTCCTGACTACCCTCTGCTTCTTCATTCACTCCTTCTTGGGTTGTTGATGAAGTGGTGATTGCTGCTACTTGGTTCCTCTCCATCTTCTTGGTGAGGTCAGCTAGCTGTTGGGTAATGAGCTTGTTTTGGGCCAGCAGAGCATCTACATTGTTTAGCTCCATTACTCCTCTTGTGTTCCCTCTTTCGGAAGCATAGAAGTAGTCATTCTCTGCTACAGTTTCAATGACATCTATGGCCTCCTCAATGGTCTTCTTCTTGTTCAAAGATCCTCCAGATGAATGGTCTACGGCCTTCTTTGACTCATAAGAGAGCCCTTCATAGAAAATGTGCAGCTGCACCCATTCATTGAACATATCTGGTGGACACCTCCTTGTTAGGTCTTTAAACCTCTCCCATGCTTCATATAGAGTCTCACCATCTTGTTGCCTAAAAGTTTGGACTTCAGCTCTCAGCCTATTGATTCGTTGAGGGGGGTAGAATCTTGCTAAGAATTTGTTCACCACATCTTCCCAAGTTGTCAAGCTCTCCTTCGGGAAAGACTCCAGCCACTTGGCTGCCTTATCCCTGAGTGAGGATGGAAATAAGAGCAGTCTATAGGCATCAGGATGAACACCATTAGACTTCACTGTGTCACATATTCTCAGGAAGGTGGTTAGATGTTGATTGGGATCTTCTTGGACACCTCCTCCGAACGAACAGTTGTTCTGAACAAGGGTGATGAGCTGTGGTTTTAGTTCAAAATTGTTGGTATGGATGGTTGGCTTTTGGATGCTACTTCCACAGTTTCCTGGGTTTGGATTGATGTAAGAGCCTAAAACTCTTCTATCCTCCCCAACATGATTTTCTCGTCCTCCTCCACCATGGTTGTGAGCCTCTTCCTCACGATGGTTTTCCATGTTTTCTTCCATATTTGGTTCAAAGTATTCCTCCTCTTCCTCAGCACCAACTACACGTTTTTCTTTTGCCTCCCTCCTTAGTCTAAGGAAGGTTCTCTCAGGTTCAGAATCAAAGGAAGTTGAAGCCCCGCTTCTTCTCCCTGTCATACAACCAAAAAGTACAAGCTAAGAGAATAGGTGCAGAAAGTATTTCTGTTAGAATTACTGTTAGTGTGAGTGATGCAATATATCAAACAGGTAGTGGGTTAGTGAAATGAATGGTAAATAACAAAGAAAAAGTAGGGGGAAGGGAAGAAATTAACTAAAACAGAAAGTAAATGACTCAAACAGAAAATTAAATCAAACAAAAATAAAATGCTCAATCTAGTTATCCTCCAATTTAATCATTGTTGATGCACAATCAATCCCCGGCAACGGCGCCATAAACTTGATGTATGGAAAACTTGTCTCATAACAAATTTTCTTCGGCAAGTGTACTGAATTTGTCGTCAAGTAAAAACTCACAATAGAGTGAGGTCGAATCCCACAGGGATTGATTGATCAAGCAACTTTAACTAGAGGAATGTTCTAGTTGAGCGAATCCAGAATTTGAGTTGAGAATTGCAGAAAATTAAATGGCGGGAAAGTAAATAACAGAAAAGTAAATGCTGAAAATAAAGAGCTGAATGTAAATGACGGAAAGTAAATTGCAGAATTATAAATGGAAATGGGGGAATTGCTCATAAGAGTAAATAACAGAAATTAAAGAGAATGGGTAAGATCAGAAATGGGGAACTTCTTCACGTTAGCTTCCACGTTAACTAGGTTAACGTGGGAGTTAACGTGGCTTATTGGGGCTTGTGTGCTCCCAACGTTAGTGACAATGTTTGGTGTCACTAACGTTGTCGACCACCTTGTTTTCTCACGTTAGCTTTCACGTTAACTAGGTTAACGTGGAAGTTAACGTGGCCTATTGTGACTTGGCCAACGTTAGTGACAAAGTTGAATGTCACTAACGTTGGCTTCCCCTTTGCTTCTTAACGTTAGAGGCCACGTTAACTAAGTTAACGTGGCAACTAACGTGGCCACTTATGAGCTTGGTCTAACATTAGTGATAATGTTAAGTGTCACTAACGTTGGCTCCATTTCCTTTCTTCCACGTTAGAGTTCACGTTAACTTAGTTAACGTGACTCTTAACGTGGGAAATGATGGCTTCGAGAGCATTATTGGCAATTACTTTTCTCATTAACTTTGCAAGGTAATCCCATTCCACGTTAGTGTTAACGTTAGTGTAACTAACGTAGCCACTAATGTGGTTCTTCTTTGCTTCCTTTGTCCTGAAATCAAGCAATAAAGTGCATCGAAGTTCTAGTCCAAGTCATGGGAAATGCAACATCCAATTTGTCCTTAAATTCATGCAAAATCCTCATGAAATCATGTAAAGTGCACAATGTATGCTTGAATAAAGATGTAAGTGAATATCTACCCAAAACGAGCTTATTTCCTAAGGAAATGCATGAAACTACCCTAAAAACAATAAAGAAAAGGTTAGTGAAACTGGCCAAAATGCCCTGGCATCAAAAACTCACCGGCAAGTGTACCGGGTCGCATCAAGTAGTAATTACTCACATGAGTGAGGTCGATCCCACAGGGATTGAAGGATTGAGAAATTTTAGTTAGGTGGTTGATTTAGTTAAGCAAACAGTTGATGATTTGAGTGAATTATAACCAACAAAATGTAAATGACAAGGAATTTAAAAATGCAAAAAGTAAAATTACAGAAACTTAAAGTGCAAGAAAGTAAGTGACTGAAACTTAAATTGCAAGAAATGTAAATAGCTGAAGCTTAGATTGCAAGAAATGTAAATTGCTTGAATAATAAAGGGGTGTGGGATGCTGGAATTCATAATTTAATAACAGAAAGTAAAGAAGATGAATTAAGTGCAATAGATCTAAACAGAAAGTAAATTCAACTCAATTGCAAGATCTAGGAAAGAAATTCAAAAGCTCAGAGGCTCAATGAGACTAAAAAACAAGTCTAGATCTCAATTCCTTCCTTGATCCAATAGAGAACAACTTGCAGAAGAAAAGAAAATGAAAACAGTAAAGGAAATTCAGATCCACTTCTTGGAACAATTGAGAAGAGAGGTAGAAGATGATTCTCAAACTTAGAATCAATGAAGCTCTTCAATCTCAATTCAAATTCCAAGAGAAGATAGAAAATGTAGCAGAAGAAATAAAAATGAAAATAGAAAGCTAAATCCAAATTCCCAAATATTAGAATTATGCAGAAGAGAACAAAGATGAATTGTAGATAAAGGATTGAAATAGAATTCCTTCAATCTCTATCCACAATTCAAATACAAAAAGCAAGAAAATCAAAAGTGAGAACAAGGAGGAGAGAACTCAACTCTCAATCCCAATTCCCAATTCAAAGCTCAAATTCAATGAAAATTCAAAAGTGAAAGTAAGAGAGTAAAAAGTTCTACAAAGGTGAACAAAAGGTAAAAAGGGTTCCTCTCTAAATCAAACTAAGTCCTATTTATACACTTTCTATTTTTGATCTTCAGAATTTGGAGTGGGCTTTTCAATTGGTGAAGAATTGGATCCAAGTTGGCCTTTGATTTAAAATTGACCCCCTGGTACAGCTCCACTGAAGCATTCAGTTAACTAACTTAACTGAGCGCTCCAAGTCTTGGTCCCCAGGCTCATTTCCCTTGCGTGACAAAACAATCAGCATAGCGCTCATTTAAGTAATTCTAACTCAACGCTACAAGTCTTGGGCCAGGCTCTTCAATTTTTGTTGCATGCCAATTCCTTGTGTGTGCTTTCATAGAGTTAAGTGAAAATCACTTAACTGAGCGCCTAGCTTTGCTTGTATTGGAGGCCCAGCTTTGAGCCTTGGTGCATGCCAAATTGGTGTCAAATTTTGTTGTTGTACATGGTAGCTCTCAATGAGAACTTGTTAACTGAGTGCCCCTTGCTTTGGTGCAGCGCCTTTTCTCTTTAGCTTGTGGCTCCTGGTTCGAACCTTGGAGAGTGCATTGTGTGCCACTTTTATTTCAAGGAGTAGCGCTCAATGAAGAGTAAGTAACTGAGCACCCCTTTTGCTTTTGGTGGAGGTTCCCAATTCAAACCTTGGTTGAGCCATTCAACACCAATTTTCTTGGCCATTTGCAATGTAAAGAGTGCTCATACAAGGAAGCTCCAGGTTCGAACCTCATTGAACCCATTTTGGTTTGTTTTCTTGCAAATAGTAACGCTTCCTTGGTTCCCAATGTCCTTAGTTCGAAACTTGGCTCCCCCTTTTTCTTCAATGCTCTTTGAATTTCTTTTGGGAGGGCCACGAAAAAGTTAACAAAAGTTAACTGAGCGCTAGTTCTTTCTTCACTCCTTTTGGGCGCTCAGTTAAGTAAACTTAACTTAACTCCATGCTGTTGGTGCTTCCTTGGTCATGTAAGCTTCCATTAGCCTTGCTTGGTTTGGTGTTAGGCTAGTGCTCCGTTAAGTAAGTTCACTGAGCGCTATGCCCTCTTGCCTCCTTGGTTGATGCACCACACTTTTGGTTCCTTAGGTCACGTTTTCCAAAGTGTGGCCTAAGGTTCAAAGCGTGCTTTTACTTCAAAAGCGTGCCAAAAATTCCTTTTTCAACCATTTCTTCACCAACAAGTAATTCAAACAACCAATCAAAGCATCACCAAATTCACATGGTTCACCAATTAAATTTAGCTTAAACTTCATGATTTAGTTTCAAATAAAGGATGGTTGATTGATTCAATAAAACCATGCAAATCCACTCCAAATTACTTACTTACAATACAAGAAAGTGCATAAAACCTAATGAAAAAGTGAAAATTACTTGAAAAGCTAGCATAAGATGACTTGTCATCAATGGTCCTACAAGAAGCTAAGCGTCACCAACTTGTTCTCTTAATATTTGACTATTATTTAATATATGAGCCTGTGCCTTGTTAGACCGTTGCCAATTTTACGAGTAAATTTTTCATTTTTAAAGCGTTGAAGTGAAATAAAGAAATAAAAACAAATAAATATACACAAATAGAAAAATAAAAAAATAAAGAAACATACAGCATAACTGATAATATACATCATGTACACTGTAAACAAAACATGTAGACTTTACAAAAGATAAGCTCAGTATACATCATCTTTAACCTTAAATAGCTAATATATACATGACCACCCAAGGACCTGGATCATATAAAAAGCCGCTAAGCTGACACATAGGCTAGCCTAACAAGTCTATAGCTCCTAACTCTTGGGTGTACTAACACAAGTGAGAGACTAATCGTAAGTCAATGTTAGACTAGAGTGTCATAAAAAAGAATGCTTCTATCGTTGTCAGACTATCATCATATGTGGTCATTAGGTAGATCACCATGGTGCTCATCCATCTCCTCATCTTGCTCTATCTCCATGTCTTGGTCCTCCTCCTCCTCATCGTCAGCATCTACAGCAATACACCCAAAATCACCAGAATTACTACTAGCGCTACTCACAAATCCATTCACAATCATATGTTCGTTCGCATGAATAGGGACCATCCCATCATTCGATAGTGTTGTCTCATCGTCTGGTAGAAAATCTAAAATAGACTCAAGAGGAAGATCCCACCCTGGTAGAATCATAGGAACGAAGTCACCAATTAACTCTAGTTCCTTGGGTACTATAAGCTCAGGTGCCATTTGATTTTGAGGTTGAGTTGGGATCAGATTTTCATGCTCATCAGGGAAAGGATGACTAGGAACTTTAGGGTGAAGCTAGGACAGAGGAAACTCATAAAGAGCATCGAGGTCGAAAAAAGGGTTATTCAGAGGATGCTGAAAAGAACGATCTCTTAACGCATATCGTCTTAGGGTGACTAGGAACTTTAGGGTGAAGCCAGGACAGAGGAAACTCATAAAGATCATCGGGGACGAAAATAGGGTTATTCAGAGGATGCTGAAAAGAAAGATCTCTTAACGCATATCGTCTTACTCGAGGCTCTACTCTCAAAACGTAGTAACTATGATACATCGAATCCTCGTAAATATAGAGCTCTTAAATCTCATTATATGACGCCCGTTTCCATCTAAAAGGGGAATGGAGAGAGAAGGGTAAGAACTGAGAAGTTCTTAGTAGAGTTGCGCTAATTAGTCAAATTAATCGGCTCCGTCGTGTTTGTCTGACAGTAATACATTTCATAGTAGATAGAGAAAAGCAAAAAAAGCAGATAAACAGAAAGGTAGAGATAAAAGAAAGTAGAGTACGAGTAGAGGCAAATAAAGCACAATACAGAGAATGATGTGCACACAAGTATGATGCATGTCTAGCCCTAGTGCAGGTAGTGAGCTCATTTATCAGTTTCTAACCCGATTACTTTGATGCATCAAAGAAGTTCAAAGCACATCAAAAAGTACATGAGTGAAGAAAAGGAGTTTAAATAACACAAGGCAGATATCCAAGGCATGTAAGCAGACATATGCAGTCAACATCAAACGAGTATGCATATGCACAAGGAGCAGGATCAGAGAATAAGTAGTTTACTTTCCAAGAAAGGAATCTCGAACAGGAATTTCAAGACAAACCATGAAAGAATAAGATAAGTAACTAAGTAGTCTCGAGAAGCAACCTCTATCATTTTCCAAACCCCGTAATATTTGGTATTTATTACTCATATCTCGTCTATGATAACCCATTAACTTTTTCATACACATAAACCATCAACATTAAGTTGGCCAGACTTAACATCAACAGATATGCAATGACAAGCTAACAACGTTAATCAATAAATAGTCATGTGCATAAAATTCTATTTCTCGTCATCCAGACAAAACCTATAACATGACAGACATTCAGAGTATGCAATGAAGCATAATCAATCCATTCCCAAGGCTCTAATCAGGATGAACTGCTCTGATACCATAATGTAACGACCCAACTTCCAATACATCATGATCGTGCCAAAAGTAAGGTGTTACTAACCTATTTTCCTTACTAACTATTTAATATTGAGCCTTTAGTTCGATATCGCATTTCAACCTTTAATAAATGCCAGAAAATTGTTTTCAACTCATTAAAAATCATATATTACACATCACCAAGTAATAATAATCACATAATTACTAATAATAATAAATCTTATACAAGTAAATCAAAACAAAGCTCAGATACAACACCTATCCCTCTGTATAAAATAAAAATTTTAAGCAACAAGCGAGGGAACTCTGCGAAAGTAACTTAACTCATAAGTAAAGTCAATAATCGCCCATAACTTCAAACGGAGTCTTCAAACCTGTGTCACTGAAAGGGTGGAAGATATTGGGGTGAGAACAAACCACACGTTCTCAGTAGGGACGGAAATACCATCAAAGCAAAGAAATACTTGCAAATAGAATTAGTTTCATTTTAAAAATAGTTTATCCTTGAAATAACCTTTTGAAAAATCCCTTATGAAAAGTATTACTTTGAAAGCCGTAAAGAAACTTCTTTAGTTTACAAAATAGTACGGTGAATAATTTAAAAATTGAAAAGGACCACAAGTGTGTCAAAAGAGCTTCCTACCCGATAACCTACTCCATTCAAATTTGAAACCAGGTATAGCTACAACATACATTCTCAAGCTTTTATCCAACACTCCGTTCAGCCTATCTCTTTCTATTACCACAGTCTATCAGCATATAACTCAGCAATTCAGTATTAAACTCAATTTTCAGCAAACATCTCATTATCAATATCAAGTACAACCCTCAGCGTCACCACCGCCAGCATAAGGGATCTCCCAGTTGTACAAACACAAGCAATACAGACAAGTAATACACAAGTAGATTCAAGTAAGGCAAATAGCACATAATCATATAGTATGGCATATACAATTAGGCAAACCAATACAATTAAGCAAACCCAAAAATTCAAACATATGCAAATGATGTATGCCTGCCCTATGGATGATGATATCATCTGTCGGTTATAAAGCCAACCCGACATGTTCTGGTGGCTAACCATTAGACAGTCCCTGTGAGCGTGCATCCCCAAGCTCAAAATCATAATCAATCAAAATAAAATATCCATGGGGGAGAGCTCATCCGGAAAGGTCTAAGTGTCCAGCCTCATCATACGACGCAGGGTCAACAGAATCTCGGATCTCAACCTGGAGCAAGTGGAGCCGACCCACTGCATCTACCCAAGGAAATCCAAAAATCAGGTAGTTTCACAAATCTTAAATCAACCTCAACTGGGAGCAAGTGGGGGCTAACCACTGCATCTGCTCCAGGAGCCTCAAACCAAACCCGGAGCAAGTGGAATCACTCCACTGCATCTACCCAGGCAAGTATATCTCACCACATCCCGGAGTAAGCGGAATCACTCCACTGCATCTATCCAGGTAGGTGCATCACAATCGGAATCATATTCAATATCATTTCATAATCATGATCAATCTCATCATCGATCTCATTCTTAATCTCGTATTCAATCTCATTCTCAGTCTCATATTCAATCTCATTCTCAATCTCAATATTATTAAACTCGCCTATCATCGTCCTTCATCATCATATTTAATTACTATTCATCATCACATTCACTCTTAGTCTCAAGCATAACCTTCAAACTGACACTCCTATTCCCAAACCCTTGAATTTATATTTAAATTACTGTTTTAAAGTCTTTGACTAATTAACAAAAATCTCTTTTCGGTATTATGAAAAATCGAATAAGTTAAAATCTTAAATCAACCAAATCATAGACATCCGATTCTCTTTGAAATCCCTCAGGACATCCGTTTTCAAAATCTTAACCAAATCAACTCTAAATTCTTAGAAAAATTTCGGCAGCACCTCCCCTAAAAACTAGAGTTTGCCATCTATCACGGGTCCCCTCTTTTCAACCTCAACTCAACAAAACCAACGTCTCAAGTCAACATTTTCAAATCTGTCATTTAAGACCAATCATTATCGATTTAAATCAAATAAAACCAAAATCCAAAGATTCAATTCATTTCATCCAGAAATCAACCAATTCGATAACAACACAACATATCAATCTCAACAGAAAATCATTTACATCACATGCATTAATCCATTTGCATTAATCTACTAAACTTATCAGGTATTCAAAGCCCTGATAAACCCATATTTCATGATATATTTTGTGCTCAATTCAAGTGATTTATTCAATCCTTCACCCACTTATTCATGTGAAATTGCATGGTTTTACTTTCCCTTCCTTATTATGTGATATATGTGAAAAACATGTTTCCTATGCTTTAAAAATAATTATTTTAATTACCTTTTATTACCATTCGATGCCGTGATTTGTGTGTTGAGTATTTTCAGATCTCCTAAGGCATGAATGATTTAAAGGATGGAAAAGAAACATACAAAAATGGAAGGAAAGCACAAAATGGAGTTTTTGAAGAAACTGGCAGCGACGCGAACGCATGGACGACGCAGCCGCGTGCCTAGCGCAAAATGGCAGTGACGCGAACGCGTGACTGACGCGGACGCGCGCCTTGAGTAGAACGCAGATGACGCATACGCGTGACAAGGAAAACTCCCAGATGACGCGACTGCGTGACCCACGCGGACGCGTGACAGACGCCACGCACCAGAAACTGCAGAAAACTTTCCCAGCGATTTCTGAAACCCTTTTTGGCCCAGATCCAAGTACAGAAAGCACAGATTAGAGGTTATAAAGTGGGAAAATACATCCATTCAGAGAAAGATCTCCAATTATTCACTTTTCACAATTTAGATGTAGTTTTTAGAGAGAGAGGTTCTCTCCTCTCTCTTAGGTTTTAGGATTAGGATTCCTCTTAAAGGATTTATTATTTTAACTCTCTATCAGGTTCAACATTTCTTTTACATTATATTTCTCTTTTACTTTCATATACTTTAATGCTCTCATTTAATTACTTATGTTGCCAAATTGGCTTATGAACTCTCTATGTTTAGATTGATTTTCTCTTATTAATGCAATTGAGGTATTTCAGATTTATGATTCTTATTTAGCTTTTTACATTCTTGACTTTAATTGATTAATTGGAGGCTCTTGAGTTATCAACTTATCGTAATTGATTGTTATGTCGGCTAATTGACTGGAATTCCACTAACTCTAGTCTTTCCTTAGGAGTTGGCTAGGACTTGGGAATCTAACTAATTAGTTCACTTGACTTTCCCTTGCTTTCGTAAAGGTTAACTAAGTGGGATTAACTTCAATTCTCATAGGAGTAACTAGGATAGGACTTCCGAATTTTCATACCTTGCCAAGAGTTTATTTTACAGTTATTTATTTATTTTACTTGTCATTTAAATTACTTGTTCCTTACTTTCAAAACCCCCAATTTACAAAACTCATAACCAATAATAAGAACACCTCCCTGAAGTTCTTTGAGAAGACGACTCGAGGTTTGAATACTTCGGTTATCAATTTTAAAGGGGTTTATTACTTGTGACAACCAAAACGTTTGTAAGAAAGGACTTTTGTTGGTTTAGAAGCTATACCTGCAACGAGGATTTATCTGCAAATTTCTAGACCATGCAAAAGTTCTCTCTTCAAGCCCCAAAACATTTTCTTATTAAAACAAACCCCTACTTCAAAGTGTCGAAATCCAAGGAAATCAAACGCAACGAACCCCTTTTTATTTTTAACTCGCAGCAGCGACGGTGACATCAGTTCTCTCAGAGCAAGAACAACAACGACCTCAGCATCAATTATACCTTTTTTTGAACAATAAACCAGCAGCGACTAAAACAGAAATCCATAATGCTATAATTAATCCAGGAGGAAAAGAGAGAAACAATATGAAAACAGAGCAAGGTTTAAAGCATTACAGTTTCAAGAATGGAATTGGGAACGCAGGGGAAGCTGCTGTCGGGTAATATCAATGGTGCTTCCCTTCAAGCTTGATGGTGATTGAACTGTGACGGCAAGCTCCCTTCGACAGCAGCGGCGACGACGGTGCACGGCGTTGACGGTGATGACTCTAGCGCGGCAACGAGGATGGAGCTTCTTCTCGGTCAGTGGCTCGCAGCTCACGGTTCCCTCTCAACGTTGTTCTTCCTCTCCCCTTCGTGGTTCTGTTTCTGACGCCAGCGATGCGGGTGACAGGCTCCACAGCTGCGCAGCACAACCTCCTTTCTCGCCCTCGCAAACTTGTCTCTCTCCCTCTCCTCTGCTCGCAATTCACGGCGACGGAAGAACAGCCCGTCGCGGTCTCCCTCTCTCGTTCTCCTCTAGCGAGCTTGCTTTCTCTTCCTTCACGAATGGCGATAGCAACGACGTGGAGTACGGCAGCACGGTGCAACGGCAGCGGCGTCTTCCTTCTCTTCCATCGGTGAGAGTGGAGCTGTGCGTGTGTGTTGCATCAATGAGAGGGTGCTGAGCCTGAGTATGTGTGGAGCTGAGGTGAGGGTGGGTGAGGGGGTAGCGGCACTGAATTAGGGATTGAGGGTGAGTGTTACACTGAAAGGGATGAAAGAGGAGTGGGGGTGCAGCTGAGGCAAAGGAGTTTAGGGTTAGGGTTTTGTGTGTTTAATTTTTTGAATTAGGGTTTGATTTGGGACAAATTTTAAATTAGGAACATTTTGGTTAAATTGGGGTTTGGCAAATTCTAAATCAAATTAGGTTATATTGTATTAATTTTTGAAATCTAATTTAATCCCTCAAAATTACTTTGAAGATATTATTTAATTATCAATTTACTAATTTCTAAAATCTCAATTATTTAAATAAAATCATATAAAATTCTTATTATTTTACAACTACTAAAATTTATAATTTAAATATAGAAAATACTCAATAATTGTAAAATCAGATAAAAACCTTAATTTATTTTAAAATTAATTTACCAAAATTTGCTTTAATTATCTTTAATAAAATAAGTTCTGAGATTAAAGTCTTTAATGAATAAATAAATTGAATTTAGCTCATAATAATATTTTCTTAAAAATTCTGGGTCTTACAATTTATATTTTCTTCCCCCAAAACATAAAAATATTTGTACTTTGACCCTTGACAAGATCAAAGAGCTATTCTTGAGTGTTCTTGAGTATATTCAAAGTGTTCTTCGTATTTTTCGTAAATTCTTCAAATTCTTTCTTCAATTCTTATCCGTTTTTCAATCTTTTCGGTAACCGATTTTTTCTAAAATTCAAATTAAAATGGCAGCCACCAAAACCTATGATTTTCACTTGATTTCAACACTAATTCATCATTAATTTGAGACCTAGGGTTTTAGTTTCTAGTTGCACCAAGAACACAAATTCATAGCTTGAATATCATCAAATTTTTACCAAAAATTTCACTAAGAATCACTCATATAAACAATCAATTTCAAGCATAACTAAACCATACAACAATCACATAACTGAAACATAATTAATCAAGATTAATTTCACCAAACCCTACCTTGATTTGCCGCTCCTAATTCATCTATCTTGCAAAGTGTTCCTAGAGCACTTTTACCTCCTAAATTACATCAAGAACAACTTTAAATCTATGAAATCCTAACTAACCAAACCTTTAATCACATGTTAGGATGAGATTCCTCACATTAATCCTGCTGGAAATTAAAGTTCCTTGGCCCTTAAGTCAAGCTAAACATGATATCTATGGAAGAATATCATGAAAACATATGTTTATGCATGGTTTCTTGCAACTGAAGTAAAGAGGATGGGAGAACAGCCATCTCACTTTATTTTCAGCATTGATAAGTCACATGATTTTGAAGAGAAAGAAGAGAGGATCACTTTAATCAGTTTGGAATTTTGATTTGAGTTTTGGTTTGGAAGAAATTAAGATTTGAAGTTCTATATATTCAAAATTTTCTCTCTTTTCTTTCTCTCTTGTTTTCAGTCATTCAAGGTGGAAATGAGCAGCTTGGAGTGTCTTGGGGGGTGGGAGAAAAAGGTGCTTGATGATGATTGGCTAGTTAGAGAGGTGGATGAAAAATATCTCAGATATATAATTACTAAAACTAGATGTATTAAAACACAAATAACAATACATCTAGAGATTAATATCTGAGCTACTAGTATAGATAACACTAGTAACATGATTAACATGAGAATAAAAAATATATGATGAAGCATTAGCATTGTTAAAGTCATCAAAGAGTACTGGTGTTAACCTGCACCAGTAGATTATGAGCCTAGTTTAACTTATGTGTTGTTTTTAACTAAAGCATATCAAATAATATTATAATATTACTCAGACAGCTCTAATATTTATATAATAATATATTATTATTTCTCTTCTCTCACGAATCGAGTTCGTCTCGTCAAATTGAGACTAACTACGGAAACTAGAATTTAAAATTCCTAATCGAAACAGCTTAAAAATTTGGTTTTTCGTGACTGTATTGTCGAGCTTAACTCGGTAAAAGTGCCTGCTTAGTGATGACATAATGATGATGTAGATTGAGGTGCTCGATGATGCAATAAAAGTGCTTTCTTTACCAAACTTCTTAAAAATTTCGTTTCGCCAAAAACTAGGTGGTTACAAAAATAAAAAGAAACAAAGAACTAGTTGGTCAGAGATTGTAATTATATTCGAACTTACTGGTGTGGCCTGCCATTAATGCTCCTATAGAGATCAAACTCAACTCAATTTTGATGGAATTAGATACAGAGAGACAGGGGCTCTTCTGCGCTAGCCTCATTGACCTCTAGAGAACCAGAAATGACTGTGTGTGTGTGTGTGTGTGAATACAGACTAAGAAGCCTAGCAGAGACAACAAATGCAGTAGTGATGATCCATGAAGAATCCCGGCGAACACTCCTCCATGATGCAACAAATCCAATTCGCACCAAAATCCCTTTGGGTGCCTCTAGTTCAAGCAATTGAGAAGCTCCACCAACTCAACGATGGAAGATAAATGTCGATGCTGGTAGTTGGAGAGGTAGCTCAGTAAGGATATAGGTAGGGGTGTTCATGGTTCAGTTTTTTCATAAACTGAACTGAAACTGCACTAAACCATTTTAAATGGTTTAGAAACTGAACCAAACTATTTTGTCAAATAAGAAATTGGTTTTAAACCAGTTTACAATACAGTGCACCAGTTTAAACCAGTTTTAATAGAAAAAACCAGTTTAAACTGGTCTATAGGCTAAAACTAGTTTTAACTTTCAACATATATAATTTTAGTTTTTACATTTTCTCTCTCCTCCTCTCTCTCTCTCCTTCTCTCCCTCTCTCTCCCCTCTCTCTCTCTTTCTCTCTCTTAACATATATAAAATTAGATTTTACATTCTCTTTCTTACCCTCTCTCTCTCTCTCTCTTTCTCCCCCCTTTCTCCCTCCTCTCTCTTTCTCTCTCTCCCTTCTCTCCCTTTTTTTCTTTTTTTCCCTTCTTCCTCTCTTTCCCCTCTTCTCTCCCTCTCTCTCCTTCCTTTCTCTCTCTCTCCTCCTCTCCCTTTTTCTCTCTCCTTCCCCTCTCACTCTTCCTCTTCTCTCTCTCTCTCCCCCTCTTTCTCCCCTTTCCCTCTCTTTGTCTTCCACTCTCTCTCCGCCTTTTCCTTTTCTCTCTCTCCCCCTCTCTCTTCTTATCTTCCTCTCTCTATCCCTTGCCCCTCTTTTTCCCCCCGCCCCTTTCTTTCTCTCTCTCTTTTTTCCCTCTATCCCTTTCTCTCACTCTCTCCCCTATCCCTCTTCCTCTCTATCTCTCTCTCCCTCTCTCTCCTTTCCTCTTCCCCTCCTCTCTCTCTCTCTCCTTCTCTCTTTCTCTCTGTCTCTCTCACTTTTTCTCCCTCTCTCTCTTTCTCTCTCTCTCTCTCTTGCGCTCTTTTTCTCCTCCCTCTCTCTATCTCCTCCTCTTCTCTCTCTTTTTCCTATCTCTCCTTCTTCCCTCTTTTTTTCTCTTTTCTCTCTCCCTCCTTCTCCATCTTGTTTTGGAGAAAAGAGGAGAGAGAGAGAAGAGAGATATAGAGTAAGGGAAGGTTGAGAGAGAAGGTTGAGAGAGAAAGAGAAAAGAGAGAAAGGAAGGGAAGAAAGAGGAGAAAGAGAGAGATGAGGGAGAAGAAAGAGAGAGAAGAGGAGAGAGAAAGAAGGGAAGGGGGAGAGAGAGAAATAGGAGAGAGAAAGAAAAAAAGGGAAAAAAGAGAAAGAGAGAGAAAGAAGAAGAGAGAAGGCAGGGAGAGGAGAGAGAGAAACAAAAGGGGAGAGAGAGAGAGAGAGAGAGAAGGGAGAAGGGAGGGACTCCCCCCTTCTCTCTCTCTCTTTCTCCCCATCTCCCTCTCTCCACCCTCCCTCTCTCCCTCTCTCTCTCTATCTCTCTCCCTCTCTCTCTCCCTACTCTCTCTTTCTCTCATTTCCTTCTCTCTCTCTCTCTCTCTCTTCTTCTCTCCCTCTCTCCCCTCCTTTCTTTCTCTCCCACTTTTTCCCTCCTTCTTTCCTCTCTCTCTCTCCCTCCTCTCTCCTTCCCCTCTTCCTCTCTCTCTTCTTCTCTCCCTCTCTCCCCCTTCTTTCTCTCTCGCCATCCTCTCTCTATTTTCCTTTTCTCTTTCTCTCTCCCCATTCTCCTCTTTCTCCCCTCCTCTCTCTTTGTCTTTCTCTGTCTCCTCCTCTCCCTCTCTCTCCTCTCTATCCCTTTCTCTCATTCTCTCTCCCCTATCCCTCTTCCTCTCCCTCTCTCTCCCTCTTCTCCTTTCCTCTCTCCCTCTTCTCTCTCTTTTTTTCCCTCTCTCTCTCTCTTAACATATATAAAATTAGATTTTACATTCTCTTTCTTACCCCTTCTCTCTCCCTCCTTCCCTCTCTCTCTCTTTCTATCCTTCTCCCCACTCTCTCCCTCCTCTCTCTTTCTCTCTCTCCCTTCTCTCCGTTTTCTCTTTTCTTTCCTTCTTCCTCTCTTTTCCCTCTTCTCTCCCTCTCTCTCCTTCTTTTCTCTCTCTCTCTCCTCCTCTCCCTTTCTCTCTCTCCTTCCCCTCTTTCTCCCCCGCCCCTTTCTTTCTCTCTCCATTTTTTTCCTCTTTCCATTTCTCTCACTCTCTCCCCTATCCCTCTTCCTCTCTATCTCTCTCTCCCTCTCTCTCATTCCCTCTTCCCCTCCTCTCTCTCTCTCTCTCTCTCCTTCTCTCTTTCTCTCTGTCTCTCTCACTTTCTCTCCTTCTCTCTTTTCCTCTCTCTCTCTCTTGCGCTATTTCTCCCCTCCCTTATCTCTTTCTCTCTCTCCTCCTCCTCTCTCTTTCTCTTTTTCCTATCTCTCCTTCTTTCCTCTTTTTTTCTCTTTTCTCTCTCCCTCCTTCTCTCTCTTGTTTTGGAGAAAAGAGGAGGAGGTGAGAGAAAAAAGGGATACAGATTAAGAGAAGGTTGAAAGAGAAAGAAAAAAGAGAGAAAGGAAGGGAAGAAAGAGGAGAAAGAGAGAGAGGAGGGAGAAGAAAGAGAGAGAAGAGGAGAGAGAAAAAAGGGAAAGGAGAGAGATAGAAATAGGAGAGAGAAAGAAAAAAAAGGAAAAAAGAGAAAGAAGAAGAGAGAACGGAGGGAGAGGAGAGAGAGAGAAATATAAGGGAAGAGAGCGAGAGAAGGGAGAATGGAAGGAGGGAGAGAGAGAGAGAGAGAGAGAAAGAGAGAGAGAGAGAGAGAGAGGGGAGAGCGAGAAAAAGGAGGGAGAGAGAGAGAAAGGAAGAGAGAGAGAGAGAAAGAGAAAAGGAAGGAGAGAGAGGAAGTAAGTGGGAGAGAGAGGGAGAGGAGGGAAAGGAGAGAGAGGGAGGAAAAGAGAGAGAGAGAGAGAAAGAGAGAGAGACGAAGAGAGATGAGAGGAGGAGAGAGATGAGGGAGAGGAGAGAGAGAAAAAAAGGGGAAGAGAGATGTAAAGGAGGGAGAGAGAAAGGAGAGGAAGAAAGAGGATGAAAGAGGAAGAGAGATAAAAAGGGAGAGGGAGAGAGAAGGGAAAATATGTGTGTGTGTGTGTGTGAGAGAGAGAGAGAGAGAGAGAGAGAGAGAGAATGAGGGAGACAAAAAGGAGAGAGAAGGAGAGAGAGAGAGAGAGAAGAGAGAGAAGAGAGACAAGCAAGAAAGGGGAAAGAGAGAGTGAAGGGAGAGAGGAGGGGAGAAAGAGGACAGAGAGGACGGGGAGAGAGAGCGAAGGGAGAGAGAGAAAGAGTATGTAAGAACTAATTTTAGAGTTTAAATAAAACCAGTTTTAATTTGATTTAAAACTAAACTGAACCATAAAAACTGGTTTTAATAAACTGGTTTTCATAAAAACTATGGTTTCAGTTCAGTTTTTTATTTAAAAAAACTGGTTTATTTAAAACAGTTTCAGTTTAGTTTCAATTCAGTTCATTGAAACCAGTTTTTTGCACACCCCTAGTTATTATAGGCGAATTAGAATTCATAAGAAATAGATAACGCTTATCGCGTGGTTTGGGGACGTTAGGAGTAAATTCTCGAGGATATTTTTTTGTGTCTGGAAAATTCTATTGATGACTTGTAACATGTTCTTTCATAGTGTGTCTTGAAAATCCTTGAGATTTTTTTTTGAAAAGTGATTTGATTATTCTTTAATCTTATCTCTTGTTGAAATGTATTCTCGTTTAATCCTAACTGCCTATGTTTACTTAAATTCCTTGGAAGATTTGTTTCTGTCTGTTCAAACTCTTTTTGATTCATGTACTCTTTTATGTGATCTTGAAATTCTGTAATGCTTCAAAATGGTTTTTGAAATCTTTAAGAAGAAATTTCAACTCAATCCTCTCTTACTTAATTGTACCTATAATCATTCTTTAAATTTTGACAAAAGTGTTTTGAATTTGGCATGTCTTTATTTATATGTATTTTTGAAACCATACTTCAAATTTTCCTTTTTAAACAAAATTTGGAACTCTTTTCAATATCACTGTGATTTCACTATATACACATAATTGACTAAATACTTGAGTATCTTTTAAGTTTTATGAGGAATTAATTTTGATCCTTTATTCAATTAAATTCCATTTTTCAAATTTCACATATTTTTGCTTTACCTTAGAAATAGTTTTGGTGAAAAACAACTTGATTTCCTGCCAACCTCGCTTTGTTTTTATGCAAATTCTTAATTGATTATGTAAAGTACCTTTTAAGATTGTCAAGAAAATATTTCATCCTTAGCCTGAATAATCTTCATTTCACAAACCTTGAATAATTTAGTTTGACTTGAATTTGTTATAACATGACACAATATTTACGTTTTTGAAGATTCTCTTGAATTTTGCAAAGTAATTGCCCTGTTTTCCTCTATAGTTTCTATTAGAGCTCTTTGAAATCAAAATTCTTTTCTATTAGCATTTTGATTCTTCTTTCCGGCATACTTCATGACTTTTAATCATTCTTATTTGTTGGTCATTTCAACCATTCCTTCATATTCTTGTGAACCTTGTTCTCCTCTTATTTGATTTTAGTTTATTTTGATATAATTTATCACTACCTTTTTTTGTTGTTTCCTTTGGAGTTCCTAAAACTCAATATTTCTTGTTCGGATACGAAATAACTCTTGAAACGTTTTCTCATGCTTGTACATCGTTGCTTAATTGCAATCTTACACCTCCTTCCAAATTCATGAGAAACATAATTTTATCGCTTATTTTTCTCTTTCTGCGAATTGTATCTCTTTGAACGTACTTGTACGTATCTCAGTGTCACACGTGATCCTTAGAAGTAAAAACCAATGTGTTAACTCTTTAGGGAACAACTAGTAGAAGAGAAAGTTTAAGTTTTCAATAGCTCGATTGAAAGCTTGTTCGATGCCTTATGTCTTGTTGATCTTATTTGAACTCCCTTGATTTACTATCTTTTTCGTATGGCCTGATTTCTTTTAAGTACATCTTAATATTCTTGAATATTCTTTATGTGATGGCAATTTCGTTTTGATATGAATTTTTAAAACAAGTTTTAGATTTTCTTTTTAAGAAAGTTAAATAAATTTTTCTCGCTTAAATTGCATCCATAGATATTCTTTAAATTGACAAAGTTATTTTGAAATTGGCATGCACTGTTTCAAATAAAGTTTTGAAACCGACTTATAAGCAAATTTTTACTTTGGAATTCTTTTTTTAAATAAAGTTTAATTTTTTCTTCCATATTTGCTATAATTTTTATACACACTTGATTGAATATAAACCTTGAGAATTTTTTTTAAACAAACGTTTGATTTTCTTACAACCTAGCCACGATTTTACTGTATACCTTTATTTGATTAAATACCTAAATGTCTTTTAAGATTTTCGAAAAATTGTTTTGGCCTTAACCCAATTGACTTTCCCTTTTCAAACCTCACCTATTTTATATTTAACTTGTAAATTATTTTGACAAGAGGTAATTTGATTTCCTTTTGAGTTTTATGCCTACTTTGGTTAAGTGGTGCACCTAACTATTTTTCTCAAATATTTGAGAGAATATTTTTGTTCTTAGTCAAATCAGTATTCATTTTCTTTTAAAACTCTACATAATCTATTTCAACATGGAATTGTATTAACGTAATGTCACAAATATACTTTTGTTATTTCTTTTACAAAGTGTTTGATGCACACTTTTCCTTTGACAAATGTGAAATAGTTTTTGAAATATTTTTCATTCTCTATGAGCAGTTCATTCGAAAGTATTCTTAATTCTACTCGAGACTTATGCACCTTGTCTTTGGTCTTAGACATTTTTTTCTGTAAACCTCATATTCCTTGACTCGACTTAATTTTGCTTCAAACTACTGCACTACTTTTCCTTTTACTATTCCTATTGGGTTTTGTTAATTTGAGAATCATTCTTGAGATTGCCAAGTTAATTTTCTTTTTGACACTCTTCATTCCTTGTGCATCCCTGATTACTCGTGATTTCAACAATCCTTTCAAGCCCTGGCGGATTTTGTCGCTTGTCTTTTTCCAAGGTCTTGTATTCTTTTGAATAAACTCGAGGATTGCCTTAGAATTACGTATGACTTTTAGGGGTAGCAAACGAAACTTTAAAAATGCTATTCGTAAACGTGAAAGATGGATTGGTAAATGTGCAACGTTATGAGGAGTATATTTCTCGTAAAAGTTTGCGGATGTTAGGATTGTGACGGGTTATAGAGTTTTGAAATGATTGATGGAATTAGAGAGTTGAAGTTCTGAAATGGGTAAGAGATCTGTGAGCGAGCATTATATCCGTTGTTTTATACCAGCCTATTTTGTAGCCCTTTTTGCCACACAAGCTACTGTTTTGTTTTGTGAACGCCTATCTTAATTTGTACCCTATTTTGTTCCTCCAAGATTTTGTAAAGTTTTGAACATTTATATATGCATACTAAGATTCATACTTTTCTATAAAGTGTTTAAAAAGTAAAGTGCAAAGACAATGTAATACCTTATATATTACTTTAATTTTCGAGGACAAAATTTTTTTTAAGGTGGGTAGGATGTAAGACCCAGAAATTTCAGAAAAATTTTATTAAGAATTAATTTTGATTTATTTATTCATTAAGTACCTTAAACTCAGAAATTATTTTATTAAAGATAAATTAAAGAAAATTTTGATTAATTGAGTTTAAAATAATTTAAGGTTTTATCTGATTTTATAATTATCAAATTATTTTCTATATTTAATTTATAAAGTTTAGCAAATGTAAAATAATAAGAATTTTATACGATATACTCTAATTTTATTAAAATTTATCAAATTCTAATTTACCCAAAATTCCTAATTTTATTTTTATCCCAAATTAAACCCTAATCCATAAATTAAACCCCACAAACCCTAATTTTCATCACCTCACCATCACTCACATTTTTCCCCACCGCCATTCCCTTCCTAACAGCACTAACACTTATTAACTTTGGCAAAAACTAAAGAAAGAAGGAAAGAAAAGAAAAGAGAGGGGGAACGAAGGAACAGAAGGGAGAAAGGAGGGAGAGAGAGAGCCGCGATGGGGGAGAAGAGAGGAGGGGAAGGAGACATGCCGGCGCTGCTGGGTGTCGCCACCGCCGTCACATCCTTGCCGAGACTTGGAGGGAGATCCCATCGTTAATCCGCGTCACCGTCGAACTCGTTCAACCGCGCCACCGTGCTCTGCCCTGTCTCGCGTCGCAACCGTGCCATGCGTCACCGCCGTTCGCACTGTCAGTTTTGCACAGGGGAAACCATGGTCGTCGAGGGTCTATCCACGCCGTAGCTGAAGCTAGAATGCCACTGCAACCACCGCGTGTTATCGTCTTCAGATCCGCCGCTGACGAACGAAACTCTCGCGCGATCTAGAATTTTCACAAATAAATTCCCGTTGTAAGTATAGCTTCTAGACTGACAAGAATTCCTTTCGTACAAAAGTTTGGTTGTCACAAGTAACAAAATCCAATAAAATTTTTAACCGAAGTATTTAAACCTCGGGTCGTCTTCTCAAGGAATTGCAGGGTGTATGATTTATTATTGGTTATGGAAATTGTATATTTTTGGGTTTTTGAAATAAGGAACAAGTAATTTAAATGACAAGAAAAATTAATTAATAATTAAGAAAACTCTTGGCAAGGTATGACAACTGGACGCCCTATCCTAGTTATCCTTATCAATTATGATGAGAATTGATTTTGCTCCCACCTTGTTAACCTCTAACTATGAAGGTAAGTTAAGTGGATGAATCAATCTGATTCTTCTGGTCCTAGTCAATTCCTATGGAAAGACTAGCTTTAGAAGGATCCAAATCAATCAGCAAAGATAACAATTATCAATGACAAGGAGTTTGATAACTCAAGTGTCTCCAATTAATCAATTCATCAATTAAAGCCAAGAATATAAAAAGCTAAGTAAAAATCATAGATCTGAAATACCTCAAATTGCATTAATAAAAGAAATAAAATCTAACATGGAAATTCATAAATTAAATTGGGAAAATAAATAAAAAGAACATTGAACCTGGAAATTGAGAAGAAGAAATACTAATCCTAAGAGAAATCCTAAATCCTAAAACCTAAGAGAGAGGAGAGAGCCTCTCTCTCTAAAAACTACATCTAAAACCTAAAATTGTGTATTATGAATATTGTATGAATTGTTCTCTGATGAATAGATGCATTCTCCCACTTTATAGCCTCTAATTTGTGTTTCCTAGGCCGAGAACTGGGTCAAAAGCAGCCCAGAAATCGCTGTTTGCGAATTTTGCCACGCTGGTTTTTTGTCACTGCGACGCATCTGCGTGGAGCACGCGTTCGCGTCTCCTAGCTCTACGGCCACTATAGTAAATTATATATCATTTTGAAGCCCGAGACGTTAGCTTTCCAACTCAACTAGAACCGCATCATTTGGACCTCTGTAGCTCAAGTTATGACCGTTTGAGTGTGAAGAGGTCAGGCTGGACAGCTTTAGCAGTTCCTTCAGTTTCTTGTATTCCTTCCACTTTTGCATGCTTCCTTTCCATCCTCTAAGCCATTCCTGCCTTATAAATCGTGAAATCACTTAACACACATATCATGGTATCGAATGGTAATAAGAGAGGATTAAACATACGAAATTTAAGAGCACGAAGTATGTTTTCAATCATAGCACAAAATCAGGAAGGAAAATGTAAAACATGCGATTAGTATGAATAAGTGTGCAAAGACTTGATAAAAACCACTCAATTGAGCACAAGATAAATCATAAAATAGTGGTTTATCAACCTCCCCACACTTAAACATTAGCATGTCCTCATGCTAAGCTCAAGAGAAGCTATAAGAGAGTGAAGAGGAATGGTAGAATGTATGAAATGCAACCTATGAATGCAACTAAATGCAGAATACTTTTTCCTACTTGGTGAAAAGTAAATAAATCTTTCAAGAATAAATATGAACTGGGTTTCACTAATTCAAATCATAAAATAAGGTACAAGTGAACTTGCAAGAAGAAAATAGCTCATGAAAGCCGGGAACAAAGAAGCGAGCATCGAACCCTCACCGGAAGTGTATACACTCTAATCGCTCAGGTGTTTACGGTTCGATCTCTCAATTCTCTAATAATCTTACTTTTTAAGGCTTGCTCTTCATCTAACAATCAACAAAAATTTAATGCACAGATACACATATCAAGAGGTCTTTTAAGGGTTGTAAAATTGGGTTAGGGTCAAGGTAGGATTGTATTTTGCCATGTGGACTAAAATCTGAATCCTTAATTAACTTAAACTTTCCACCTAACTTTAGACAATCTATGTAATCACAATACAAAACCTAACTGTCCATTAACCATGTTTTCCACATATTCGTGCATCCTGATTTGAGTACAGTCAATATGCATTGCTATCACCATTTACTTTGAGGCATTTTGTCCCCTTTTACATATTCCCCGGCAACGGCGCCATTTTGACGAACGAAACTCTCGCGCAATCTAGAATTTCCACAAATAAAATCCCGTTGTAAGTATAGCTTCTAGACCGACAAGAATTCCTTTCGTACAAAATTTTGGTTGTCACAAGTAACAAAACCCAATAAAAATTGTAACCGAAGTATTTAAACTTCGGGTCGTCTTCTCAAGGAATTGTAGGGAAGTATGATTTATTATTGGTTATGAAAATTGTATATTTTTGGGTTTTTGAAATAAGGAACAAGTAATTTAAATGACAAGAAAAATTAATTAATAATTAAGAAAACTCTTGGCAAGGAATGAAAACTGGACGTCCTATCCTAGTTATCCTTATCAATTATGATGAGAATTGGATTTTTGGTGCGCAGAAATTGTGATTAGACTTTAATTATGTAAAATTCATCGCTCTTTCTTTCCCTGGTAATGGCGCCAAAAACATGATGCCAATACCATGGTTCACAACTTCGCACAACTAACCAGCAAGTGCACTGGGTCGTCCAAGTAATACCTTACGTGAGTAAGGGTCGAATCCCACGGAGATTGTCGGTATGAAGCAAGTTATGGTCACCTTGTAAATCTCAGTCAGGCGGATATCAAATGGTTATGGAGTTTTCGAAATTAATTAATAAAATAGGGATAGAAATACTTATGTAAATCATTGGTGAGAATTTCAGATAAGCACATAGAGATGCTTTCGTTCCAGTACTTTGCATTAATCTTTGAGGAACAGCAGAGCTCCACACCTTAATCTATGGAGTGTAGAAACTCTACCATTGAAAATACATAAGTGATAATGGAGTTCATTGGTCTCGGCCCCAGAGGGGAACCGGAGTAACCAAGACTGTGAATACAATGATAAAAAGTTCTATTTATAATAAACTAGCTACTAGGGTTTACAGAAGTAAGTAATTAATGCATAAATCCACTTCCGGGTCCCACTTGGTGTGTGCTTGGGCTGAGCTTGAGTGTTACACGTGTAGAGGTCATTCTTGGAGTTGAACACCAGCTTTTGTGCCAGTTTGGGCGTTGAACTCCACTTTGCAGCTTGTTTCTGGCGCTGGACGCCAGAATTGGGTAGAGAGCTGGCGTTGAACGCCAGTTTGCATCATCTAAACTCGGGCAAAGTATGGACTATTATACATTTCTGGAAATCCCTGGATGTCTACTTCCAACGCAATTGGAAGCGCGCCATTTTGAGTTCTGTAGCTCCAGAAAATCCATTTTGAGTGCAGGGAGGTCAGAATCCAACAGCATCAGCAGTCCTTCTTCAACCTCTGAATCTGATTTTTGCTCAAGTCCCTCAATTTCAGTCAGAAAATACAGTTTATGAGGTAGGTTTATGGGGAAGAGTGGATGGATGTGAGTGGTGAAGAGGTGATGGGGAAGAAAGATTGAGGTGATTGGTGAAGGGTTTTGGGGAAGAGTGTTTATGGGATTGTGTGAAAGAAGGGTGAGAAGAGGTTAGTGGAGGTAGGTGGGGATCCTATGGGGTCCACAGATCTTGAGATGATCCTGTGGGGTCCACAGATCCTTAGGTGTTCAAGGATTTACAACCTTGCACCAAATTAGGCATGTAAAATGCCTTTGCACACAACTTTGGGCGTTCAGCGCCAGGTTGGTGCCCATTTTGGGCGTTCAACGCCCATTTGTTGGCCATTTCTGGCGTTGAACGCCAGAACCATGCATGTTCTGGGCGTTCAGTGCCAGCTCCTCTCCAGGGTGCAATTCTGGCGTTCAGCGCCCAGATGCTGCCCATTTTGGGCGTTCAGCACCCAGATACTGCCCATTTTGGGCGTTCAGCGCCAGAACCATGCTCTGTTCTGGCGTTGAACGCCAGGCAGATGCTTCCTCCAGGGTGTGATTTTTCTTCTGCTATTTTTGATTCCGTTTTCAATTTTTATATTTATTTTGTGACTCCACATGATCATGAACCTAATAAAACATGAAAAACAAAAATAAAATTAGATAAATAAACATTGGGTTGCCTCCCAACAAGCGCTTCTTTAATGTCAATAGCTTGACAGTGGGCTCTCATGGAGCCTCACAGATGTTCAGAGCATTGTTGAGACTCCCCCAACACCAAACTTAGAGTTTGGATATGGGAGTTCAACACCAAACCTAGAGTTTGGTTGTGGCCTCCCAATACCAAACTTAGAGTCTGACTGTGGGGGCTTTGGTTGACTCTGCTTTGAGAGAAGCTTTTTCTGCTTCCTCTCCATGGATGCAGAGAGAGATCCTTGAGTTGTAAACACAAGGTTGTCCTTATTTGATTGAAGGATCAATTCTCCTCTGTCCACATCAATCACAGCTCTTGCTGTGGTTAGGAAAGGTCTTCCTAGGATGATGGATTCATCCTCTTCCTTTCCAGTATCCAGGACTATGAAATCAGCAGGGATGTAAAGGCCTTCAACCTTTACTAACACGTCCTCTACTTGTCCATAAGCCTGTTTTCTTGAATTGTCTGCCATCTCTAATGAGATTTTAGCAGCTTGCACCCCATAGATTCCCAGTTTCTCTATTACAGAGAGGGGCATGAGGCTTATTCCTGAACCAAGGTCACACAGAGCCTTAAAGATCATGGTGCCTATGGTACAAGGTAGTATGAACTTTCCGGGATCCTGTTTCTTCTGAGGCAATGTCAGTTGGTCCAGATCACTTAGTTCATTGGTAGGCGTCCCATTACTTACAGGATTCCTTTCAGAAGTGTACATGAACTGGTTATTAGCAACCATGTCAATGAGTTCTTGAGCTTCTGCAGGAGTTTTCTTTAGGTGAATGGATCCACCTACAGAAGTATCCAATGATATCTTTGATAGCTCAGATAAACCATCATAGAATATATCCAAGATGGTCCATTCTGAAAGCATGTCAGAAGGACACTTTTTGGTCAGCTGCTTATATCTTTCCCAAGCTTCATAGAGGGATTCACCTTCTTTCTGTCTGAAGGTTTGAACATTCGCTCTAAGCTTGCTCAGCTTTTGAGGAGGAAAGAACTTGGCTAAGAAAGCCGTGACCAGCTTATCCCAAGAGTTCAGGCTGTCTTTGGGTTGAGAGTCCAACCACACTCTAGCTCTGTCTCTTACAGCAAAAGGGAAAAGTATGAGCCTGTAGACTTCAGGATTTACTCCATTAGTCTTAACAGTATCACAGATCTGCAAGAATTCAGTTAAGAACTGAAAAGGATCTTCAGATGGAAGTCCATGAAACTTGCAGTTCTGCTGCATCAGAGAAACTAGCTGAGGTTTCAGCTCAAAGTTGTTTGCCCCAATGGCAGGAATGGAGATGCTTCTTCCATGTAAATTGGAATTAGGTGCAGTAAAGTCACCAAGCATTCTCCTTGCATTATTATTTTCAGCTGCCATCTCCTCTTCCTATTCAAAAATTTCTGAAAGGTTCTCTCTGGATTGTTGTAATTTAGCTTCTCTTAGTTTCCTCTTCAGAGTCCTTTCAGGTTCTGGATCTGCTTCAACAAGAATGTTCTTGTCCTTGCTCCTGCTCATATGAAAAAGAGAGAACAGAAAAATAATAATAATAGGGGTCCTTCTTACCACAGTATAGAGGTCCCAGTGTGAGTAGAAGAAAAGAAGAAGAAGAAATTCGAACACAAATGGAAGAGGGGGTTCGAATTTGGGTGGGATGAAGTGTTAGTAGATGAATAAATAAATAGAAGGAGATGAGAGAGGAAAATTTCGAAAATAATTTTTGAAAAAGAGTTAGTGATTTTCGAAAATAATTTTTGAAAAAGGTTAGTAGTTTTCGAAAATTAAAATCAAAAATTAAAATAATTAGTTAATTAAAAAGAAATTTTGAAAAAGAGGGAAGGTATTTTCGAAAATTAGAGAGGGAGAGAGTTAGTTAGGTAGTTTTGAAAAGGATAAGAAACAAACAAAAAGTTAGTTAGTTAGTTGAAACAAATTTTGAAAATCAATTTTGAAAAGATAAGAAGTTAGGAAGTTAGAAAAGATATTTTGAAATCAAATTTTTGAAAAAGATATGATGAGAAGATATTTTTGAAAAGATATGATAGAAATTAGTTTTTTTAAAAAAATATTTGATTTTTAAAATCACAATTAATGACTTAATTCACAAGAAATCACAAGATATGATTCTAGAACTTAAAGTTTGAATCTTTCTTAACAAGTAAGTAACAAACTTGAAATTTTTGAATCAAAACATTAATTGTTGATGATATTTTCGAAAATATGATGTGAAATTAAGAAAAAGATTTTTAAAAAATATTTTTAAAATTTTTGAAAATAAATAAGAAAAATGAAAAAGATTTGATTTTTGAAAAAGATTTTGAAAAAGATAAGATTTTTAAATTGAAAATTTGATTTGACTCATAA
>NC_029790.2:91692806-91699111 GCF_000816755.2 Arachis ipaensis
CAATCAAAGGGTCAGACATGGCTTAATAGCCATTCAAGCTTTAGAATGGATTTACATCCATTGAGGTGATTAGTTGAAGACCAATCCCAAAGGAGTTTGGGTATGGCTTTTCAGCCAGATAGGATTCAACATGTTACCATGAAACTCTAGAATTCATTCTTGAAAGTTTTGAAGCCATAGAATAATTTATTTTTGAAAACATTTTTATTTAAAAAAATTTTTTTTTTCGAAAACACAGGAAAATTTTTATTGAAAGATTTTTGAAAAATTTTTGAAAATAAAACAAAAAGAAAATTACCTAATCTGAGCAACAGGATGAACCGTTAGTTGTCCAAACTCAAACAATCCCCGGCAACAGCGCCAAAAACTTGGTGCGCAGAAATTGTGATTACACTTTAATTATGTAAAATTCATCGCTCTTTCTTTCCCTGGTAATGGCGCCAAAAACATGATGCCAATACCATGGTTCACAACTTCGCACAACTAACCAACAAGTGCACTGGGTCGTCCAAGTAATACCTTACGTGAGTAAGGGTCGAATCCCACGGAGATTGTCGGTATGAAGCAAGCTATGGTCACCTTGTAAATCTCAGTCAGGCGGATATCAAATGGTTATGGAGTTTTCGAAATTAATTAATAAAATAGGGATAGAAATACTTATGTAAATCATTGGTGAGAATTTCAGATAAGCGCATAGAGATGCTTTTGTTTCTCTGAACCTCTGCTTTCCTGCTGTCTTCATCCAATCAGTCTTACTCCTTTCCATGGATGGCTTTATGTAATGCGTCACCATTGTCAATGGCTACTTTCGGTCTTCTCTCAGGAAAATGATCCAAATGCCCTGTCACAGCACGGCTAATCATCTGGAGGCATCACCCTTGTCAATGGTCACATCCTATCCTCTCAGTGAAAGTGGTCAACGCACCCTGTCACGGCATGGCTATTCATCTGTCGGTGCTCGATCATGCTGGAATAGGATTTACTATCCTTTTGCGTCTGTCACTACGCCCAGCAATCGCGAGTTTGAAGCTCGTCACAGTTATTCAATCATTGAATCCTACTCGGAATACCACAGAAAAGGTTTAGACTTTCCGGATTCTCTTGAATGCCGCTATCATTCTAGCTTACACCACGAAGATTTCGATTAAGAGATCTAAGAGATACTCATTCAATCTAATGTAGAACGGAAGTGGTTGTCAGGCACGCGTTCATAGGGAATGATGATGATTGTCACGTTCATCACATTCAGGTTAAAGTGCGAATGAATATCTTAGAAGCGAAATAAGATGAATTGAATAGAAAACAGTAGTACTTTGCATTAATCTTTGACGAACAGCAGAGCTCCACACCTTAATCTATGGAGTGTAGAAAGTCTACCGTTGAAAATACATAAGTGATAATGGAGTTCATTGGTCTCGGCCCCAGAGGGGAACCGGAGTAACCAAGACTGTGAATACAATGATAAAAAGTTCTATTTATAATAAACTAGCTACTAGGGTTTACAGAAGTAAGTAATTGATGCAAAAATCTACTTCCGGGGCCCACTTGGTGTGTGCTTGGGCTGAGCTTGAGTGTTACACGTGTAGAGGTCATTCCTGGAGTTGAACGCCAGCTTTTGTGCCAGTTTGGGTGTTGAACTCCACTTTGCAGCTTGTTTCTGGCGCTGGACGCCAGAATTGGGTAGAGAGCTCGCGTTGAACGCCAGTTTGCGTCGTCTAAACGCGGGCAAAGTATGGACTATTATACATTGCTGGAAAGCCCTGGATGTTTACTTTCCAACGCAATTGGAAGCGCGCCATTTTGAGTTCTTTAGCTCCATAAAATCCATTTTGAGTGCAGGGAGGTCAGAATCCAACAGCATCAGCAGTCCTTCTTCAACCTCTGAATCTGATTTTTGCTCAAGTCCCTCAATTTCAGTCAGAAAATACCTGAAATCACAGAAAAACACACAAACTCATAGTAAAGTCCAGAAATGTGAATTTAACATAAAAACTAATGAAAACATCCCTAAAAGTAACCAGATTCTACTAAAAACATACTAGAAACAATGTCAAAAAGCGTATAAATTATCCGCTCATCAATTTTGCTCCCACCTTGTTAACCTCTAACTATGAAGGTAAGTTAAGTGGATGAATCAATCTGATTCCTCTAATCCTAGTCAATTCCTATGGAAAGACTAGCTTTAGAGGGATCCAAATCAATTAGCAAAGATAACAATTATCAATCACAAGGAGTTTGATAAGTCAAGTGTCTCCAATTAATCAATTCATTAATTAAAGCCAAGAATATAAAAAGCTAAGTAAAAATCATAGATTTGAAATACCTCAAATTGTATTAATAAAAGAAATCAAATATAACATGAAAATTCATAAATTAAATTGGAAAAATAAATAAAAGGAACATTGAACCTGGAAATTGAGAAGAAGAAATCATAATCCTAAGAGAAATCCTAAATCCTAAAACCTAAGAGAGAGGAGAGAGTCTCTCTCTCTAAAAACTACATCTAAAACCTAAAATTGTGTATTATGAATGTTGTATGAATTGTTCTATGATGAATGGATGCATTCCTCCACTTTATAGCCTCTAATCTGTGTTTTCTAGGCCGAGAACTGGGTCAAAAACAGCCCAGAAATTGCTGTTTGCGAATTTCGCCATGCTGATTTTTCGTCACTGCAATACGTCCGCGTGGAGCACGCGTTTGTGTCGCCTAACTCTATAGCCACTATAGCAAATTATATATCATTTTGAAGCCCCGGACGTTATCTTTCCAACGCAACTGAAACCGCATCATTTGGACATTTGTAGCTCATGTTATGACCGTTTGAGTGCAAAGAGGTCAGGCTGGACAGCTTTAGCAGTTCCTTCAGTTTCTTGTATTCCTTCCACTTTTGCATGCTTCCTTTCCATCCTCTAAGCCATTCCTGCCTTATAAATCCTGAAATCACTTAACACACATATCATGGCATCGAATGGTAATAAGAGAGGATTAAACATAGGAAATTTAATAGCACGAAGCATGTTTTCAATCATAGCACAAAATCAGGAAGGAAAATGTAAAATATGCAATTAGTATGAATAAGTGTGCAAAGACTTGATAAAAATCACTCAATTGAGCACAAGATAAACCATAAAATAGTGGTTTATTAGCCGCCGTTGGAGTTGCGAATAGAGATCGCACACAAGGGAAACCGTCGCGGAGCTGCCGTCGCCGCCGCTTTGCTGGGCTTGCCGTCATTCTGCCGCGCAGCTGCTGCGTTGCCGGAGATCCTCGCCACCGCTGCTGGCACCGGAAACTGCCTTCCAAGCCTGTGTCTGTTGGTAAGCCCTAACTCTGCTTTAGCTTCTTTATCAGTTAAGTTTACCTTTACCGTGAGAGTTGTTGCTGAGGTTGTCTGTGCCAGGTTATACAGTCACCGCGAGTTTTCCTGCCGCCATCCAAGCTGCCACCAAAAGGATCCACCACAGCCTCCTCTGTTCTTGTCTTCGAATCAGTACTGCCCTTTCCAGTTTCAACCCTAATTCTGCTATTTCTGAATATGTAACTCCTCAATCCTTACTTTGCTTCCATTTTGTTTTAGTCTTTTTCAATTTTGAGTAAGGAAAACCTATGTTTCTGTTTAACACTGCTGCTCTGCCTTTCCTGTTTACTGATGAAATTATCATAGGTGATAGTATTAATGTTACTAATGAGCTATTAGAGTTGCTGCCGCTGCTGAAATTAACAAAGAAGGGATCATCGCATTTAAATTCGATGGGTTCGACTAACTGAGGTAGGGGCGCTTTTCTTAAACTTGTTTACTTTTCAGAGTTGTTATAAATCGATATTAATGCGTAAAATACATTTTTGGTGATTTCGTAAGTCTTATGAATTGAATTGAGTTGTTTTGGATGAATGAGGTTATTAGTTATATTGATTGATTGATCGATTGAGAAAGTTGAATATTCTGATTAGTTGACTGATGTTGTTAAAGTAGTTTTTCTAGAGTTATTGGAAGAGATTTAATAATGGCATTTAGTTTAATTTTGGAAAAGTTTCAATTTTAGGAAAGGATTAGTATTGAAATTTGATTTGATATTGAACCCGATTTGATATCGGAATTTGATTTTAAAAACAAATTTGGAAAGGACTTGATATTTGAAAACAGTTTGTTTATTGAGAATAATTTACTATTTTGGAAATTGTTCTAACAGGGTTTGAGGAACAGTTTGGTTTGAAACTATTTGAGAAAACTGAGAGTTCTTAATTATTGATTAATGCTGTTGAATGAGGTTGATTTAGATTGCGATTTATAGGATTGGTTGATTGGATTCTGGATTTTGCAATTTTCTTGTGTTGAGTGTGGTTGTTTTGAAAATTGTTATTGGAAGTGATTTGAATGATTAATAGGTGTTTGGTTTGGTTTGGTTGGAACCCGAAAAGGGTGACAAAGTCCGAGTTTTAGAGCAGATGCTGCTGAAATTTTATAAAATTGAAAGTCTCGTTTGAAGTAATTATTTAAAAAGATTTGGTTTTAAACGTTACATGTTTTAAGATTGATTTATTTAAAAGAAGGAATTATGTCTTGAATTGGAATCGTTAATGAACGGAGTGAAAAGAAGGATGATGAGGATTTTCTTTGAAACATGGGTTTTGAATGAAATTGGAAATAAGATTTGAGTTGATGAATGATGATGATGTTGAGAATGTTGAGATATCTTCTTTGAATTATTCATATGGCTTATGAATTTGAATTTATCTGAGATACGAGGTTCCCTGGATAAAGTAACATGGCTTGCCACTACGTGTACCTAGTTGAAAACTCGATACTCTGTTGACCCTACGACGTAAGTGTGACCGGACACTATATAAATTCCCGAGAATGTTACCCCCATTGAACAATATTGATTATTTGAGAAAAAGATATGCATAGACTCTTGGGGATGCACGTCGGGGGACAGTCTAAGGACAATTCAGACTTGTCGGGCTGGCTGGATAACCGACAGATGAGTCTCATCAGCCATAGGATAGGCATGCATCATATGCATATGTATGCTTTGCTTGGGCTTGAACTTGTTTTGGTTTGCCTAATTGCTAAACTGTTCTTAACTGCTACTTGAACTATTTTCTGTAACTGCTACCTACTTGTGCCTTCCTTGTCTGTCTTGCTTGTGTTTATCCTGGCGTGCTACATTTGAGAATGAACTTTGGTGCTGAATTAATGATTGTGTTATTTGATTGCGTGGTTGGTTTCTGATTGAGATTTTCCTATAAGAAAGGAAAGGTTTCGGATTTCTGAAAGATTAAACATTGTTTCTTTGAAAAGGTTTTGAAAGATTACCTATTGGTTTTTTTAAAAGATTCATAAGGCAATGACAATCACTGAGCTTGAAAACAGTTTTCTTATTAAATATCTTATTATGACAACTTTAAAACTCTGTGGTGAGACCATGTGGTTAGGTTCTCACCCCCCTATAGCTTTATCTTTTCAGGAACCGGTTGAAGCATTATGAAGAATTATACTATGTTTGGTTTATATGTTGTTGTATTAATTAGATTATTTTCTTCCCTCGTCTTTGTTATTACAAGTTTGTAAGAGGGATAGGAGTTGTATGTTTTACATGTATAGTATATTATGAGATACTATGTAAGGAGTATTGTATATGAATCTATGCCTGCTTGTATTTTTCTTAGGATAAAGCATTTTTTCCGGTTTTCAAAGAAATCAGCGATATGGTGTCGAGTCACATGCTCATTTTTTAATATTTAGTATATAAAGTAGTCGTAATACTTCTTGCTATCAGAGTGGCGCAGCCGGAAGCGTGACATTCTGGTAGTGAGGGTGTTACAACCAAGAATATTTTTAAAAATAAAAAAATTTTAGAGATCAAATTTTTATCCGATCTTTTGTATGTACTTTTTAAATAATCATCCAAATATTCCTAAAAATTTTGGATTAAGTGCATGAGTAGTTTACCAAATACAAAAATTGTTTGCTACTTATAAAAAATAATATTATATTCGTTATTATACTCTATATCTTCTATTTCTTTTATTTTCTTTCTATTTATTTAAATTTTTATAATTTGTTATTATAAATTTTATAATTTTATCCCATACAAATTAATTTATTATATTCAGATGTTGAGTCTTCTTAATATTAGATTATATTCCTTACGTGATTAATTTTATTTTTTATTTAAAGGATTGAGCGATGAAATAACATCAATGCTGCATCTTTTTTTCGTCTTTTTACTTATCTCTCTTTTTTGTAGAGATCATAAATAATTATATACATTAATACTTATACATAAAGAATAAGTATAAA
>NC_029790.2:91699222-91733096 GCF_000816755.2 Arachis ipaensis
AAATGTAACTAATTAATTATCTTAATTATTTTATTTAACTAGAATAAAAAAATTAATTTTATTTTAATTTACACTATTTTTTATCTAATGTATTTTGATTAATAATTTTAAAAGTGTTATAATTAATTATTATTTAATTTGATTGAGATAATAACTAATCAATTATATTAATTATTTAATTTGATTGGAATAAATGAATTGATTTTATTTTAATTTGTATGTTTTTGTCTTAGGCTTTTTTATTTAAATAAATTAATAGGAGAACCAAATTACCTAATTCCCCTAAATGAATTTCGAAAATGTGATTCCCCTAAACTATATAATATATAAATCATCCTAAGCTCTTGTGTGTTAAATAACATATGAATCATATTGTCCTAAGACGATTTATGCATGAATTGCATTGCCCAAAAACACATAAATCGTCCCAGGCCTTTGTGAGTTACAAAATACATATAAATCGTCCTAGGCCACCATCAATTATGTTTTAAAGCTAAAGTTCATTTCCCTAGCACGATTTACGTGCAACTAGCCACCCCTCAATACCTTAGCACAATTTATATGTTACTATGGTGAGACAAATTAGGCTAGAATGATTTACATTCAAAAACACAAAGCACATGACCATGGAATGATTTATGTGCTAAAAGAGTCTATAAATAAATGAGAACGATGTATACGAGCCATAGTTGAGTTGAGGGGTTTGGGAAGATGGCTGAGAGTGTGTTTTTGCTAGTTCATCACCGGAAAAAAATTGATAAAAACACAAGTGAGGGTGTAATGTTCAGCAGTAAAAAGCAGGTCGAAATTTTCATAAATCCTTCAACGAGTTTAGATGATTTATGAAATAGTATATTACAGAAGTTAGGACAGTACGGTAAAAAGCGTGTGAAGCAATTATTTTTTTGGATTCCTATCTCACTCAGGCAAGGTTATGTTAAGTTTTGAAGGTATGAGATGCTAGGTGATGGCGACATTCATGTTATATTTCACAGTCAATCTAAATTTCCAGATTTGAGGGCTGTGGAGTTATTTGCGAGAATGGTTGATATGGAGGGTAGCTCTGGTGGATCTGCTCCAAATCCCCCCACTGTCGGGGTAAAAGGAGCTTCTACTGCCATTCCAACCGGTCACGATGTCGCCGCCCACGTTTCATCTCCATCATTTGCAGCCGATCTGCTTGTTTAGGCCGATAATGCAGATGACTTGGGTGATGTGCGTACCTTCGCGGAGCTTGCAGCTGCAATCAGAGAAACACCGGTATTGGATGCTACAGCAACATTCATGGAGGTCAGAGAGAGGGATCCACTTGCTGAGGCCATGGACGATGATGAGTCAGATTCGAAACCACCCATTATTGGCGATGATATTGACGGTGAGAAAGACACAGGACGAGTTGGGAGATCGCAAGGGCAATCAAGCTCTCAGACCCAATAGTACCCTCTACACTTTTTTACTTTGGATCTTGAGGCAATGAATCAACCAGCATTTTTAGATCAATAGATGTCTACTATTCACGGAGACGAGAACGGTATGCATGGCATTGAGGAGTTTAAAATTGGGCAATGGTTCCAAAGTAAGGATGAGGCAGTATTGACAGTGAATAGTTATAATATTCGTCGTGGTATTGAGTATAAGGTGTTTGACTCCGATCAGCTGAAGTATCACGGGAAGTGCGTCCAGTTTGGGAATAGGTATAATTGGCTGATACGTGTGACTATACGGCAGAGGAAAGGCTACTAGGAAGTCTGAAAGTACAATGGGCCACACATGTCTTGTAACCGAACTGTCCACCGACCACAGGCATCTTGATTATCATGTGATCTGTGCGTCAATTGTTTCTGGTCATGGCGGATGCATCAATTTCGGTAAAAGTATTGCAGAATGCAGTCTCTACGAAATATGGTTTCAAGCCCGGTTACAAAAAGGTATGGATGGCGAAGCAGAAGGCGATTGTACAGATTTATGGTAATTGGGAGGAGTCTTAAAACCTGATTCCGAGGTGGATAATTTGGGTTCAGATGTACATGCCCGGCACTATTGCAGTGTTGCGTACTTCACCTGTAAGGACTGGTAATACAGTCAATGGCTCGCGGGTCTTTTTTTATCGACTGTTTTGGACATTTTCGCCATGTGTTGAGGCCTTCAAGTATTGCAAGCCACTGATATCCATTGATGGTACCCATTTGTATGGCAAGTATGGTGGTACTTTACTCATGGCGATTTATGTCTTTTGTAACTCACAAAGGCCTACGACGATTTATGTGTTTTTGGACAATGCAATTCATGCATAAATCGTCCCAGAGTAACATGATTCATATATTATTTAACACACAAAAGACTAGGACGATTTATATATTATATAGTTTAGGAAAATCACATTTTTGAAATCCATTTAGGGGAATCAGATAATTTAGTTCTCCTATTAATTTATTTAAATAAAAAATATTATTCGTTATTATACACTATATCTTCTATTTTTTATTTTATTTCTATTTATTTAAATTTTTATAATTTTTATTATAAATTTTATCATTTTTATCCTATACAAGTTAATTTATCATAACTTTTCAGATGTTGAGTCTTTTCAATGTTTAAACTATGTTCCTTACGTGCTTAATTTCATTTATGATTTGGGAGATTGAGCGATGAAATAACATTGATAAAATTTATTGTGCGTCTTCATCTTCGTCTTTTTTACTTACCTCCCTTATTGTATGGATCATGAGTAATGTAAGGATCATAAGTAATTTACATTGGTGCTTATGCATTGATAAATCACTATTTCATGGTTTATCTTGTACTCAATTGAGTGGTTTTTATCAACTCTTTACCCACTTATTCATACTATTTGCATGGTTTTACTTTTTCCTTCCGGATTTTGTGCTATGATTGAAAACATGCTTCTTTGGGCTTTAAATTTGCTATGTTTAATCCTCTCTTATTACCATTCGATGTCTTGATATGTGTGTTAAGTGATTTCAGGATTTATAAGGCAGGAATGGCTTAGAGGATGGAAAGGAAGCATGCATAAGTGGAAGGAATACAAGAAATTGAAGGAACTGCAAAGCTGTCAGCCTGACCCTCTCGCACTAAATCGATCATAACTTGAGCTACAGAGGTCCAAATGATACGGTTCTAGTTGCGTTAGAAAGCTAACGTCCAGGGCTTTGATTTGATATATAATTTGTCACAGTGGCTGTACATCTAGGTGACGCGAATGCGTACTCCACGCGGACACATCGCAGTGACGAAAATCAGCGTGTTTGAATTCGCAACCAGCGAATTCTGGGCTGTTTCTGGCCCAGTTTTTGGCCCAGAAAAACACAGATTAGAGGCTATAAAGTGGGGAAATCCATTCATTCATAAAATCAAGCTTTAATATACACAATTTTAGGATTAGATGTAGTTTTAGAGAGAGAGGTTCTCTCCTCTCTCTTAGGATTAAGATTTAGGATTTCTATTATATTTAGGTTACTTCTTTTTCAATCACAGGTTCAATATTCCTTTTATTTATTTTTTCAATTTAATTTATGAATTTCCATGTTAAATTTGATTTCTTTTATTTAATATAATTTGAGGTATTTCAGATTTAAGATTTCTTTCTTTTATTTATGTTACTGTTGCTTCCCATCTGAAGGCATTTTTATTCAAGTAGATTTTCTCCCTCTTTGCTTTGGTTAAGTAATTGGAGACATTTGAGTTATCAAACTCCTTGTGATTGATAATTGTTGTCTTTCTAGTTGATTTATATTCCAATAACTCTAGTCTTTTCTTAGGAATTGACTAGGACCTGAGGAATCGAATTAATTTATCCACTTGACTTTCCTTCATAGTTAGAGGTTAACAAAGTGGGAGCGAAATCCAATTCTCATCACAATTGATAAGGATAACTAGGATAGGACGTCCAGTTCTTATACCTTGCTAAGAGTTATTATTATTATTAATTTACTTTATTACTAATTTATTTTCCTTGTTCCCTATTTCAAAAACCTAAAAATATATCTTTTAAAATAACCAATAATAAATCATACCTCCCTGCAATTCCTTGAGAAGACGACCCGAGGTTTAAATACTTTGGTTATAAATTTTATTGGATTTTTTTACTTGTGACAACCAAACTTTTGTAAGAAAGGAATTCTTGTCGGTTTAGAAGCTATACTTACAACAGAAATTTATTTGTGAAAATTCTAGATCGCGCGAGAGTTTCGTTCTTCATGCATAAAGGGTAAACATATATTGTATCCTTGCATAACTCTTTGGAGTTTGATTTCAAAAAATTATATATTTTTTTAATTAATTGCATAGTTGACGTAGCAAGTTTTTGAAGGTATTTCTTAATCAACTCCGCAAGGGAGATAATGGAAAATCTAAACAATGTGAACAATGGGCTACAGATTTAGTCCAATACATGTAAAAAATAAAAAACACTCCACAAATAACCTAAATAAAAAACTCCACTTACTTATTCCAAAAAAATAGCCATCCCAAACCCTAATTTACCAAAGCATTTCACTCCAATACCCTCTTCTTTCCTAATCGGCTGCCACCCCACCTTCATCAATAATCATCCCATTTTACCATTGCTACTTGGCTTGCCACATGCCACCACTGGTGTCACTCACCCCTAGTAAAAATAACCATCCACTTAAAGACAAAAATAATCATCTACATACCTAATGAATTGAACATCCAACTTATTTTAATTATATATAAATAAACCAATCCAATCAAAATAATCATTTACATAAGAATTAAAATAACCATTTGCATACCTACTAAAATAACCATCCTAAACTGGCATTAAAGTAGGAGAAGAAAGAGATGAATGAATACAAGAACCAACAAAAGAACGAATAAAATACAATAAGCCAGCAGAGAAGGATGTGGAGCAGCGCCGCAAGTATAGAGGTTATGACCATTGGGAAGATAATGCTTTTGTTTGCAAGAACCTGAGAATGGACGAAGAAGGCCGTGTACGAAGAGGCTTGGGATCAAGCAGCGGGCATACTTGCCAGCTTGGTTGGCTATGGCTTTGTCTTGGTGCATCGCAATTAGAATTGGCTGGTGCGTTAATAAAATTTGCTACGGTGGTCGCTGGGATTCTTGCCGGGCGAGAGTTGCTAGGGCGCCGAAGGGGATGCGTCGGAAAGAGGGGGATCAGAGGTCGCTGAGATACGAGAAATAAGGGGCACAATTTAAGGTGGCGATGGTGTGTGCGGGGGACTGATGAGTCCATATTTTATGATATATTTTGGTTTGATTTGAGTGAATTTCATCACATAAACCCACATTTATTCATCTACATAGCATGCTTTTGTGCTTAATTTGGTCAATTTTAATTCACTTTAATCCCATTTGGTGCTTTGATGTGTTTGTTAAGTGATTTCAGGTTTTCAAGGCAAGTTTGGCTTGAAGAAGTGAAGAAAGAGCATCAAAAAGGGGAGAAATCATGAAGAAAATGAGATTTGGAAGCTGCTGCAAAGATGCGTACGCATAGTGATGCGTGCGTACGCACAACAGTGACTTCGTGCAAGGATACATACACACCAAATGTCGTGCGTGCGCACAATGGGAATTCTGCGCAATCGTGCGTACGCATAGTAGGTCGTGCGTACGCACGCATGCATGCACGTGAGGTCATTAATGCAAATCGATGGGGGCGATTTTTAGGCCTCGAAAACCCAGTCCAACTCATTTTCTGAAGCTATTTGAGGCCAAAGTGAAGAGGAATGAAGGGGGAAAATTAGGTTTAGCTTTTGTTATGTTTTCTCTTAGTTTCTAGAGAGAGAAGCTCCCCCCTCTCTCTAGAATTAGGTTAGGTTTAGTTAATTCCTCTTTAATTTCTATCTTTAATTATTGTTTTAATGTAGTTTCCTTTATGTTTTTATGCTTCTCTTGTCTTTCTCTTCTTTATTTCTCTTGTAATTTCCTTTCTTTTGCTATTTTTATGTTATGAACACTTTATGTTAATTTTACTTTCAATCAATGCAATTTATGTTTTCATGTCATTTATTGCTTCCTTTAATTGTTATTGTCATTTCCTTGCTTTTGGTATTTTGGATTTTTATTTTATTGCAATTTAATACTATTTTATTCTCATGCACACCAAGTGTTTGATAAAATACTTGGCTTAGTTTTCACTTAGTTTTTCTACACTCTTGGCTTGGAATTGTTGACTTTGGTGATCCTTGAAGTCATTGATGTCCATTCTTATTTGATATATTAGAGTAGTTAGTTGATTTGGTCTCCATTGACTCTATGTGACCCCTAGTGTTGACATAGGACTTATGGATTGAAATTAACTATGCCTATATAACTTATCTTCGATGTAAGGTAGACTAAGTAGGATTAACTCTTCATAATCATCATGTGTTTGTGGTCAATGGCTAGGATAGGTAACCTTAGCTCTCAATTACTTGCCAAGATATTTTCTTGCATTTGAAGTTTCCTTTCCTTGCATTTAATTGCTTTTGACTTTCATTGCTTTGATGTTTAATTTCTTGCATGTTTAGTTTTCACACTCTTGGTTGAGAAATTGGATGTTTGGGTGGAATTGGGTTGTGGATGTCCATTCCGTATTGTGTGAGAATAGTTAATTGGTTTGGTTTCCATTGACGCTAGTCTTTCACTAAGTAATTAGTGAGTTGACTAGGACTTATGGATTGAGATCAATTACACCCTTTGACTAATTCTCAAGGAGGATTGACTAGTTTGGATTGATTCCACACAATTGCCATGTTTGTGGTCCATAACTAGGATAGGAAACCTAGACTACCCAATACTTGCCAAGAGTTGCCATTTACATTCCTTGCATGTTTATTTAATTCCTTGCTATTTACATTGCCTTGCTCTCTTGCATTCACAACTCCTAATTCCCCATGCTCTCTCTCTCATAGCCAATAATTATATATTTCATTGCAACTCCTAGGGAAGACGACATGAGTTTTAATTACTCTCGGTTATTTTGTTTTGAATTTAATATTTGATAGTGAGAATTCATTATTAGTTTGGACTATGCTACTGACGACTTGATGCTTGTTTTGATCGATTCTAAACTGGCAATAATTCTCTTATCAAATTTGATGCCATTGACGGGGAGTTGCAATGGTGTAAAGTTATTGGCTATTGTAGATATGTTAATATGTAAATAGCTTGTTTTTTGGTTATCTTTGTCTTTGTCAAGCATTTGGTGGGAAAGTCAAGCACAAGCCACCATAGCAAGGGCTCTCACACTTGTCTAACTTAAAGACATTAAATAAAAGTGCTTGGTAACATTGTTCTAACTCTTCTCTTTTGTGCATATTTTGACTTATTTGCTTTTTGTTATGCTTGGTTAGCTTAGAATTAGTTTAATTTTTAGTTAGTTATGTTAATTTTGTTTTGGATCATGAATTTATAGGTTCTTGCATGTTTTGGTGTTGAGTTTTGGTGTAAGGTTTGGTGCCTTAGAATGTTGAAGAAAAATTTTGGAAAAAACAGGGCATGTGCGTGCGCACACCCTTGTGCGCACGCACACAGCAACGAAAATTCACCTTCTGTGCATACGCACCCAGCTGTGCGTACGCACGCAAGCCTTTATACCCTCTGTTTGCAGCGCCAGCACGCCTTGTGCGCGCGCATTCCCCTGTTTTCTGCCACCTGTGCGTGCGCACATCCACGTGCGAACGCACACATGCCCTTTTTCGCACTCTTTGTGCGGGCGCACAAGCTTGTGCGCCCGCACGCCAACTTGCTTCCCTTCTGGTGGGAGCGTTGACACAGCCTGTGCGTGTGAACCCCTGCTCCCTCTCGCACTTGTGCGAGCGCACAGACCTGTATGTGCACGCACACATGATCCTCAACCTTAAAAAAAAAACCCTTCTGTGCGTGCGCACATCCTTGTGGGCACGCACATGCCTTAATTCCTCTTCTGCCAGTAGCGTTTGCATAAAGTGTGCGCTTGCACAACTTCCCTTTTCCGCCTTGTGTGCGTACGCACACTACCCTGTGCGTGCGCACACCCCTGTTTTCTCACACTTTACTTCTTTTCTTCTCTTCTCTCTACTTCTTCTCTTCTTCTTCCTTCAACCCCTATCTTCTCTTACTTTTACCCTCTTCTCTACTTGCTTTGCTTTGTTTTGTTTGCATTTTATTTCTACTTTAGCGATTATATTAGTTTTACTTTAGTTGTTTATTAATTAAATAAGTTGCAAGTGTTTGCTTAATATTGATTGGGTTGCTTGATTGAATTTCATCCATGCACTTATACTTTGCCTTAAGTTACTAACACCTAATTGGATTTGCACATTTACATATTGCGTATTAGGATAAATTTTTATAAGTGCATAATGAATTTAGTGAATTGAGTTGAACTATTTATTCATCATGGTTTTTAGTAAATATAATCACATAACAAGGTATTTGTTCCTTGTTAATGCATTGCATTTTTTTGAGTCAACTTGACTTGATTCTTATCAAGACTTGTCACTTTTTGTAACAAGCACCTTATATATGTGATTATTTCATTATTCCTAAGGGTGAATAAGTAGTCTCTTTTCATCATTTAATTGGTTATTGTTAGTTGTGCCATTTTCTATTAATTTTGCGCTTTCACTTGCACAATTTCAATATCCGATAGCTCAAATACTCAATTCACTTTGCTTGTGGTTATCTAGGTTGTTTGTATCTTGGTTGTTGCTTATTTATCACTTGCAACTTAGACCACTTAATTGAGGAACATGCTATTTCTTTTAATTTTATGGTTATTATTTTACTCGATCAATGTGCTGTGCTCTAAATTGTGCGCGTATTTAGAATACACACATTGCATTTTGTCATACCACACACATCTTACTTTTCCTCAATTGTTGTTTATTTGTTTATACAAAGCAACCGGAGCCCCCGAAGTCCACCCACTGAAGGTGGAGCCTCAAAACCCTTCATCCCTCGGATTGTGTGCGTGCACAGAGGACCGTGCATTATCTAAGTGTGGGGGAGGATCGCTAACTTCAAGGGGGGTAAAATTTCTTTTCTCAAACACTTTGCAACATTCTTTTTTTGTCCCTTTTTTTTCAATTTTTGCAATTTTTGTTCTTATTTACACTTGGTTTGGTTTGTTTGTATATATTATATCCGTAGTGCTTATAGTGTTATGGTAGTAAATATTGGCATTTGCATGGTAGAGTAAATAAGTTTTGGTAAAACAACAAAGAATTTTCAAGAAATCTCTTTTTGGGCATTCCATTGATTAGATTTGAAAATTATTTTTGAACAAGCTTGAAGTATCTTCTTATGGAACATAGAAAAGAGCTTGAACAAATACCAAGTGAGATTTGAGCTTTAAGTGTGTGGTTGCATATTTTCAATCACAAATTTTATTCTTGTGTGTTATAAACTCCTTTTATGATTGTGATCTTAGATTTGCTTTAGTCTATATGTCCTATATTTGTTGTTTTGGATTGCATTTAGTATGATTGAGGCTATCTTTGTATAGCTCACTAACCCATATGTCCATGATGCTAGGGCATCTTGGCTAGTTTTACTAGCCATTTTTTGTATGCTTTAGGTTGGTTTCATGCATTTTCTTAAGAAATAAATAAGTATTTGGTTGAAAATGCATTCATACCATGATTCAAGCAAACATTGTGAATTTTGAATGATTTCATGAGAATTATGCATGCATTGAATGATAAAATGGATGATGCGTGATCTCATGATTAAGATCAAGACTTTGATGTACTTTGTTTGATTGATTTCAGGTAACAAGAAGCAGAGAAGAGCCACGTTAGTGGCTACGTTAGTGCCACTAACATGGCCATTAACGTGGAAGGAAGGAAAGTTGGAACGTTAGTGGGAACGTTAATGGTATCAACTTTGAAGAAGGAGCAGTGTTAGTGGCAAAAGTGAGTGCCAATAACGCTAGCGAAGGTGCAAGAAGACCCACGTTAGTCTCCACGTTAGTTACATTAATGTGGGAACTAACGTGGAAGGAAAGGGAGATGCCAATGTTAGTGGAAAAGGTGATCTCCACTAACGTTTGCGAAGCAAAAAGACCCACGTTAGCTTCCACGTTAACTACATTAACGTGGGAACTAACGTGGAAGGAAAGGGAGATGCCAAAGTTAGTGGAAAAGATGATTTCTACTAACGTTTGCGAAGCAAAAAGACCCACGTTAACTTCCACGTTAACTACATTAATGTGGTAGTTAACGTGGGCAAAAGTCTCACCCGGTAGCCTGACCATGCCTTCTTCAAACAAGAATAACTTGAACCACAAAGCTCCAAATGAGGTGATTCCAATGGCATTGGAAAGTAGGATTCCAGAGCTTTCCAAGCATATATGGCACTACATGGTGGACACTAAATTTGAGGGAGAAAACCTGCTCCGAAAGTGCAAAGATGAACATGGTATCAGCCTGTAGTAAGGCCAGCTGACCTCTTCACCTTCTAAGAAGTATAACTCGAGTTGTAGAGCTCCAAATGATGCGCTTCTAAAGGCATTGGAAAGTAGACATCCAGGGCTTTCCAACAATGTATAATAGTATGGGGTGGACATTAAGTTTGAACTTCAAAAACTGGCAATATTCATCACCTAAACGCGGACGTTATTGGCACTCACTTTTGCCAATAATGCCAGCCACTATGCCAGCAACCCTATCCCCTTCAAAGGAGCATAACTTGAGTTACAGAGGTCCAATTGAGGCAATTTCAGTTGCATTAGAAAGATGACATTCAGAGCTTTCCAACGATATATAATACTTTATAGTGGAAATGAAATTGGAGTACAAACCAGAGGCATCTTTTAAGCCCCAAAAACATCAACTGGGTAGCAAGTGTGACGTTAGCCACACTAACTTCAGCACTAACGCCACACTTGTAGCGTTAGTGTGGCTAACGTTAGCACTGACATTAGCACCTGGACCTCAACTTGATTCTCTTTCAAGGACCACCCAACTTCAAGGAAGCAAGCCCACAAGTGTCAACCAATCAAGGCCACAAGAAGCATCTAGAATAGGAATTTTCATTTAATTGTAAATTGCTTTTAATTTCATTTTGCAATTTAGGAGAGCCTATATAAGGGCCTTAGCTTTTACATTCAAGGGACATTCGGGAATTGGGGGACTGAAGAGGGGTCTTCGGACTCCCTCCCCTTACACACTTTTCCTTCTCTTTCTTTTTTTTTTTACTTTTCATTTATGAATTTTGAAGTTTCAATTTTAGTTTTAATCTTCATCTTTAGTTTTCTGCTTTTTCTTTCTTTTCTATTTTTTTGTAGAGCAATGACCAACTAACTCTTTTCATTGGGTTAGGGAGCTCTGTTGTAATTTGATGGATCAATATTAGTTTTCATTATTCTTCTTTTATCTTTTCTCTTGATTTTACTAGAAAGCTTTCAATCTTCATCCAATTGGGTAGATATCTTGGAAAAGAAGCTATTCATACTTGGATCTCTTCTGAACCTTGGAAGAGGAATGAAGAGATCATGCTAGAAATGCTTTCTCATGTTGGACCAAATTGGGGATGGGTATGTGACTATAACCCTACCAACACTTGATTTGGGAATGCATGTGGTATAATCAGTGACCATACTTCATCTCTTCTCATGAGCAATTGACCAAGGAATTGGCTATTGATCAAGATTTGAGAGATTGAATTACAAGGAATTGTAATTCGATCACTTAAGATTGCCAAGGAGATCAATGAGTGCATTGATTGAGGAAGAGATGAGAATGAACTTGATCCGGAGGATTGCAATATCTCTTGATCCCAATGTTCATTTTATTTTTAGTTCTTACATTTACTTTTCTGCACTTTATTGCTTTCTTTACTTTTGTGCCATTTACATTTCCTGTTGCTTATCACTCCAATATGATTCGTCTGACTAGGATAATTAATCAACTATTGATTGCTTAATCCGTTAATCTCTGTGGGATTCGACCTTACTCTTTTGTGAGTTATTACTTGACGACAATTCGGTACACTTGCCGAAGGAAAATTGTTGAGAGACAAGTTTCCGTGCGTATCAGTCCAACCCTTGCATCTATCTTTGTAAACCACTTTTTGAGCCTTTAATTCCTGATGAGCGGATAATTTATACGCTTTTTGGCATTGTTTTTAGTATGTTTTTAGTATATTTTAATTAGTTTTTATTATATTTTTATTAGTTTTTAAATAAAAATCACTCTTCTGGACTTTACTATGAGTTTGTGTATTTTTCTGTGATTTTAGGTAGACATCCTGGGCTTTCCAGCAATATTTAATAGTCCATACTTTGCATGAAATTTGATGGCCCAAACAGGCGTTCCAAGACAGCTCAAGAATTCTGGCGTTAAATGCTGGAACTAGCACAAAAGCTGGAGTTAAACACCCAAACTGGCACAAAAGCTGGCATTTAACTCCAAGGAAAGTCTCTACACATGGAAGCTTCAATGCTCAGCCCAAGCACATACCAAGTGGGCCCGGAAGAAAATTTCTGCATTAATTACATATTTCTGTAACCCTAGGCTACTAGTCCTCTATAAATAGAACCTTTTGCTATTGTATTTGAGAGAGATCTTTTGGACGTTTAGTCCCTAGACCTTGGGGGCTGGCCATTCGGCCATGCTTACACCATTATCACTTTTGTATTTTCAACGGTGGAGTTTCTACACACCATAGATTAAGGTGTGGAGCTCTGCTGTTCTTCATGAATTAATACAATTACTATTATTTTTCTATTCAACTCAAGTCTATTTCTTCTCCAAGATATTCATTCGCACCCAAGAACATGATGAATGTGATGATTATGTGACATTCATCACCATTCTCACCTATGAACGCGTGACTGACAACCACTTCCGTTCTACATGCAAACAAGCTTGAATGTGTATCTCTTGGGTTTCTAATCTAAGATTGGAACCTTCGTGGTATAGGCTAGAATTATTGGTGGTCATTCCTGAGATCCGGAACGTCTAAACCTTGTATGTGGTATTTTTAGTAGGATCTGGGAAGGGATGACTGTGACGAGCTTCAAACTCGCGATTGTTGGGCGTGTGACAGACGCAAAAGGATCAATGGATCCTATTCCAGCATGATCGAGAACCGACAGATAATTAGCCGTGCGGTGACAGTGCATTTGGAACGTTTTCACTAAGAGGACGGGAAGTAGCCATTGACAACGGTGATGCCCAACATAAAGCTTGCCATGGAATGGAGTATGAATGATTGGAAGAAAGCAATAGGAAAGCAGAGGTTCAGGAGGAACAAAGCATCTTCATACGCTTATCTGAAATTCCAACCAAAGAATTACATAAGTATCTCTATCTTTACTTTATGTTTTATTTATCTTTTAATTATCAATTCTCCATCACCATCTGAATTCGCCTGACTGAGATTTACAAGGCGACCATAGCTTGCTTCAAGCCGACAATCTCCGTGGGATCGACCCTTACTCACGTAAGGTTTATTACTTGGACGACCCAGTGCACTTGCTGGTTAGTTGTGCGGAATTGTGACAAAGTGTGATTCACGTTTAAGAGCTCCAATTCCTTTGGCGCCATTGTTGATGATCACACCTGCTGAAGCTTGGCCAACCATGTCTAATCTTTTTAGACTGAAGCTTTAGACTAACATTGCTTGATTCTTGGAATTCTTATTAAAAGTTTTGAATCCCTTTATTTTCTTTTCCATATAAGTTTCGAAAATCAAAAAAAAAAATTATAAAATCATAAAAATCAAAAATATTTTATGTTTCTTGTTTGAGTCTAGTGTCAATTTTTATGTTTGGTGTCAATTGCATTCTTCTTGCATTTTTCAAAAATATGCAATATGTTCTTCATTGATCTTCAAGTTGTTCTTGATGATTTCATTGTTCTGATCTTTAAATTCTCTTGTTTTGTGTGTTTTATTATTTCTCATATGCATTCTCAATTTGTTAATGTCTCTTATATGAAAATTTTTAAGTTTGGTGTCCTGCATGCATTGTTTGTTTGATTTGAGTTTCCTAAGATTAATTATATTTTGATTGTTTCTCATCATTAAAAAATTCAAAAAAATTCTCAAAACTATGTCTTTTCAAGTCAATGATACAGAGAATTGAAGATTCAGAACATTCAGCAGAGGAATCAAACAGAAAAAGTTGGGCGTTCAAAATGCCCAGTGAAGAAGGAAAACTGGCGTTTAAATGCCAGCCAGGGTACCTGGCTGGGCGTTTAATGCCCAAAAAGGTAGGATTTTGGGCGTTAAATGCCAGAATGGATGCCATTCTGGGCGTTTAACGCCAGGATGACACTAGAGGGAAGATTTTGTTTTTAATTCAAATCTTTTTCAAATTTTCATAATTTTTCAAAATCAAATCTTTTTCAAATCATATCTTTTCAATCATATCTCTTCAAAATCATTTTTTTTCTATTTTTTTATAATTTTCGAAAATCCTTGCTATAATTAATGATTTACTTCAACATTTTCAAGTTGTTACTTGCCTATTAAGAAAGGATCAAATTTTAAATTTTAAAAATCATATCTTTTAATTTCTTGTTAGTCAAGTAATCAACTTTAATTTTAAAACTTTCTTTTTTTTAATTGATTTTCAATCATATCTTCTCAATCATATCTTTTCAATCACATCTTTTTCAAAATTAACTCTCAATCATATCTTTTTGATTCCTAATTTCAAAATCTTTTCAAAAATCACTTAATTTCTTTCCTAATCTTAATTTTCGAAAATCTCAATCAAATTTTCAAATTTCTTTTTATTATTTCAAAATCTTTTTAATTTATTTTCGAAAATTCTTCCCCTCTTCTCACATCCTTCTATTTAAGGGACTAACACTCCTCCTCAAGGTACAATTCGAACTCTATCCTTCTTTATATGTTCGAATTCTCTTCTATCTACCTCCTCCTTCTATTCTTCTTTTCCTCTGACACCTCAAGGAATCTCTATACTGTGACATAGAGGATTCCCTACTTTCTTGTTCTCTTCTCTTTTATATGAGTAGGAACAAAGATAAAGGCATACTTGTTCAAGTTGATGCTGAACCTGAAAGGACCTTGAAGAGAAAGCTAAGAGAAGCTAAAGCACAATTCTCTTTAGAGGGCCTAACAGAGCTTTTCAAGGAAGAAGAAACCATGGCAGCCGAAAACAACAATGCCAACAATGCAAGGAAGGTGCTTGGTGACTTTACTGCACCTACTCCCGACTTCTATGGGAGAAGCATCTCAATTCCTGGCTCAAAATAAAATATTGACTCAGCAAGTCAATATGATTTCTCAGAGTCTGTCTGGAATTCAAGCTGCATCAGTCAGTACTAAGGAAGCTTCCTCTGGAGAAGAAGTTTATGATCCTGAGAACCCAGCAATGGAAGAGGTGAATTACATGGGACAACCCTATGGAAACACCTATAATCCTTCATGGAGAAATTATTCAAATCTCTCATGGAAGGATCAACAGAGACCTCAACAAGGTTTCAATAACAATAATGGTGGAAGAAACAGGTTTAGCAATAGCAAGCCTTTTCCATCATCTTCTCAGCAACAGACAGAGAATTCTAAGCAAAGCCACTCTGACTTAGCAACCATTGTCTCTGATCTAATTAAAACCACTCAAAGTTTCATGACTGAAACAAGGTCCTCCATTAGAAATTTGGAGGCACAAGTGGGTCAGCTGAGTAAGAAAATTACTGAACTCCCTCCTAGTACTCTCCCAAGCAATACAGAAAAGAATCCAAAGAGAGAGTGCAAGGCCATAAACACGTCTCACATGGCCGAACCTGGAGAGGAGAAAGAAGCAGTGATCTCCACTAAGGAAGACCTCAATGGACGTCCACTGACCTCCATGGAGTTCCCTAATGAGGAACCATGGGAATCTGAGGCTCACATTGAGACCATAGAGATTCCATTGAATTTACTTTTGCCATTCATGAGCTCTGATGAGTATTCTTCCTCTGATGAGGATGAAGATGTTACTGAAGAGCAAGTTACTAAGTATCTTGGAGAAATCATGAAGCTAAATGCCAAGTTATTTGGTAATGAGACTTGACAGGAAGAACCCCCCTTGCTCATCAAAGAACTGGATGACTTGACTAGGCAGAAATTACCTCTGAAGAGACAAGACCCTGGAATATTCTCAATCCCTTGTACTATAGGCACCATGACCTTTGAGAAGGCTCTGTGTGACCTAGGGTCAAGCATAAACCTCATGCCTCTCTCTGTAATGGAGAAGCTAGGGATTATTGAGGTACAAGCTGCAAGAATCTCACTGGAGATGGCAGACAATTCAAAGAAATAGGCTTATGGACTTGTAGAGGATGTCTTGGTAAAGGTTGAAGACCATTACATCCCTGCTGATTTCATAATCCTAGAGATTGGGAAGTGTATGGATGAATCCATCATCCTTAGCAGACCCTTCCTAGCCACAGCAAAAGCTGTAATTGATGTTGACAGAGGAGAATTGATCATTCAAGTGAATGGAGACTCCCTTGTGTTTAAAACTCAAGGATATCCCTCTGTTACCATGGAGAGGAAGCATGAAGAGCTTCTCTCAATACAGAGTCAAACAGAGCCCCCACAGTCAAACTATAAGTTTGGTGTTGGGAGGCCACAACCAAACTTTAAGTTTGGTGTTGAACCCCAACATTCAAACTCTAAGTTTGGTGTTGGGAGGTTCCAACATTACTCTGAACATCTGTGAGGCTCCATGAGAGCCCACTGTCAAGCTATTGACATTAAAGAAGCACTTGTTGGGAGGCAACCCAATCCTTAACTATCTATGTTAAATTTCTATTTTCTTTTGTTATTTTATGTTTTCTATAGGTTGATGATCATGTGAAGTCACAAAAACAATTAAAAAAGCAAAAATAGAAGGAAAAACAGAATGAAAAATAGAACACCCTGGAGGAGAAACTTACTGGCGTTTAAACGCCAGTAAGGGTAGCAGAATGGGCGTTAAACGCCCAGTCTGGCACCATTCTGGGCGTTTAATGCCAGAAATAGGCACCAAACTGGCGTTTAACGTAGGAATGGGCAAGAAGCTGGCGTTAAATGCCAGAAATGGGCAGCAACCTGGCGTTTAACGCCAGGATTGGCAGCAAGGGGTGTTTTGCACGCCACATGGTGTAGGGATAAGAAATCCTTGACACCTCAGAACCCCACCCCTCTCTCTCTTCTTCACCCATTCACCAATCACCTCAATACCTCTTCCCCAAAAACCCCCCACCTATCAAATCCCATCATTCTCTTTACCACTCAGATCCATCCTTCATAAAACCCCACCTACCTCACCATTCAAATTCAAACCACTTTCCCACTCAAACCCACCCATAATGGCCGAACCATACCCCCTTCTCCACTCCTATATAAACCCATCTTCACTCCTTCATTTTCACACAACATACACACTACCTATCCCCCTTGGCCGAAACACAAAGCCCATTCCATCTCCTCTATTTCTTCTTCTTCTACTCTCTTCTTTCTTCTTTTGCTCGAGGACGAGCAACCTTCTAAGTTTGGTGTGGTAAAAGCTAAAGCTTTTTTTTCCATAACCATTAATGGCACCAAAGGCCGGAGAAACCTCTAGAAAGAGGAAAGGGAAGGCAAAAGCTTTCACCTCCGAGTCATGGGAGATGGAGAGATTCCTCTCAAGGGTGAATCAAGACCACTTCTATAAAGTTGTGGCCAAGAAGAAGGTGATCCCTGAGGTCCCATTTAAGCTCAAAAAGGGCGAATACCCGGAGATCCGACATGAGATCCGAAGAAGAGGTTGGGAAGTTCTCACCAACCCCATTCAACAAGTCGAAATCTTAATGATTCAAGAGTTCTATGCCAATGCATGGATCACCAAGAACCATGATTAAAGTGTGAACCCAGACCCCAAGAATTGGCTTACAATAGTCCAGAGAAAATACTTAGATTTTAGTCCAGAAAATGTAAGGTTGGCATTCAACTTGCCCATGATTTAAGGAGATGCACACCCATACACTAGAAGGGTCAACTTTGATCAAAGTTTGGACCAAGTCCTCATAGACATCTGTGAAGAGGGCGCTCAATGGAAGAGAGATTCAAGAGGGATGCCGGTTCAACTAAGAAGACATGACCTCAAGCCCGTGGCTAGGGGATGGTTGGAGTTCATCCAACGCTCAATCATTCCTACTAGCAACCGGTCTGAAGTTACTATAGACCGGGCTATCATGATTCATAGCATCATGATTAGAGAGGAAGTAGAAGTTCATGAGGTTATATCCCAAGAACTCTACAAGGTGGCAGACAAGTCCTCTACTGTGGCAAGGTTAGCCTTCCCTCATCTCATTTGTCACCTCTGTAATTCAGCTGGAATTGACATAGAGAAAGACATACTCATTGATGAGGACAAGCCCATCACTAAGAAAAGGATGGAGCAAACAAGAGATCCCACTCATGGACAAGAGCGTGAGGAAACTCGTCATCATGAAATCCCTGAGATGCCTCAAGAGATGCAATTTCCTCCACAAAACTATTGGGAGCAAATCAACACCTCTCTAGGAGAATTAAGTTCCAACATGGGACAACTAAGGGTGGAGCACCAAGAGCATTCCATCCTCCTCCATGAAATTAGAGAAGACCAAAGAACCATGAGAGAGGAGCAACAAAGGCAAGGAAGGGACATTGAGGAGCTCAAGCACTCCATAAGATCTTCAAGAGGAAGAACAAGCCACCATCACTAAGGTGGACCCGTTCTTTAATTTCCTTGTTCTTTATTTTCTATTTTTCGAAAATTGTGCTTTATGTTTATTTATGTTTGTGCCTTTATTACATGATCATTAGTGTCTAAGTGTCTATGCCTTAAAGCTATGAAAATGAATCCGTTACCTTTCTTAAATGAAAAATGTTTTTAATTGAAAAAGAAAAAGAAGTACATGAATTTCGAATTTTAAAACAGTTTAATTATTTTGAAGTGGTGGCAATAATTCTTGTCTTCTGAATGAATGCTTGAACAGTGCATATTTTTTTGAATTTGTTGATTCATGAATGTTAAAATTGTTGGCTCTTGAAAGAATGATGGAAAAAGGAGAAATGTTATTTGATAATCTGAAAAATCATAAAATTGATTCTTGAAGCAAGAAAAAGCAGTGAAAAGCTTGCAGAAAAAAGGATATATGCGAAAAAAAAGAAGAGAAAGAAAAAGCAAGCAGAAAAAGCCAATACCCCTTTAAACCAAAAGGCAATGGTGATAAAAAGGATCCAAGGCTTTGAGCATCAGTGGATAGGAGGGCCCACAGGAATAAAATCTTGGCCTAAGCGGCTAAACCAAGCTGTCCCTAATCATGTGCTTGTGGCATGAAGGTGTCAAGTGAAAACTTGAGACTGAGTGGTTAAAGTCGTGGTCCAAAAGCAAAAAGAGTATGCTTAAGAGCTCTGGACACCTCTAATTGGGGACTCTAGCAAAGCTGAGTCACAATCTGAAAAGGTTCACCCAGTTATGTGTCTGTGGCATTTATGTATCCGGTGGTAAAACTGGAAAACAAAGTGCTTAGGGTCACGGCCAAGACTCATAAAGTAGCTGTGTTCAAGAATCAACATACTTAACTAGGAGAATCAATAACACTATCTGGATTCTGAGTTCCTATAGAAGCCAATCATTCTGAACTTCAAAGGATAAAGTGAGATGCCAAAACTGTTCAGAGGCAAAAAGCTAAAAGCCCTGCTCATCTAATTAATACTGATCTTCATAGATGTTTTTGGAATTCATTGTATATTCTCTTCTTTTTATCCTATTTGATTTTCAGTTGCTTGGGGACAAGCAACAATTTAAGTTTGGTGTTGTGATGAGCGGATAATTTATACGCTTTTTGGCATTATTTTTAGTATGTTTTTAGAATATCTTAATTAGTTTTTATTATATTTTTATTAGTTTTTAAATAAAAATCACTCTTCTGGACTTTACTATGAGTTTGTGTATTTTTCTGTGATTTCAGGTATTTTCTGGCTGAAATTAAGGGACCTGAGCAAAAATCTTATTCAGAGGCTAAAAAAAGACTGCAGATGCTGTTGGATTCTGACTTCCCTGTACTCAAAGTAGATTTTCTGGAGCTACAGAAGCCCAATTTGCGTGCTCTCAATTGCGTTGGAAAGTAGACATCCTGGGCTTTCCAGCAATATATAATAGTCCATACTTTGCTCGAGATTTGATGGCCCAAACAGGCGTTCCAAGACAGCTCAAGAATTCTGGCGTTTAACGCCGGAACTGGCACAAAAGCTGGAGTTAAACGCCCAAACTGGCACAAAAGCTGGCGTTTAACTCCAAGAAAAGTCTCTACACATGGAAGCTTCAATTCTCAGCCCAAGCACACACCAAGTGGGCCCGGAAGAAGATTTCTGCATTAATTACATATTTCTGTAACCCTAGGCTACTAGTCCTCTATAAATAAGACCTTTTGCTATTGTATTTGAGAGAGATCTTTTGGACGTTTAGTCCCTAGACCTTGGGGGCTGGCCATTCGGCCATGCTTACACCATTATCACTTTTGTATTTTCAACGGTGGAGTTTCTACACACCATAGATTAAGGTGTGGAGCTCTGCTGTTCTTCATGAATTAATACAATTACTATTATTTTTCTATTCAACTCAAGTCTATTTCTTCTCCAAGATATTCATTCGCACCCAAGAACATGATGAATGTGATGATTATGTGACATTCATCACCATTCTCACCTATGAACGCGTGACTGACAACCACTTCCGTTCTACATGCAAACAAGCTTGAATGTGTATCTCTTGGGTTTCTAATCTAAGATTGGAACCTTCGTGGTATAGGATAGAATTATTGGCGGTCATTCCTGAGATCCGGAACGTCTAAACCTTGTCTGTGGTATTATGAGTAGAATCTGGGAAGGGATGACTGTGACGAGCTTCAAAATCGCGATTGTTGTGCGTGTGACAGACGCAAAATGATCAATGGATTCTATTCCAGCATGATCGAGAACCGACAGATGATTAGCCGTGCGGTGACAACGCATTTGGAACATTTTCACTGAGAGGACGGGAAGTAGCCATTGACAATGGTGATGCCCAACATAAAGCTTGCCATGGAAAGGAGTATGAATGATTGGAAGAAGGCAATAGGAAAGCAGAGGTTCAGGAGGAACAAAGCATCTTCATACGCTTATCTGAAATTCCAACCAAAGAATTATATAAGTATCTCTACCTTTACTTTATGTTTTATTTATCTTTTAATTATCAATTCTCCATCACCATCTGAATTTGCCTGACTGAGATTTACAAGGTGACCATAGCTTGCTTCAAGCCGACAGTCTCCGTGGGATCGACCCTTACTCACGTAAAGTTTATTACTTGGACGACCCAGTGCACTTGCTGGTTAGTTGTGCGGAATTGTGACAAAGTGTGATTCACGTTTAAGAGCTCCAAGTCCTTTGGCGCCATTGTTGATGATCACAATTTCGTGCACCAATTCCCCTTGGTTCTCATTATAAGCACATCATTCACCCTAAGTGAAAAACCATTATGTCCATTGATTGTATCTTTGATTAGCTTGGGTTTGTGTGAGTGTGTTAAAAATGTGTGGGGGGAATTTGTGGGAAACATTGGTAGTTAGTGCTTTGGGTGCTCATTGAAAATTTTTCGAAAAGTGAGAAAATACTCGAAGCATATGCATCTCCTTTTTGTCAAAAAAAATAGAAAAAATTAAATTAAAAAAATATATACAAATAATAATAATAATAATAATAATAATAATAATAATAATAATAATAATAATAATAATAATAATAATAATAATAATAATAATAATAATAATAATAATAATAATAATAATAATAATAATAATAATAATAATAATAAGAGATGCATATGTGGTTGAATTGAAAAGAAAATGCATGAGTGAATGTGAGAAAAGGAATAAATGGGTAGCTAGGATTGTTTTCTTATGTATATAGGATGATATATAGGATTAGGTGGGATGCTTGAGCTAATCAAAGATCCAACCTATTAGCCCACTTAACCATATTAATCCTACCCTTACCTAAGCCCCATTACAAACCACAAAAGCCCTCAGGATATTTGCATCCATGCATAAAATATTAGTTGATTGTTAGATGACTTGCAAATCTTTGAGAAACATGATTAAAGAAAGATTGAGTGATCAAATCTTACACACTGAGCGATGAGAGCGTATACACATCCAGTGAGGGTTTCAATTGCTCAATTCTATGTTTCCATTGCTTACTTTATATCTTCTTGCAAGTTGTTGAACTTAATTTTGAAAATTTTAAATCAATCTTTGGACATTGATCATTGATAACTGAGATTTGCTCGATGGTCTAAAATTTCTTCTTATAGAAAAGAATTACTCGTTGCAAGCATAGCTCCAAACCAACAAACAATTCTCACATCAAAAATTTGGTTGTCACATGTACAAACCCCAAATAAGAATTAACCGAAGTATTTAGACTTCGGGTCGTCTCACAAGGAATTGCAATGAAGTGGTTAATTATTGGCTATGAGAGAACAAGGGGTTTGATTGATAAAAGGGCAAGAAATTAAATGGGCAAGAAAAGTAGATCAAGTAAGCAATTAAAAAAAGCAAGTAATAAAGAGAGACATTCATGGCAAAGATTGAGAATATAGACTTTCTATCCTAGTCATGCAATGATTAATTCATCTTATTTAGTCAACTCCAACAAATGGAAGAAGGTATCATATTATCTTCACACTCGAAGAAAGTCTAACAAGACTAGCTAATCTCAATCCAAAGGTCCTAATCAACTCACTAAGTGAATTAGCAAGAGATTAGAGTTAATGGAAATAATACTAGCTAACAACTCTAGATCACCAACATAAGTTGGGTTTTCATGACTCAAGATTGCCTAATTACTCTTTCCAAGTCAAGAATGCTCAAAATCTACTCTAAAGCCCAACCAAGTATTTTGTCAAATAATTGGTGGGTATAAATGGAAAGCATGGTAAATATGCAAGAATTATAAATCTACTAACTACCAAGTGCAAGGAAAGTAAGATCACAACTCAATTCAACAATAAAAGAACATCAAACATTAAATTGCATTAAAAGGAATCCAAATCCAACAAGAGCATCCATGAACATAAAAGAGAGCATCAAAGGAAAATTAACACTACAAACCATGAAAATCAAAGAGTAGAAGCAAGAATTTATAAAGGAAGCAAGATGAAAACATAAGATTGAACATAGATCTAGAAGAGATTAACTTAACCTAACCTAATTCTAGAGAGAAGAGGGAGCTTCTCTCTCTAGAAACTACTCTACATGATGCTAACACTTCAAACAATTGCTCCCCCCCTTTGCTTAGGCTTCAATTCTGCATGAAATACACTCAGAAACAAGTTGGATTTGGGCCTGGGTAGCTCAGAAATCGCCCCCAGTGTTTTGCCTTTAAGTGGGTCACGTGCGAGCATCGGCACGTATGCGCCATGTGCGCGTGCGCGTCGATTGGCCATTTTCTCATCCGCGCATACGCGCCATGTACGCGTGGGCGTCGACATGCGATGCCACTTCTGCGCGCGCGCCTTGTACGCATGTGCGTCCATTGAAGTATTTCCAATCTTTGTTTCTTGATGCATCCTCCACTTTGTATGCTTTTCTCTTCATTTCTTCCATCCAATACTTGCCTTATGATCCTGAAATCACTCAACAAACGCATCAAGGTATCAAATGGAATTAAAGTGAATTAAAATCACCAATTTGAGGGCCTAAAAAGCATGTTTTCACATTTAAGCATAATTTAAGGGAGAATTACAAAACCATGCTATTTCATTGAATAAATGTGGGAAAAGGTGATAAAATCCCGTAAAATAAGCACAAGATAAACCACAAAATTGGGGTTTATCAAATCTCCCTACACTTAAACTAAGCATGTCCTCATGCTAAAATCAAGAAAGAAGCAAAGGGTATCAACATTTATTCAATGCAAACTAGCTAAATGTAACTACCTAGATGCAATCTATCCAAATGAATGCAATTGCTTGGTCAAAATCAATCAATCTCCAAGAATACATATATCAGCATAAGGGCTAAGGCCATATCAGTTAAAGAAAACCCATAATTGAATTGAATTATTGAAAGATTTTACGAACTTGCAAGAAAAGATGATCATGGGTGGAAACATGTAACTTAGCGGTCGAACCCTCACCGGATGTGTATCCGCTCTAGGAACTCAAATGTATAGGGTTGATTCACCCAATTCTCCCCTAATCATGCTTTCCAAAATTTGTTTTTCATCTAACAATCAATAATTACATTATGCATGCATACAATTATCATGAGGTCTTTTCCATAGGTTGTAATGGGGCTAGGTTCAAGGTAAGGATGCATATGATTAAGTGAGCTTGAAATTTGAATCTTTGATTAACTTAAACTTCCCACCTAACCTATGACAACCTATACAATTCTAAACAAATCTAACTACCCATTCTTCACTTTTCCACACACTCATGCATCCCCTTTAATTCACATTCCACATGCATTGACTTTTATTGAACTTTGCTTTGGGGCATTTTGTCCCCTTTAATTCACATTCCACATGCATTGATGTATTAATCATGTATTAATCATGTGTAAACCATATGCATTGATGTAAACCATATGGTTTACACATGATTAATACATGAGTATGTACCCAATTCCCAAGATTTTTCAACAAAAACGTAAACACACTTTTATCTCTACCCAATGTTCCCAACTTTCCCAAAATCAAATGATGAACACTCTCACTAGCCTAAGCTAATCAAAGATCCAAATTAAGGACATTTATTATTTTTCACTTAGGCTTGTAATGTGCTACAATTAAGAACAAATGGGTTAAGCATAGGCTCAAAATTGGCTAAAAATAGAAGATAAAAGGTAGGCTATTTGGGTAAGTGAGCTATTTGAACAATGGCCTCAATCATACAAATGCATGTACACACAAAATAATGGTCATAAAGAATCAAACAAATCAAGGATTATAATCATAGGAAGAGAATAATGCACACAAGAAGGAAAATAAGTGGTTATATATGATGTAACCACACAATTAGGCTCAAATCTCACATGCTTGTGTTCTTGGCTCAAGACATGATCCACAAAGTATATAATTTAAGCAAGTTCTAAAAAAAATTTCAATCAATTGGGATACCCTATAGATAAAATCCTTGGAAAATATCATGATTTTGACTAAGCTTATTATATACATATGCAAAATGAGAAAATGCGACTAAAAATCCTAAAATAAAATGCAAAAGTATTGGAATTAGAAACTTGTTATCCAAAAATGCCGAGTGGTCGGACGACCTCCCCACACTTAAAAGTTTTCACCGTCCTCGGTGCACTAAATGAGCAAGGGGGTACGGCGACTCTCCGAGTTGCCACCTTCATCTGGTAGGTCAACCGGTTGCTGCGTGTTCTTCCTCCCGCTTCCATTTTTGTTTATGATGCATCGATCATGAAAAACAAAATAAACACCGTAAGTTGAGAAAATACAAAAGCAAGGAAGCGTGAATTGTTGGAATGAGGTAAGAACCACTAGAATGGAGTGAGTGAATTAGTGTGACATTGATGAAAAATAAGTGTGTGGGTTCTAAAATTGCGCACTGTTTAGAATACGCACACACTAGTACAAAAATTTATGTCACAATTACACAAAAAAAAACATGCACTTCACTCATTCTAGTGTGCTTGAGATACTTTAAAAGACTTGTAGGCTAAAACAACCCAACAAGTAGTGAAGAAGCATAAAAGCATTCAAGCAAAAATCAAGCAATTGTGAAATTGGATAATGAATGGACATTGATTGCAACACCTAAGTGACATAGAGGTGGAACACATGAGTGCTATGGAACTTAGAGAAAAGAGTATAGAAGTGAAAATCAATCACATAGCAAGCATGGTCCACAAAGCTTGAAAAGCTCAAAAATATATCATTAGGTAGGCGCTCGACCCGATTTCACAATTCCAAAATCTCAATGCATGAAATAGGTATCATAAACAAGCATCTCCTAAAAAAATGCATTGGCAATGTACAATTGTCTAACAATAGATGATGAATGCATGGTGGCCAAAACATGCAATTCAAAGAGTTAAGATGCATGAAGGCAATGTAACATATACTTGGTATTCAAAAACATTGAGCATAAAAAGTTCCAAACCAAGTAACCAAATATAACCTCAACAAACAAATCCAATAATGACAATAAACAACAATGATGTTAAACTAACATCTTATTAGTAATAAGTAGCAGTAAACAGTAAATAAGATTAGTAATCCAACACTTATAATGGAAAACAAAAGTTAAACAAAAATTAAAATAACTAATTAACTAAAAAAAATGGTGTTATATGGTGTTTGGTAGTGTTGGATGATGTTTGAAGGGTGGAAAGAAAGGAAGAGAAGAAAGAAGAAGGAAAGAAATGGAAAGGAGATGAGAAACGAAGATAGTTGGATGCAGAACATTCCACGCGTGCGCGTCCGTGACGCGTGCGCGTTGATGGGTTATTTCAAGATTGACGCGTACGCGTGAGGTGCGCGTACGCATGCATAGCTTTGCGCGAGAGGCACAAAACGCGCACAGTGCAGGCACAACTCTCGAGAAAATGGCTGGGAAGTGGAAAAATTCAATCCACGCGGACGCGTACATGACGCGTGCACGTGGATAGCCGAAATTGCTTGATTCATGCGTACGTGTGGATGGTGCTCTATTTTTCAAAATTTTTCTATGCTTTTGCACCAAACCAAGCATTTCAAACCTCCAAACAGCTACCAAAACATCATAGAATCTTATTTAACCTACTAGACTCCCAGATAAACCCAACTAAGCAATCAAAACATGAAATTAAACCTAAATTACCAATATTTACAAAGAGGAAAAGGGAAAGATGTTACCATGGTGGGGTGTCTCCCACCTAGCACTTTTGTTTATCGTCCTTAAGTTGGACTTATGGGGGGGCTCTTCATCAAGGTGGCTTGTGCTTGAATCCATCCTTGAACATCCACCAATTCTTGGACTTTCACTGTGCTTCATCATTCAAAGTTAATAACTCCAAGCCTTGATGGAGTTCCTCACAAACCATAGGCTCCCAAAGTTGATTCTCCTTGTGTGATCCGAGATCCCACACTTTGTTTTCACACCCGTCTTCGAGTTGATCATGGTGATTGATAAACCCCATATTTAGGGTTTATCTTGTGCTTGATTTAGAAGATTTTATGACCTTTCACCCACATTTATCCAATGAAATAGCATGGTTTTGTAACTTCTCCTTTAATTGTGCTTAAGAGTGAAAACATGCTTTGTAGGTCTTAAAATAGCTGAATCTAATTTACCTTGATTCCATTAGATGCCTTGATATGTTTGTTAAGTGATTTCAGATTTAGGAGGCAAAGATTGGATCAAGGGAATGAAGGAAAAGCATGTAAAGTTGGAGAACTCATGAAGAAATGAGGAATCAAAAAGCTGTCAAGCTGACCTCTTCGCACTTAAATGACCATAACTTGAGCTACAGAGGTTCAAATGATATGGTTCTAGTTGCGTTGGAAATCTAACATCCGAGGCTTCGAAACGGTATGAGATTTGCCATAGTTTCTACATGTATGGTGACGCGTACGTGCACTGTACTCACACATGTCGTTGCTGCCATATGATCCACTTAAAGCAATACGTGGCCAGTGAATTCTAAAGCCTTGTGGGCCCAATCCAACTCATTTCTGATGCTATTTAAGCCAAGGATTGAAGGGGAATTAATATACTTTCACACATTAGTTTAGTTTAGTTTAATTTTTGGAGGGAAAGTTAGTTTTTAGAGAGAGAAGCTCTTACTTCTCTCTAGGATTAGGATTAGGTTAGATCTAGCTTAGAATTTCTTAGATCTAGGTTTAATTCATGCTTTGATTTACTTTTCTCTTTGTAATTCTTCTCCTTCTACCTTTCCTCTCTCTAGTTTTGCTTTTAATTCTTGTAATCCCTTGCTTTTATGTTGATGCATTTTTGTTTTTCCATTTTCCTTTAATGCAAATTTATGATTCATGTTCCTTTATTGTTCATTTAATTTGTTGTTGTTTAATTCCTTGCAATTGAGTAGTGTAGATTTACTTTCCTTGCAATTTTACTATGCTTTCTTTTTTTATACCTTCCAAGTGTTTGATAAAATGCTTGGTTGGATTTTAGTATAGAATTTTCTCCTCTTGGCTTTGGTAGAGTAATTAGTGACGCTTGAGTTATCTAATTTCTTTGTAGATTGATAATTAGAAGTTGCTAATTGATTTGGATACCACTAAAGCTAGTCTTTCCCTTGGGAGTTGGCTAGGACTTGTGGAATCAAGTTGATTCATCCACTTGACTTTCCTCCATGATTAAAGGTTAACTAAGTGGTAGTAATGGACAATTGTGGTCACAATTGAGGAGGATAACTAGGATAGGACTTCTAGTTCTCATACCTTGCCAAGAGCTTTGTTAGTTGTTAGTTTATTTTCATTGCCATTTACTTTTCATGTTTCTCACCCAAAACCCCAAAAATACCTCATAACCAATAACAAGAACACTTTATTGTAATTCCTAGGGAGAACGACCCGAGGTTCAATACTTCGGTTTATAGATTTTAGGGGTTTGTACTTGTGACAAACAAATTTTTGTATTAAAGGATTATTGTTGGTTTAGAAACTATACTTTACAACATTTCATTGGTGAAATTCTAGACCACACAAAAGTCCACTCATCAAAATGGCGCCGTTGCCGGGGAATTGCAATGGTATTATGTTATTGGTTATTGTATATATGTGAATATTGTGAATAGCTTGATTTTTGGATTGCTTGTTAATTTTTTCTAATTTTAGGACTTTGTTTCATTATTTTCTATTAGCTTTTGTTTCTTACTTTCTCTTGCTATCATGAATTCTCACTTTGGCTATGATTTTGGTTCTAATTGTGTTATAGGAAATGTGAACTTCAATGATGACACTTATTATGGATGGAACCAACAAAGATGGGAGGAGCCTCAAGAAATTGACCACTCCTATTGGCAACAACCTCTGGATACTTGTAGGTATAATTTCCATCCTAATGCACGTCAATTCAATGGCTATGGTGACTCTTTTTGTGATAATCAACTACCACCATCATATGCCTATGACTCTTATCCTCAACATGAACCTCAACCATTCTCACAAGCCTCTCATTACCAAACACCTTCCTATGATCCATATCCATCACATAACCAATCATCCCTACCATATTCTTATGACTATTATGAGCAAAAACCTTTGGAACCACCACAACCTTATCATGACTACTATGAAGAACCACCTCAATACACACCATCTCCATACCCTTACCAAGAAGAACCACCTTCCTACTATGAACCCTCTCTCCAAAATGATGAACCCTCTTATCCACCCCAAGCCCCAATAGATGATTCTCTCACCTTGCTACTTCAAGGCCAAGTGGACATGCATAGGAACACCCTAGAATTTGAGACTAACTTGACCAAGGTAGTGCATACTTTAGCCTACCAATGCTTGAACACTCAAGGTGCTTCTATAACCACATGTGAAGAATCAATTGAAGATCATAGCATGAAGGAGATAAGCAAGTTTCACTGACCTTTTCTTTACTGTTTTAGGATAGTTTCATGAATTTTCTTAGGAAATAAGCAAGTTTTGGGTAGAATTTCACTTACATCTTGATTCAAGCAAACATGGTGCACTTTACATGATTTCATGAGAATTATGCATGAATTATATGACAAATTAGATGATGCATGTCTCATGATGTGGATTAGAACTTTGATGCACTTTATTGCTTGATTTCAGGACAAAAGAAGCAAGAAAGAACCACATTAGCAGCCACGTTAGTCTAACTAACGTGACCACTAACGTGGAATGGGAGCTAGCTTGCAACGTTAATGAGAAAAGTAATCGCCAATAACGTCCTCGAAGTCATCATAGCCCACGTTAAGAGTCACATTAACTAAGTTAACGTGAACTCTAACCGGGAAGAAAGAAAGTGGAGCCAACGTTAGTGACACTCACCTTTGTCACTAACGTTGGACCAAGCTCATATTGGCCACGTTAGCTTCCACGTTAACTTAGTTAACGTGGAATCTAACGTTGGGAAGCAAAAGAATGGCCAACGTTAGTGACACTCACCATTGTTACTAACGTTGGACTAAGCCACTTTGAGCTACGTTAACTTAGTTAACGTGGAAGTTAACGTAGAGAAAGCAAACAATCGCCAACGTTAGTGATACTCACCTTTGTCACTAATGTTGGAATGAGCCACAATGAACCACTATGAGCCACGTTAACTCCCACGTTAACTTAGTTAACGTGGAAGCTAACGTGGAGGGAAGGATGATGAGCCAACGTTAGAAGCCACGTTAACTTAGTTAACGTGGATTCTAACGTGGGGAGTAGGGGCATCTTGGAACGTTAGTGACAAAGGTAAGTGTCACTAACGTTCTCGAAGGATTGGCAAGCTTACGTTAAGAGCCACGTTAACTAAGTTAACGTGGACTCTAACGTAGGGGAAGGGAGGACTCTCAACGTTATTGGAAAAGGTGAGTCCCAATAACGTGTGCGAAGGACCAAGAGGCAACGTTAATGGTCACGCTGGTGCCACTAACGTTGAAGTTAACGTGGATCATCCCTGGGTTAGGAACGTTAGTGAAAAAGGTGATTGTCACTAACTTTCTTGAGTCCACACTCTCACTTAACGTTAACGCCACTAACGTCCTGAGCTAAAACACCCTGCCTTCTTCACACTTTCTCTCTGCAAGTAAAGCTAAGCCCACTGAAGATGGTAACTACTTCAAATTCAAGATCCAAAGGCCCATATCCAAGACTTGAAGAACCAACTAGAAGATTAGAAGAGTAGTATATATAGGGGTAGTTTTGAATTAAATCAGGAGCTTTTGGGGGGTTGGAAATTTGAGAACTACTCTCTGTATAATTTTACTTTCTCTGCACTTCTAGTCTACTTTTCATAATATATTTTCCATCTCTGTTTTCTATTTCCAGAGCTATGAACAACTAAACCCCTTTCATTAGGTTAGGGAGCTCCGTTGTAATTTGATGGATCAATATTAGTTTTCATTACTCTTTTATCTTTTCTCTTGATTTTACTAGAAAGCTTTCAATCTTCATCCAATTGGGTAGTTATCTTGGAAAAGAAGCTATTCATACTTGAATCTCTTCTGAACCTTGGAAGAGGAATGAAGAGATCATGCTAGAAATGCTTTCTCATGTTGGAACAAATTGGGGTTGGAAGGATATGGTGACTATAATTCTACCAACACTTGATTTGGGAATGCATGTGGTATAATCAGTGACCATACTTCATCTCTTCACATGAGCAATTGACCAAGGAATTGGCTATTGATCAAGATTTGAGAGATTGAATTACAAGGAATTGTAATTCGATCACTTAAGATTGCCAAGGAGATCAATGAACGCATTGATTGAGGAAGAGATGAAAATGAAATTGATCCGGAGAATGCAACATCTCCGGAGCCCAATGAACTCCCCATTTCTGATCTTACCCATTCTCTTTAATTTCTGCAATTTATTTTTATGAGCATCTTCCCCATTCCCATTTACAATTCTGCAATTTACTTTCCGCCATTTATTTTCAGCTCTTTACTTCCAGCATTTACATTTTCTGCTATTTACTTTCCCGCTATTTAATTTCCTGTACTTCTCAAACCAAATTCTGCTTAGCTTAACTAGAACATTCTTCCAATTAAAGTTGCTTGACCAATCAATCCCTGTGGGATTCGACCTCACTCTATTGTGAGTTTTTACTTGACGACAATTCGGTATACTTGCCGAAGGAAAATTGTTGAGAGACAAGATTTCGTGCATCAAGTTTATGGCGCCGTTGCCAGGGATTGATTTTGTATCAACAATGATTAAATTGGAGGATAACTAGATTGAGCATTTTTCTTTTGTTTGATTTAAATTTCTGTTTGAGTAATTTACTTTCAGTTTTAGTTATTTTCTTCCCTTTACCCCCTACTCCTCTTTCTTCATTATTTACAATTCAGTTTACTAACCCACTAATTGTTCGATATATTGCATCACTCACACTAACAACATTTCTAACAAGAATACTTTCTGCATCTATCTCCTTGCTTGTGCCTTGTTGGTTGTATGATAGGGAGAAGAAGCGGGGCTTCAACTTCTTTTGATTCTGAACCTGAGAGGACCTTCCTTAGATTAAGGAGGGAAGCAAGAGGAAAGAGAGTAGTTGGTGCTGAGGACGAGGAGGAGTACTTTGAACTAGATATGGATGAGAATATGGAGAACCATCATGAAGAAGAGGCTCACAACCATGGCCGAGAAGGTCCAGCACATTAGGCTGGGCAAGAGAGAAGGGTTCTGGGTTCGTACATCAATCCAAACCCAGGAAATTGCGGAAGTAGCATCCAAAGGCCAACCACACATGCCAACAACTTTGAATTAAAGCCACAGCTCATCACCCTTGTTCAGAACAATTGTTCATTCGGAGGAGGCGTCCAAGAAGACCCCAATCAACATCTAACCACCTTCCTAAGGATATGTGATACTATGAAGTCTAATGGTGTTCATCCGGACACCTATAGACTACTCTTATTTCCCTTCTCACTCAAGGACAAGGCATCTAAATGGCTAGAGTCCTTTCCAAAGGAGAGTTTAGCAATTTGGGAAGAGGTGGTGAACAAGTTCTTGGCAAGATTCTATCCTCCTCAATGGATCAACAGGCTGAGAGCTGAGGTGCAAACCTTCAGGCAGCAAGATGGTGAGACTCTATACGAAGCATAGGAGAGGTTTAAGGACCTGACAAGAAGGTGTCCACCAGATATGTTCAATGAATGGGTGCAGCTACACATTTTCTATAAAGGCCTTTCTTATGAATCAAAGAAGGCAGTAGACCATTCATCCGGGGGATCTCTGAACAAGAAGAAGACCATTGAAGAAGCCATAGATGTCATTGAGACTGTAGCTGAGAATGACTACTTCTATGCTTCCGAAAGAGGCAACACTAGAGGAGTGATGGAGCTAAACAATGTAGATGCACTGCTGGCCCAAAACAAGATCATTACCAAGCAATTAGCTGAGCTAACCAAGAAGATGGAGAGGAACCAAGTAGCAGCAATCACCACCTCATCAGTAACCCAAGAAGGAGTGAATGCAGAGGCAGAGGATGAGCAAGAACAAGCCAACTACATTGGAAACTCACCCAGGCAGACCCATGATCCATATTCCAAGACCTACAATCCTGGTTGGAGGAATCACCCAAACTTTGGGTGGGGAAATCAACAAGATCAAAGCCAAGATCAGAGATGTCACAACCCCAACAACCATGCAGCTCACCAACATTCCACACAGAGATCATATCAACACCACCCTAACAACACCTCTCCACATCAATACCAAAACCAAAATAACCCTTCTCATCACTCCAATCCAAACCCACCAATGATATGCGAAATTGTTACTCTGAGGTTGTAAAATTTGTTGTTCATTCTTTCCCTGGCAATGGCGCCAAAAACGGGTGCACAGAACCATGGTCCAAACATATCTTCACAACTTCGCACAACTAACCAGCAAGTACACTGGGTCGTCCAAGTAATAAAACCTTACGTGAGTAAGGGTCGATCCCACGGAGATTGTCGGTATGAAGCAAGCTATGGTCAAGACTTTAAGCAATTCACGTGCAGAGACCATTTGTGGAGTTGAACGCCAGTTTTTGTGCCAGTTTGGGCGTTCAACTCCAGTTTTTTATCCTTTTCTGGCGCTGGACGCCAGAATTGGGCAGAGGACTGACGTTGAACGCCAGTTTACGTCTTCTATTCTTCTGCAAAGTATGAACTATTATACATTGCTGGAAAGCCCTGGATGTCTACTTTCCAATGCAATTGGAAGCGCGCCATTTCGAGTTCTGTAG